>NW_021604618.1:21402831-21480994 GCF_004785775.1 Grammomys surdaster
ATGTGTGTGTGTGTGTGTGTGTGTGTGTGTGTGTGTGTGTGTGTGTGATATATATATCACACACACATATATATTGTAGACAGCTGTGGTGATCCACACCTTTAATCCTAGCACCCCAGAGGCAAAGCAAAGGCAGGAGGATATCTGTGAATTTGAGGCTAGCATGGACTATATAAGTTTCAGGTCAGGGCTACATAGTGAGACACTATCTCAAAAAATACACACACACACACACACACACACACACACACACACACATACACGAAAAACAAGTCCATAAAGGAGTTTGAGATCTCCATAAAGGAGCCCAGGGCTTTACAGTTGTCTAGACAGTGGAGTCTGCTGCCTCCCAATGGCCTTCACCTACAAGATGAGACTCCATAAATGAGTGTGAGAAGCTACAGCCCCAGCCCATGCATTTTATATAGTCAATAAACACAAGACTCACTATGTTCACTAGTGCACCAGTGCCCAGCTACTCTGCTCTCTCCAGGCCTCCCACATGCAGCTGTTCTGTCATGCATCAGTTAGGGTCTGTCTTCAGTGGGACACAGACTGACAGTCTTACATACTCTCTCTCTCTCTCTCTTTTTTTTTTTTTTTTTTTTTTTTTTTTGGTTTTTTGAGGCAGGGTTTCTCTGTGTAGCCCTGGCTGTCTTGGAACTCACTCGGTAGACCAGGCTGGCCTCGAACTCAGAAATCCGCCTGCCTCTGCCTCCCAAGTGTTGGGATTAAAGGCCTGTGCCACCACCGCCCAGCCCTCACATAGTCTCTTACATGTGAAAACAGCAAAAACGGTGCTTGGTGAAAAGTGTGGAGCCCTATCACAGGGCAAGGGTATGTGCTCATGACAGTAGCAGCAAGGCTGTGTACTTCAAGTTCCTCCACACCCCTATTCATACTTTTTCCACTGTATTCTTTTATCATTACTATTTTAATTGTCCATATTTTTGCGGTAAAGGGTGATAATTCAATAAAAACCTATGCAATGTATATCCAACCAGATAATTAGCACTGAATACAAACAATGAAAGAGAGGCATTGTCATCATTTTAGAGACACAGGTGTGCTGGAGCACATCTGTGACGCCTGCCCTAAGGAGTCTGAGGCAGAAACAGTGCGAATTCCAGGAGCTGGTGAGGAAAAAGGAAGTGGAGCAGGAAAAGGACGAGAAAGAAGTGGGAAGAGGAAATAACAAGATCAAACGAGCAGTTTGCTCAAAGCTGCATTGCTGGTATATGATGTTTTGCCTCCAAATCCTTATTTTTACCCAGCACCAACACTACGCCTGCTTGGGAAACACTGAAAATCGCCCACGCCGAGATGGGAGAAGGGCTTGCATAGAGTCTAGAGGCTTCCATAATCATCTAGGTTTATTGAATCGGTCGACACCTTCTTTTAAGAGGGCTTTTAAAGATCAGGAAAGCTGACAAGGGCAAAGTCTGAATTTCAGCCAACCAAGTCCAGCCAGAGCAGGGCCCAAAGTAAGAAGGTCAGTTATGTCACGAAGTCCTTAAAATCTCCATCGAAGCCCTCTACACATCCAAACCCCAAGTTTGCTCTCACTCGGAGGGGTCCTCCGCGTGTCCCTGACCCCGGAACCTTCAGAACGGTAGAGAAAACCGTGTGTCCAGATCCCAGGCCTCAGTCACTCAGGCCTAAACAAATTACTGGCCTTAATGATCCGGTCCCTGATACTCTCAGTTGTGTTCCGGGGTCAGGCCATAGTAGGAGATGCTAAACACTGGACACCGCAACCCCTCACCTACCGCAATCACCTGCCCAGCAGTTTCCAAGCGCCCGGCTCAGGTTTGTCACTGGCAGTCAGGAAGAATCAGGGAGGGGCGGAGTCTCTGAGTGACGGAGCTGAGGAGTCCTCCAATTGACGTCTGATTTTCTGTCGTTCTGCGAGCTGATTGGTAAAACAGTTAATGACGCCCAGAGGCGGGCAATCGGTGGGCGGAACTAGTGGTTGCCAGGAAACGATGGAATCGCTTATCCAGAGTTTTAATATGGTAACTCTCCAGGACCGGATTGATTCTTTGCAGGCTCCAGAGTTCCAGCTTTCCAACACCCATCCGCGACTCGGCTAGGGAAGCCAGTTTTCTAGACTTTTCTTGGTCCCCAGAGATCTTGATTTCTAAAGCCCTTCTGAAAGAAGGTCCCTGCTTATCTTACAAAACTAGAGGGTCCTCAAAGCCCCAAGGCTCTAGGCGCACCCCCTTCCAACGGCCCTTGCTTGGATTGTTGTCAGTGTGCATCCCAATATTGGGTGAAAAATACAGATTTGGGGGCAATAAATCGCGTATCAATCACCTCCCAGACAACTCTCTGAATAGTTGCGTTACTTTTACTTTTGACTATCACAGGATAGAGCACGGGAGTGACATATGGCATCGGGGCCTCAACGCACCGGCTCCTGAGACATCATTTAGTTGGAAAAAACAAAACAAAACAAAACAAAACTAAGCTCCTGCTCTGCTATAGGCATTGTAAACGTGAAAGCAGAACACATAAGACTAGTTATGGGCCCCAGCTTAGTGTAGGAAAAGGAGGAAAAGGTCAAGCAGATAGACAAATCTACAAATCTACAAAAACTTACTGAGGATGATGAGGATGATGGTAGTGTGGGAAGGGAGAGAGGGAGGGAAGAAGGGAGATGGGACACACACAGCACAGAGCACACGCACACACAGACACACAGAGCAGAGAGAGAGAGAGAGAGAGAGAGAGAGAGAGAGAGGCAGACAGAGGCAGAGACAGAGAGACAGAGAAAAGATTTTATAACACCTTCAATAGCCAGATGTAGTAGTGAATGCCTGTAACCCTAGCATTCTAAAGCTGAGGGCTCGAGGCTGTGGAGTTCAAGGCCAGCTTGAGGTATGTAGTTAGTTCCAGGTCAATCTGAACTGCAAGGGAAGATCCTATCTAAAATTAAAACTGTCTTATACAGCCTCCAATGATTGTCAACATATTTCTTTATTCTTTGTTCCCAATGATTAAAAAATGTTGGGGTAACTTTTTTTTAAAGATTTATTTATTTATTTTATTTATGAGTACACTTTATTTTATTTATGAGTACACTGTCGCTGGCTGTCTTCGGACACACCAGAAGACAGCCAGAGAAGAGGGCATCCAATCTCATTACGGATGGTTGTGAGCCACCATGTGGTTGCTGGGATTTGAACTCAGGACCTCTGGAAGAGCAGTCAATGCTCTTAACCACTAAGCCATCTCTCCAGCCCCCAAGGGGGTAACTTTTCAAAACAAACTTATGTGTACATCTTCCATTTGGTGTCTGTAGAAGTTAAAAGAGGTTGTTGGATCTTCTGGAACTGGAGTTACAAATGGTTGTGAGACTCCTATGGTGATGCTGGGAACTGAACTTGGTCCTCTGGAAGAGCAGCAAGCACTCTTAACAGCTGAGCCCCATTATTCCCAGTTTCTAAAGCTGTTACTCTATCACAGAGAAAGACGTGACAAGCGGCATCAGCTAATCATGGGTACCAATAACTAGGCTGAGGAGATGTGTTCAAATTCCATCAGTGTGGCAAAGTTATAGCAAACTATGGTCATGAGCAAGTGTCACCACAGAATGCTCTGGTGCTCACAGCTGTAAGCACTCTTAAACTATGATTTGAAAGAAGCGGAAAGCAGAGAGACTAAAAATCAACAAAATAAATAACAAGCAGGATGGCAGCAGTGCTGACTCAGAGTAAAAGAAAGCAGCTTAGTGTTACCTGGCTCACAGAAAGGAGCCTGAGAATGCGGTTCCCAGTGTTTCATTAAGGTGTGCCAAGGTTTCATGTGTTACTCACACTCTTTATACTCGTTTTTTTCAAGACAAGATTTCTCTGTGTATCCCTGGCTGTCCTGGAACTCACTCTGAAGACCAGGCTGGCCTCGAACTCAGAAATCCACTTGCCTCAGCCTCCCAATTGCTGGGATTAAAGGTGTGTGTGTGCCACCACCGTCCTGCTCACATCCTTGATTTCTAATTTAGCCTCTCAGATATCTGGATACCACAATGAGATATCTTTAAACAGTAGCTGTGAATGACCCAGTTGCTGAAGAAGTACACTTTCTAAAATTTACAACACTACAAATTCATTCAAGTCCTCCAAATCTGATTCATGTGCCGGAGTCTGGTGTCCATAGACAGTGGCTCAGGCTTCCTTCTTTTTCTATTTTTATTCCATTTTGAGCAGGTGTGTCTTTCCCTCTCAATTTCTGTACCACATATAAACCTCCCTACAAGAAATGCCTAGAAGTGTGCTAAATAAATACAGACTGATCTCCTGGTTGTCTCTCGATCTCATAAGGTTTCAGTCAAAATGAACCATCACAGCCAGTTTGAGGTTTTCACCTCTTGAAGGCAATAATATAATGTCAGAAGTTCTCTACTCAAAAGAGGGAGACAAGATCTGGGGGTATAGCTTAGTGGGAGAGCATTTACCCAGTATGTGTTTGATATCTAATGCCACAAAAATTCAATGATATTTTAAATTTTTGAAGTGTTCAGAAGATGCTAGATGCCTACAAAGTACACGGGATACTGGAATGTTGTGTATTAGTGCTTCTCAAGCCTTGCAGACAGATCACTTGACAATCAGGCTGGAGGGCATATTTCTGTTCAAAAGTCAAGAAGAGTCAGGAAATGAATTTTTTTTTAAGTATTTACCATTGTTCTCTTCAGACACACCAGAAGAGGGCATCAGACCCCATTACAGACGATTGTGAGCCACCATGTAGTTGCTGGGAATTGAACTCAGGTCCTCTGGAAGAGCAGTCAGTGCTCTTAACCGGTGAGCCATCTCTCCGGCCTGGGAAATGAGATTTTTGACTTGTTTTTACACCCAGCAATTTCTCTAAGCACTATAATCTGCACTTTAATTGAATTAATTTATTAATTATGTAACTCTGTTCCAGAACAGTCCAGTATGAAAAACAGGCTCCAGGTCACATGAGACTGAAGAAAGAGGTAGAAAGACCTCAGATTGTATACAGTTCAATTTATTAGGTATGTGCAGATGAAGTGTGCTCCTTTCTGGCAATAAGATCAGTGAATACCTGTAATTTCATCCAGAAGAAAGGAAATGTATATTCTTGTAAAAAAGCAAAAGTGCATTCAAGGTAGAAAATACCTAGTTTACCTAACTCACTATCAAGGTCATCTGGCATTGACTGTGCTGGGATCTAGTTACAAAGCTCCACATAAAACTTAGTTTACTTACAGTTACTAGGAAACTATGTGGCAAAAATCAACTAAAGTTACTCAGGGGCAATCATGGTTATGACTCACTGTGTCTGTGATCAGGTCAAGCTGAGTTTGTACAAACTCTATGAAGCAGAAACTCTGCTGATGTATAATTTTATTTGAATAAAATACTTCCCTCGTTGTAAGTTTCTTCCTTTTCTTTCCCTGATTTTGTCTCTATTTGTCTTTCTCTATCTGTCTGTCTGTCTCTGTCTCTCTCTCTGTGTCTCTTTCTCTCTTTTCTCTCCCTCTCTCTCTCTCTCTCTCTCCCTCTCTCTCTCTCTCTCTCTCTCTCTCTCTCTCTCTTTCTGTGTGTGTGTGTGTGTGTGTGTGTGTGTGTGTGTGTGTATGTGTGTGTGTGTGATGTCTCTCCGGTTAAAAGGCATGAACCTCCATGACCAGCCCTCAATGTAAATTTCTTAATAAGGCAACTTGTTCAAAAGATAATGTTTTCTCTTTGAAGCAATTCTGTTCTGTAGTATCTACAACCAGTGTAAAATCCAACCTCTTTTTTTTTTTTAAAGCAGGTAATTAGGAATCTGGCATTCAGTCTAAACATTTCTACAGCTTCAAATTTCTCAGTCTGCTCTGAAGTAAAACCACAAGGACATCTTCTGTCCTTCACTTAGTTTGGTGAGACTTTTGTTTATAGCTTTGAACTCACTAACAATTCTGATCCTCCTATGTCCACCTCCCTTTGTGGGACTTTTGATATACAGAAGAATTTAGTCAAAAATCTTCTCTTGATCTTTTCCAAAAGGCTAATACACAAGATAAGACTAGTCTAAGCCAATATTAACATTTTGTATAATAAATGCCCATGAGAAAGTTCATGCTCACATTCTTGAAATGGACTAGACACTTGTCCTGTTTTTAGACACTAACATCCAAATATCTACCTTTTTGGAGGAATCCCACTGTGAAGAAAAATGGGATTATTGACTATTTTCAGGCACTCTGTAAAATAAAAACAGACTTAATTCCTCTTGACAGAAGGAAAGCTCTCTTGTGGGATTCCAGATCTTGAGATAGGATCACAAAGAGGCTGAGATATTTAATAATTTTTAGGGGACAAAGGGTTGTGGGGACAGTGGCAGCATCCCAAGTGGGTTTCTTCTCCAGTAACAGCTAGTTCTCAGAGGCCTTGCTTGCCTTGATTTGGTCTCTTTGCTGGGTCAATACTTCAGCTCTTTCATGAATCCTATGAAGCACTAATATCCTTCCAGTAATTCCCTCTCTGATGAACTCAGCCAATGCCGGTTTCTGTATTTTGCATTTAAGAACCCTAGCAGGCAGGGGAGATAGCTCAGTTGTTAAAGTGCTTCTCATGCAACACAGACCTTGGTTTGATCCCCAGAACTGACATTAAAAAGATGGGCATTGTAGTAAATGTTTGTGCATTGTAGTAAATGTTTGTAATATGCAGGTGGCTCTGGATAAGAGTTCATGGAAGTCAAATAGGAAATCTCTAGTTCTTTTCATGCTGTTAGCAGGAAGGGCAGGTGTGAAAAAAATTACTTCTGAGGATCGTGTCTTTAATACATATATGTATAATAATAGCTTTATCGAGGTATGTAACATACTATAATATGCAGCCTTTTAAATCATACAATAGTAGTAGTGGGTATAATTAAATGAACGAGTGCTTGAGACTCTAGAATTCCCCAGCACCTCTCCTCAAAAGTAAAAGCAAAGTAGACAAAACCGTTACTACTACAGTCATAGTTGTAGCAACTTTCATTCTAATTGGTACTTTTTTCCTGCTTGTTTGCCTCGTATTTGTTTTTGTAAACAACAACAATAATAATTACTATTATTTTGCTTGTCTGCTTTTATTTTGAGACACTCTTTTATGAACACAGAACTGAAACTCCTGATGTTCCTGCCTCTGCCTTCTGAGCGCCAAGTCTACAGGTGTGTGCTGCCTCTGACTGTTTTAAGTATACTTTTAAGCGTTTTAGAGACCCAGGAAAATAGCGCACATCTATATGAAATGTGCACCATTGTCTCCATTCAAGTCTTTTACATAAAGCACTTCCAAAGATTTCCCTTAGGAAATACCATCTGATCTCTTCGATGAGGGGAGTCTATCTATGACCTTGGTGGTACAGGCAAGGACTCCCTCGGACACCTAACTCTAAAACAACTTACCTAGTCCCTTCTTGCAAACCCCGCCTCTGTACTGGGGCTTCCTGATTGGTTGCTATCTTGTGACGCCATCAGATTGCGACCCTGTAGCAGCTTGCCAAGCTGTCATGTGGCGGGGAGTCCCGGGCCGCCTACGGGATATTGTGCAGTGGCAGGTGGCGTTCTGGTCCCACAGCTTTGTCCGGACTTGGGGTAGCTGTGGAGAGGCGATGACTGAGGCACTCTCTGCGCAAGCCGAGGCAGCGGGCGGGCTGAAGGCTTTGGTTCAGCAAAATGGAGATGCTGCTAAGGACACGAGTGGAGAGCCGCTCCTAGAGCGCCTGGAGCTCGCGGCGGTAGAGAAGCAGGTCTCGGAGAGCGGGGAACCAGCCCAGGGAGGCGAAGAGCAGCTCCCGGGGAACGGAGAGCAGGTCCCAGCTCCATCCGCCGACTCAGGCAAGAGGAAAAAACGACAGGGTGCCACTGGGGAACGGGTTGTGCCGCCCCCGAAGAAACGACGGACTGGGGTGAGCTTTAGCGATGAGCATTTTGCTGAGACCACCTACTACTTCGAGGGCGGCCTGCGCAAGGTGCGGCCCTATTACTTTGACTTCCAGACCTACTGTAAAGGTCGCTGGGTGGGCCGCAGCTTGTTGCACGTCTTCAGCACCGAGTTCCGATCCCAACCACTGGCTTACTACGAGGCTGCTGTCCGAGCAGGACGTCTGCATCTCAACGAAGAACCAGTCCAGGACCTCAGCATCGTGCTCAAGGTGGTGTCCGATGGGACTGGCCAGAATCAGGCTTTGAGAAAAGGAGGGACGGTTTTGGGATTTTTGTTTGTTTGTTCTTTCAGACACACCTTATAAATTCGGGAGTAAAGTGATGGTATTTTAGAAACAAGCTAATTTTCTCTTGAGTCTCTTTTAGTCCCCTCTTCCCACATCTCCATGTAGATAGATAGCCTTTTCTTTTTTCTTTTTCTTTTTTTCTTTTCTTTCTTTTTTTGTTTTGTTTGTTTGTTTGTTTGTTTGTTTTGTTTTGTTTTCAAGACAGGGTTTCTCTGTGTAGCCCTGGCTGTCCTGAAACTCACTCTATAGACCAGGCTGGCCTCGAACTCAGAAATCCACTCAGCCTCCCAAGTGCTGGGATTAAAGGCGTGCGCCACCACCGCCCGGCTTAGATAGCCTTTTCATACTCTAAAACTCAACCTGTTCATCTTTCCAAGCAAGGCTGTTTGTTTCCAAGAAACAAAAATGGAAATTCTCATGTTCCTTTTATATCTGCCTGTGGCAAGAGCACTTTCTACTTTCTACCCTGCATGATAATAAATCTTTGTACAAATAATAATAGTAGATACCTCATTCGTGTGCTCTTAGCTGTATCAGGAACAAAGTTAAGCATTTTGTGCACACTAACATTAAACTCAGGTGGCAACTTTGGGGAGTTTGTATTGCTTCTCCATTTTGTGACCAAACTGTACCTCAAAGTAAGGCAACAGTATGATTTCCAAAGTGTGTGCTGCGTTTGCCATAAGTCCTGATGCGTATAGAATTTGGAAGTCAGTGACAGATACTAGGCAGGTGCTTTTGTTTTTTTCTTTTCTTTTTTTTTATTCCACGAGACACCTATCATTAACACTAGCTCACAGAGATTATAAGGAGAAAAGGGGAATTTCAGGATTTGGGAATAATCTCTCCCATTTTGAAAACCATAGGGTATTAAACCAAGTTAAAATGACTTGCCAAAGAGTATGTAGTGAGCTTGTGTCAAATCTGTGTAGAGCCTAGAGCTCTGGACTTACAGGTTGGTGTTGTTTGTTGAAGGTTATAATTGGTACTATAGAGATTTTCTCTCTATTTAAAAGACATTTTCTTTCAAATATATTTGTATCAGGATGATGAAATGGTTCAATAGGTAAAGGTCCTTACTACTAAGACTCACAACCTCTTATCTCTGCATGGGCTGCCATTATGCATATACACGCATAAATGAATGTAATGAAAACATTTAAAATAAAACTTTATTGTAAAGATTATACAAAGAAGCAAAAATACTCATAATCTCACCACCAAGAAATTTAATCAACTTTGCATATTTTTCAAAGCTGGTTGTATGCCTGTGTGTGTTTTTACCACATCTACTTCTTTTTCTATTTAAGGCTTTCCTGTGACCATCCCTCCATGTCAATAGGAACTGAGGAACCTGGGTGTCCTATTGACTATCTATAGTTTATTGGTCCCAGGCTGAATGTTATGTATGTTTTTGACAGGACAATGATTTCTTGCGGAACACAGTGCACAGACATGAGCCACCAGTCACAGCAGAGCCTATTCGCCTGCTAGCTGAGAACAATGATGTGGTTGTTATAGACAAGCCATCCTCCATTCCTGTGCACCCCTGTGGTCGCTTCCGACACAATACGGTCATCTTCATCCTGGGCAAGGAGCACCAACTGAAGGAGCTACGCCCATTGCATCGGCTCGATCGCCTCACCTCGGGAGTGCTCATGTTTGCCAAGACCGCTGCAGTCTCCGAGAAGATCCATGAGCAAGTTCGGGATCGGCAGGTGGGCCAGGCTTTTGCCTGCTGTAGACTACTTCCTGGGCACTCACGTATCATGAAGTTCTAGATTGAGGGGCATCTACAACCTTCTTCCTTTGAGGAGGCTTAGCACCTAAAGTTCCAAAGACAACTATCCTGCATGTTTCAGAAGGTCTTTGGAGATGACACATACTGCTTCTTAGTAGTTTGCTCTTCTGAAAACATTAAACATTGTTAGGACTTTGAGGAGAGCTCACTTAGTAGGAAGACTGGATAAGGTTGGCAGAGGTGTGATTAAGATTCTCACTGGTGGGGATTATGTTCCGCATCTGGATTCATTTATTGAGCACATGCCAGACTTAATCCCCAACAGATTAGAACCTAATTTATGAAGTACTTATGGTAGCCCCATAAGGTAAATGTTTTCTGATTTCATATTTTCTTTTTCAAATAATTTCTATTAGATGTATTCATTTTATTTTATATGAGTGTTTTCTGTGTGTGTGTGTGTGTGTGTGTGTGTGTGTGTGTGTGTGTGTTTGCGCACGCATGTGCGTGCACACGCACTCGTGCGCCTGTGTGCCTGCAGGGTTTTTTGTTTTTGGTTGTTTGGTTTTTCGAGACAGGGTTTCTCTGTATATCTCTGCCTGTCCTGAAACTCACTCTGTAGACTAGGCTGGCCTTGAACTCAGAAATCCGCCTGCCTCCCAAGTGCTGGGATTAAAGGCATGTGCCACCACAGCCCTGCTGCCTGCAGGGGTTAAAATGAGAATACCTCTCCTGGAACTGGAGTTAGGGATGGTTGTGAACCATGTAGATGCTGGGAACTGAACCCAGGTCCTCTGCAAGAGCAGCAGACGATCGCTGAGCCATTGCCCCTGACTTCATACTTTCTAGATGAGGTTATGGGATGTATAGAGCTTAAGTAACTTCCCTGGGGCGGTGAAGCTGACAAGGCTGGCATTAGGATTTGAATCATCTTCTCTCAGATACACTGGTGTACCTGAAGAGAGGATTTAGACTCTGTTTTCACCTTGGACTGACTTGTTCCCTTTTCCTCCTGTGTAGCTGGAGAAGGAGTATGTATGCCGGGTTGCAGGGGAGTTCCCTGACAAGGAGGTAATTTGTAAGGAACCCATCTTAGTGGTGTCTTACAAGGTAGGAGTGTGCCGTGTGGATCCTCGGGGCAAGCCATGTGAGACTGTGTTCCAGAGGCTGAGCTACAACGGCCGCTCCAGTGTGGTACAGTGCCGACCACTTACAGGTCGTACTCACCAGATCCGAGTCCACCTCCAGTTCCTGGGCCACCCCATTCTCAATGACCCCATCTACAATTCAACTGCCTGGGGTCCTTCTCGAGGCCAGGGTGGCCACATTCCAAAGACAGACGAGGAACTGCTCCGAGACCTGGTTGCAGAACATCAGGCCAAGGAAAGCCTGAGTATGCTAGATCTCTGTGACGGTGACCTGGCCCCAGGACTCATAGACTCGACAGCTCCCTCTTCAGAGTTGGCCAAAGACAGCCTGGAAGGGTTGTCTACAGCAGCCCAGAAGATAGATGGGGGAGCTGAAGCAGCCTCTCAGCATCTGGACACAGCAGAGAAAGCAGCTAAAGCAAATGTGAATCAAGAAACAGACCCGCTCTGTGCCGAGTGCCGCGTGTTGCGACAAGATCCCTTGCCCCAGGATCTTGTAATGTTCCTGCATGCCCTCCGCTATAAAGGGCCAGATTTTGAGTATGTCTCACCCATCCCAGCCTGGGCACAGGATGACTGGCAAGAAGACTGAGGGATGTGGCAACTGGAAGAATGACTTCTTGGGTTGGGACAAGGATGAGCCTTGAGGCAGGGACTGCTCCCATTGGTTGATACTCAGGGTTTGGGGAAAATTGAGGTTTCACAGTAAGGAACCTGCTTGTACTTGCTACCTCCTTCCTTCTGGCTTGTTTGGGGCTTTCAGATCTGTACATATACCATTTTTTTCTAACACCTTATATGTCCATTTTTACTGCTTTCTTACAATCTCTCCCTTCTTTCCCCAGTGCTTAGGATAGAATCTATGTCCATTAGAAGGCAAGTGCTCTACAGCTGAACTCTAAGCCCCTTAGTATTTCTAAGTGTCTCTAGCTCAGGCCGATCTTGAACCCTATATCTCCTACTCTGCCTCCAGAGTGGGAATACAGGTGTGAAGTACCATGCCTTGCTTTTTTTTTAAATTGAGAAAAAAAATTCACACAGCATAAAATTAACCCCTTTAGGATAAACACTATTGGCATTTACTATGTCCACAACCTTATCTCAGGATTTCAAAACACATTTCTTATCCCTAAAGGGAACCTGTACCTGTTAAGCACATTCTTCCCTTTTTATCTCTCTCAACTCCTGGTAAACAGTTTATTCTTTATTCCACAGGAATGGACTCAGACAATTTGTGTCTTTTTCATTTTTTCTTTTCTGTTTTGTTGTTATATGTTTGTTTTCTGAGACATGATTTCTCAGTGTAGTCCTGGCTGTCTTGGATTTTGCTCTGTAGACCAGGCTGGTCTTGGAACAGAGATCCACCTGCCTCTGCCTCCTGAGTGCTGGGATTCAAGGGGTGTGCCAGCACCACCCAGCCACCCAACGCTGATTCTTTCCTGTTTGTTCTACTGATCATATCTCTCCTAGTTCGTGTGAAGTAATCTCTCATAGTGGAATATACTCTTTTTATTGTGTTGCTTAATATTTATTCTGGACATGAGATCTTCCTCAACAACAAAAGAATTAACAGCCCAATTTTAAAATGTCCAAAAGGATTCTGATTAACACACACACACACACACACACACGCATACACACATACACACACGTCAAAGCTGGAGGGTAATGCTATGGTTTAATTAAGAACACTCTTTGCTCTTTGAGTGGCTCACAACTACCAACACTCCAGCATCGGGGGATCTTTCCCCTCTTCTGGCCTCTGCCAGGGGTACATAGTGAGACTCATGTCTCAAAATAACAACAAAGACAGAAGCAGTGTAGCTTAACAAAACTGACATATTTTAGAATGGCATATTCCCTGGAGTCAGGACTATTACCACCTGGCACTTACACTGTTCCAAAGCCCTGTCTTCCACAGGTAAGCGCTGTGCATTCTCATGGCTGTCTTTCCACTCACTCCAAATCAGCTCTTCTCTCATGTGAAGCATGTTCTTATTTTCAAAACCACATTTTATCAGCCATTAGCCACATCAAAATAATTGGATAATATTTCTCTCTCTCTCTCTCTCTCTCTCTCTCTCTCTCTCTCTCTCTCTGTGTGTGTGTGTGTGTGTGTGTGTGTGTGTGTGTGTGTGTGTGTTCTGTGTCAAACAAAAGGACAGACACAAAGCCAATTTTTGCAAGTTTTGAATCTGGGGTAACTGGGGTAACTCTTCCCCTCCTCTATCTTTCCTTCTCTCTCTCTTTTCTTTGTTTTTCTTGAGAGGACCTTGCTACATATAGAGGCTAGCCTCAGATTACTCGGTATCCCAGTTGGCCTCCCACTCAGTTTCTACTTTCTTAGCTTCCAATTGTTTGAGTTATAGACAGCCATGTACAAGCTTGGCTTGAAGTTTTTTTTGTTTTTTGTTTTTTGTTTTTTTTTCAAAATCCCAAATGGCAGAGTTAAACACATGGACCACCACTCATGATTTTGAAGATTTCTTGTGTATAATAAGACATAGACTATAAGCAAACATACACATACAGCTGTCCATTGCAAGTTCTTCCTTCAGAGCTTAAGTCTTAAAAGAGTTGTTGATGTATAATCATCCAGGACTGTAGAGCTTCACCAGCTAACCACTGACAGTTCTTCCCTGATAAGTTCGTAATCAACAGGGACTGAGTCTTCCTGAAGCTGGATCCAGAGGATGGAGACCCATCTCTTGGCACTCAAGCAGTAAATGCTGTTTGTCTTAAGTATTTTTGTATCAGTCCTTTCTCATGATCTTCCAGGGACTGGGGGCTGGACTATCCTGTAATAGTTCAGGATAGTGTGAAGTAACCTTGCTGTTGACGGCAGTGTTTTGAGCAGAGGCCTGTTGATGGGGTTTAAAAGGTAAAAAGATGAAACTCTTCTCACCCGAAGCTGGAAGTCGCCACTGATCCAGTAGATGGCGCCTCTCACTTGTTTATCAGTCTCTTCTCTCTGATACTAATTCAAGTAATTTCCCCTTCCCGTTCTTTAAAATAAAGTGCCATTGTTGATTATTTTCATTCCCTTAGAAAATGGGAGCCAAGTACTGGTAGATATGGATCAGGAAATCATCAGGAGAGAAAATCTTGGTAGTCTCATAGCAAGCCTCACAGTAATTTCATGAGAGTAAGAACTAACACCCTGGCTTACAAAGGTGAAGCAGGGAGAGGTTCAGGAGTGAGCCTCTTGGAACTGAATACCTACATCACACCCGTCAGGCTCAGAACATCTGGGAGAAGACCGGAAAAGAAAAGAGCCAGAGGATAAGGAGGGATACCTTAAAAAGTCTTCTGGGAGTGACACTGCAGTTACACTCATACAGCTGTAGTTACCTCTGCAAGCCAAGCACAAGACTGAGTCCACTGTCATTTAAAAACATGCATGAGGGAGGGGCTACTGGCAGTTAATGGTTGCTGGGAGATCGAATGTCATTTTCTTCAGTGGTCTAACCACGGAAAAGTTACCCAGGCACTAGAAAAATCACTTTCCAGCCATGTCCAAGTAAGCAGCCTTATTTATCACAGTGCACCACACATCCAAAGACAAGCACGACAGTAAGGGGGGGGGGGACCTCTTGACAAGAAGGGTTTTGGTGGAAGAGGAAGTGGGAATGAGAGAGGGTAATAGGGGTGAGGATGGCGAAAATGTATTCTATACATGTATACATGTAAGAAACGACCCCAGGATCAATATTTTTTAAATGAACTTTCAATTCATTCTTCACTCTTATGTTTTAAAGATTATATATATACATATATATGTGTGTGTGTGTGTGTGTGTATTCTAGCTGAATGTACACCTGCATGCCAGAAAAGTGCATCAAATCACATTACAGATGGTTATAAGCCATCATGTGGTTGCTGGGAATTGAACTCAGGACCTCTGGAAGAGCAGCCAGTGATCTTAACTGCTGAGCCATTTTTAATCATTTTTATTTTGTATGTGAGTGTTTGGCCTACATTTCTGTATGTGCCGCATGAATACCTGGTATCCAGGGATCCCAGAGCCTCTGGAAGTGGAGTGGTAGCACCTGGTGTTAGCTGCCTTCTAGGCACTGGAAACTGAACCCAGTCCTCTGCCGAGAAAGTAAGTGCTTTGAACTGCTGGGCCGTTTCTCCAGCCCTAGATTTTTCTAGTGTATTATAAGTTTTCAAAACACCTGAAGATTTTCCTTTGTGAAGATAACTCACCTGGGGCTTGTGAGATGACCCAGCAGCTAAGAATATAGGCTGCTCTTCCAGAGAACCAAGATTTGATTCTAGGACTTATGTGCTAGGTCACAACCATCTGTAACTCCAGTTCAAGGGGATCTAAGGCCAGCTTCTGGCCTCAGTAGGGACTGAACACATGTAGTGCACAGGCATACGTGCAGACAAAACATCCAGATACATAGAATACAAATAAACTCTTTTAAAAGGGTCTGGAGTGATGGCTCAGCAGTTAAGTGCAGTGGTTAAGAGCACATACTGTTCTTCAGAGGACTTGAGTCTGGTTGCCAGCATCTACATGGAAGCTAACAATCATCTATAGCTCAGCTCAACATTTTCTAGCCTCTAAGGGTACCAGGCATACACATGTAGCACAGATGTGCAGTCAGGAAAGACACTTATACACACAGAATAAAAATAATGAATCAAGAAGAATTAACAGGACCTACCTACTTTTTTGTTGTTGTTGTGGCTGAGGAGAGTCTCCCACCACATAAGTCAAGCTTGTGTTCCTCTTATTTCAACATCCATAAATGCTTAGATTACAGGTCTGCAGCTGTCCCTCCTCCAGCTTCAACTACCTTTTGTTTGTAGAAACTGGACCCAAAACAAGCCATCAATCCCAGAAGCTGGTAAAACTCAGGAGATGATTCAGCCCTATACTACTGGTCTGCAGAGAGTGTGCAGCAGTAGCCGGTGAGTGCTGCCTCCTGAGTGCTGGGTAAGAGCAGAGGACTTTTTAGAAGAGGTGCAAAGGCTCAGAAGGAAGTGAAAGCAGACTGATGGAAGGAGAAGGGGATGTACAGCACACAGGGCTAGGGATGCTTGTTGATGAAAATGACTTCTGTCCTAGTTTCTTTTCTGTTGTGATAAAGCACTCTCACCAAAAGCAAATTATGGAAGGAAAGGGTGTATTCCAGCTCATAGGTTACAGTCCAATCTTGAGAGAAGGAAGGGCAGGAACTTGAAGCAGAAACTATGGAGAAAAGGAAATGAACGAACCAACCAAAAATCCACATACATACATATTTATGCTCAACAAAAATATTTTAAAATTGTGGAACAGTAATTCATGTATTTATTTTGGGACTTTTCTTTTAAAGGCAGAGTCTTATATAGCCCTACTGCCTAGGGAATGGTGTCTCCCACAGTGGGCTGAACAACTAATAGTTAGGAAAACCCACAGAAAAATCTACTTTGGGCAATCCATCAGTTGAGGCTTCCTTCTCAGGTGATTCTAGGCTGTGTTGAGTTGACAGTTAATGCTAACTAGGACAACACCTAAGCTGAGATCAGAAAGAGAGGCAGTAAAAGTTACAGGTTAAGGAGTGGAAGAATAGAAGCCTGTTTCAGGGAAAGGGTAGAGCTAGGCCTGATAATGCAGGCCCATACACCAAACTATCCTGGAAGTTGAAGCAAAAGGATCAAAAGTTAAAGCCCATCCAGGTGGCCATTGATTCCAGCACTCTGGAGGCAGTTGGATCTCTGTGAGTTCAAGGCAAGTCTGAACAGAGCAAATCCTGGGGCAGCCAGGATTATACAGAAAAACTCTGTCTCAAAAACCAAAATGCACATGTGTACTTATACATACTGATGCTCAACAAAAATATTTTTAAATTGTGGAACAGTAATTCATGTATGTAGTTTAGACTTTTTTTTTTTTTTGGTTTTTCAAGACAGAGTTTTTCTGTATAGCCCTGGCTGTGCTGGAACTCACTCTGTAGACCAGGCTGGCCTCGAACTCAGAAATCCGCCTGCCTCTGTCTCCCAAGTGCTGGTATTAAAGGCGTGTGCCACCACCGCCCGGCTAGACTTATTTTTTTAAAGGCAGAGTCTCAAATAGACCAGGCTGGCCTCAAACTGACTAAATAGTTGAGGATATCCTTGAACTCCCGATCTCCAAGTGCTGAGATTACAGACATGAGCCACCACACCCAGATCCTTTTTTATAAAAGTCTAATGGCAGGTCTAACAATGACCATAGTTTTGAAGTAGTGAATACTGTCTTAGGCTGCTTTCTGTTACTACAATAGAACACACGAAACTGAATGATATATAAAGAATATAAATTTCTCTGGGCATGGGTATGGTGGCACAGTCCTGTAATCCCAGGACTAAGGAGGCTAAAGCAGGATGTACAATTAGCCGGAGCTAAAGAGTGAGTCTCAGGCTGCTCTCGGCTTCATAAATGGAGGAGTCTGTGGGAGGTGCTTTGTCTCAGTTCTGAGGCTGAGAAATCTAAGAGGCTGATGCTCTGTCTGCTGCACTAGATCACATTTATTTTTGTTTTGTTTTGATTCTCTAGACAAGGTTTCCCTGTGAAGCCTCTGGCTCTGTAGACTATGCTGGCCTGGAGCTCAGAGATCTGCCTGCCTCTGCCTCCTGAATGCTGAGATTAAAGGCATGTGCCATTACTGAACTTGGATCAAATTTCTGACACATGAAATCTGACAGATACTTTCAAACCATAGGAATTGTAACGCAGTCACAATAATATAAAATACATGATTTCTATTGGAGGCAAAGTCACAGGCAAGATGAATATCACCAAAGCACGTTGCCTTATTTTAATGAGAGATTATAAAAATGATTGCTGCAACACCCCCAGAAAATAGGCTACTGAGTTGTCTGCAAGGTCCCTCAAGGGGTGTATGTTCCACCAGGGCAGAAAATGAACAGTAAGATATGGCTGAAGAGAACTGACCAAAAGTGCTGACTGTGGAGGTATCAACATTCCTGAGGGATTTGGACCTAAAATGGAGGAACCAGGAGAAAAGTGACTGCCTTCCAACCATCAGTGCCACAAATCTTGCTGAAGCACCTGCCAGGCACTGGGTTCTTGAACATTGAGCATTCCCAGTGAGGAGAATGTAAAACCACCACCCCAAGGGATCATTAAGAACTCTTCATGATCTGGTACCATACAGGATGGGGTGGTTGAAAGTCATGGAGTCAAGAGATTTGGGTTACACTGTCCTGTCTGCAACTTAGAAGCTGTATAGCCTTGGACAAGTTAATCTTTCAGTGTAAAACAACAATAATAGAATATGAAAATATCTATCATGATCACAGGGTTCTGTAGAGTTGAAGAGACATAATCCATGTAAAATATATGGTGCTTTTAGTTATGTATAAAAAAATTAAGAGTTTTTAAGTATAAATTGAATAAATTTGCCTGATGATTTTACAAGAGGAAAATCTCTGGGTTTTTTGTTTTTTGTTTTTGATTCCTAATACTCTTCTCTGGTTAAATCCAGAAGATTCAGCCTCTTGTCCTCTGGAAAGGTAGTCATGTTGCTGTTCTTCAGTAGTTTCTGGATCATACCAAGATTTCAAGTGTCATGGGCATCTTTTTAATGTATACATTGAAAACAAATCCCATAGCCTGCTTGAGGGCTGGAAGAGGTAGCGTTTGTAATGCAATATGGTACCTCATGATCAGAACAGGTATTAAAAACCCTAAAATAGCCAGTGTGGTGGGACAGCTTTGTAATCCTAGCACTTAGGAAGACGAGGCAGGATGATTTTGAACTTGAGGCCAGCCTGGACTACACAATGAGACTGTGTCTCAAAATAACAAAAAACAAATCAAAGCCCTCAGAGTAAGACTTTATTAAATAACTGAAACCATTCATCTCAGAGCTAGGTCACTTCACGTTCCAGACCACCACTGAACATATGAGCTATAGTTATATCCTTTGTCCTGTTATTTTACTTTGTAAGAAATTAAATTCGTAGAAAAAGTCTCTTTATCTGCTTTTTTTTCATCTGTGAGTACTAACGTTCCAAAAGCTGCCTTTCAAAAATCTCCAAATTCCTTCAATTGATTTCAAATATCAAATTCCTTCAAATTCCAATGTTACAAACTAAAACACTTCCATGCTGAGACTAATTGTGTTAGATAAAATCTGATTGGAATTAAAATCCGAAGCAATATTCAATTACTTCCATTCTGTAAATTATAAAATTACATTATTTAGCAAAAAATGAAAACCAAAAGGAGCACCACCGACGAGGATGGGATTCGAACCCACGCGTGCAGAGCACAATGGATTAGCAGTCCATCGCCTTAACCACTCGGCCACCTCGTCCCAGAAGCTCTCTTCTTCCTGGCGGCTATAGGGAGTAGTAACAGAGTGATGTGACGCAATAACATGGAAGTCGCCATTTTGTACGGAAGCTAACTGTGCGATTGTTTACTTTGCAAACAATCGAAAGAAGACGGCCGTTCTCAGAATAATAGAGACGAAGAAAATTCTGTAGAAAAGGAGAAAAACCCGAGGGAACTTAAGTCAGTTCAGAGGAAGACAGAAAAGTTTAAACAAGTCTTAGGGGTGTGGCCGGTGAGGAGCCGAAGGGGTGGGGTCTGAGCGGCGTGCAGCATTGAGCATGCGCATCATTCTGGCGGTTAGATTTGAATACTTCACAGACTCTGACCCGACGTTGGGAGGTGACGTCCAATTCTGAGGAGCGCGCGGACCTTAACATGTCGAGCAGGTGGTCTGTGGCGGGTTAGGATGCTTCTTTTTGTTCCCGAGAGGCCTTGGATTTTGTCTGAGCGTTGAAGGGCGGCGCGGGTTGCTGAGGGTCGCTCATTCGGCCGGGCGTTCTCAAAAGAGCCTACAGCCGACAGGAACGCGCGAGTACCAACGGCCGGCCCGGGGGAGTCCTCCGCCGCGTTTCGCTTCTCCTTCCCAACGCTGCTCCATTCCCGACTTCGGTTCCTATCGTCTGCGCGGAGCGCCCTGGGCCTCCGGGCCCGCCCCACCCACCATCTTTCGTCAGGGTTCCGGGATCTCGGTCCACTGTCTCTCTCCATCTCCCTGTGGAATGTGTTTCTGACCGAAGTTCCTGCTTCAGTGGTTTGAAGGCGGTGAGTGAACTTTAAATTCTAGGCTCCGTCTGAGCACAATAATAGTTTCGGGTTACTGCAGGTCCAACATTAATAAAGACAACATCGGTGTGTTAGATTACATAAAATTCCATTCCCATCCAAAAGGCTTTGGATTCTCTTTGGATGTGAAAAAAAATATTGCCCACTGCAATTTTTAAAATGTATTAGACGCTGTGGCTTGACTAAGGATGGCTACCATAAGCTCATATATTTGAATGCCTAGTCAATAGAGAGTGGCAGTGTTTGAAAGGATTAGGTTGGGTGGCCTTGTTGGAGGAGAGGTGTTGACGGGAGGGGGGGTGGCGTGAGGGGAGCTTTGAGCTTTGAGCAAGCTCAGTTCAAAGCTGTGGAAGTTCTCCTTACTCCTTCAGCATTGTGTTTGCTGCCAGGTTCCCCAGGATGATTATTATGTAAGTCTCTGAAACTGTAAGCAAGTCCCCAATTAACTGCTTCCTGTTATAAGAGTTGTAGTCATGATGTCTCTTCACAGCAATAAAACGCTATGACAGAAGTTAGCAGAGACAAGCATGTGGCTAAAAACCAAAGCAACAGTTCATTCTAGACACTAAGGTTGAAGTTAGTTTTCATTTCAGTTAAATTGGTTCAGTTGAGTTTCTTGTATGTCTTATTGGTTCATTGTCTTGTGCTAAATAAAGTAGACTTCATGGAGATGACATTTCATTGGTCAGAATTTTGGAGGGATGATTTATAGATGTGGAAGGAAATATATTGTAAGATTTTTGGTCATTAAAGGTTAGGTTCAAGCAATGTACTTCTTGACTATATGAATGGCTGGAAATCAAGATGACAGATGTAAATGGAGTAAAATGTTTGGAATGGTGATATAAATGATGTATTTGATGCTGAGAATAAGAGAATATATTGACTCCAGATACTGGATGGGATAAGCCTTTCCAATAGAATTGTCTGTGATTCTGATATTCTGTATCTGCATTGTCCAACATGGTATCCATTAGCAATCATTTTTGGAGCACTTAAAATATGGTTATGGTTATCAAAGAAATGTAGTATGGTCACAAAACCTTGAATTTTAATTTGTTTCATCTTAATTTCATTGTGTATAATCATTGAATTTGACAGCATAGGTCTAGAGTCTATATCAGTGGAGAATGTGGAAAATACTTGCTGTAGATTCTGGTTGTATAAATTCAGGAATGGACAAAGAGCCAGGTAGTATTTTAGGCTCTGCTTGCTGCAGGTCAGTATGATGGTCTCTGCTACATGATGTTTTGCTGTTGTTGTTTATTTTCTTCAGTTAAAAGAAAGTTCTCAAAGACTGTTTTGGCCCACTGTTGATGATCTGCAGAGCCCTGGATTATTTAGACTGGCGATTCCCAAACCTTTTGGTTCAAACAATCCAAAAGAAATACATAATAACTTCATTTTTATAGAGCTAGGTTCAACAAATTTAATGAATATGACCTAACAACTTGGTAACCATTTAATAAATGTAAGTTAAAGGAAAAGATAATAAACTTTTTTCTTAAATAATCAAGTTACTAATTAAGCCCATTAACTTTTATTCATACCAGTTGCCAAAACTTCACAATGATACATTATTATAATTGATGGTAATGTAGATAGACACTATTATGAATTAGTTCACACAGTGCCTGATAGATTTCAAGAATGGCTGTTTAAAAAACTAGTAATATCTAACAACCTGAAAGTATATAAGTAAAAACCTATAAGTATATGTTATAAGTATACCCCTAAATGCCAAATGTACAGTTTTCTAGACACTAATTAGTATGAATGTGATCAAAAACATTTTATAAGTAAGGTTTAGTACAGTGGTCTGGCCAGTTTTGTTAAAGGTGAGTTATATAATAAAATAAACATTTAATGAAATTAAAGACTTCCAGAAAGTTTTGAATCTCATTTGTTAAGTAACTAGTCCACAAGTTGGAGAGGAATGATTCTCAAAGATTTTCAAATAACAATGTTTAGGTTACCTTGGATTAATATTTCCTAGTACTTATCTGTTTTGAGTACGGAACTTGAAACTATTCCTATAAAAGATAAGTTGAACTTGAAATGTTTTCTATACAGCAATGTTTCTCAACCTTCCTAATGCCGCAACTCATTATTAGTACAGTTCTTCCTGTGGTGACCCTCAACCATAAAACTATTTTTGTTGCAGCTGGGTGTGGTTGGCACACACCTTTAATCCCAGGACTTTGTAGGCAGAGGCAAGTTACAGGCTAGCCTGGACTATAGAGCTAGTTCTAAGACAGTCAAGGCTACACAGGGAAACCCAGTGCTGAAAAGCAAAAACAAACAAAAATTTGTTGCTACTTTATAATTGTAATTTTGCTACTGTTATGAGTTTTAATATAAATATGTGATATGCAGGATATCTGATATAGGACCTTTGTAAAAGGAGTTTTTGGTCCCAAAGGGGGTCACAGCCCACAGGTTGAGAACCACTTCTGTAGAAGAGACAAATGTACTAGTTAATAGTTGTAAGTGTAACATGCTTACTTGTGAAGGGTACTTATTCAGGAAATAATCATTGAGCTCCTACCATTTAAAAAGCATTGGTAGACTATATAACAGGAAACTTGAGACATACCACTTTATTTTCATAGTTTTCTGCTGTAGCAAAGGTAGTTGGGGGAGGAGATAGAAGCACCAGTTAATATATAATAAATTATATAGCAGGATTTTAAAGTGCAGTTGTAATGCTCAGAGAAACTATGTATAGTGCTACCAAGAAAATGTCTTTCTTGCCAGGAGAGAATAGCATTTTATCAATACACTAACTTGGGGAAGAACTCTGCATAGAAATAGAACAGCTAGTGTGGCTACTAAAATCAGGAAGTAGTAAGGAATAATGAAGTCTGAGAGACAACCAGAGACCATATCCCCTGAGCCTTATAGGTCCCAGTGAAGAATGTCAATACAATAGCAAGCCACTGAAATATTTTAAGTAGAAATTGCTTTAAATACATATATTTATGAGCTGAAGAGATGGTTCAGTAGTTAAGAGCACTGGCTGATCTTGAGAGGAAGAACCTTGATTCAGTTTCTTTTTTTTTTTTTAATTTTTTTGATTCTTTGTCATGTACCCTAGTCCTGCACATCTCCCTGTCTCATATCTGCCTTTTGCCCTTGCAACCTCCCCCCACAAAATAAAAAATACATACACACAAACAACAGCCAAAAGAAACAAAACAAAGGATAGAAAACATTTCATTGTGGAAACTGTAGCAGCATTTTACAGTGTGTTCCACAGTATATCTCTCTGTCCACACATTTCACTTGCAAATATTCACTGCAATTAGTCATTGGTCTGGTTCAAGATCTTTGGCTTCTGTGACACCATCAGTATTGAATCCTCAATGGCACACCTCCCAGTTATTCTGTTGTCCTGTATCATAGAGATCCTGCAGTTTTGGAACAGTAGGACTGGCCCTTATAGATTCTGGGGTGGGTCATCTCAGAGCCTTGGGTCTGGGCCTAAGTGGTAACAACTGGTTAGCTCACCAGTTCTCCCTTATCTACACCACCAGTGCAAGCTTTCTAGCACTGCTCTGGCTAGGCCAGACAATGCCACCATCAGCAGGAGGCAGGGTCAGCCTTTCTGCTCTCATGCTCTTGGGGCTGGCTCACCTGTACCTGCCTCCAGAGCAGCTCCACTGTGCTGCCCAGTCAAGGCTTGGGGCCCACTTTCCCAAGTGCTGCAGCCTATGAGGGGCTGGACAGCTCTCTTGCTCTCACACCCTTGGGGCTGGCTCACCTGTGCCCCTTCCACCAGGGCCAAATTTACTGTGCTGCCCAGGTGAGGTGTAGGTCCTGTTGTCCTGAGTGCTATAGCCAGTGAGGGGACAGGGCTAGCTCTCCTGCTCTTATGCCCTCAGGGCCAGCTCTACCAACTACAGCAAGAGGCAAGAGGAAGAACATCACCCCCACACTCACACCACCTTACAGCATAACTCTCAAGGTTGAGAGTTGGGCCCAACTCTCCCACGATCTTGTCCTTAGGATTGGCTCATCCTTGTCCCCTCAACTCGGACCAGCTCTACTGTGCTGCCCAGAAGTGCAGGGCCTGCTCTCCCTATTGCAGCAGTTTGCAAGGGACAGAGCCAGCTTACCCACTCTCATGACCGCAGGGCCAGCTATTCTGACTGCTGAAAGTAGGGAAGGGCGAGGGCATCACTCCTGCACCCACACCACTGCACCCACAACACCTCATAGCAGATGAATGGCAGGCAAACTTGCCCTGAATCTCATCCTGAAGGCTGGTTCACCTGTGTCCCACCAACCAGGGTCAGCTCTGTTCTGCTATCCAGGTGAGGTTCAGAGCCCACTCTCCTGAGTGCTGCAGCTGTTGAGGGGCAGAGCTATATCTCTGGATCTCATGACCCTATGGGAAGCTTTCATGACTGCTGGAGGTGGTGGCAGAGGACGGGGGCATCACCTCCGTGCCTGTGCCACCCCAATGGCAGGGTCAGGTCTCTTACACTCATGCCCTTGGGGCCTGTTCACCCATACCCCCACCAGTAGCAGCTTTATTCTACCACCTGGGCAAGGCTCAGAGCCCACTTTTGTGAGTGCTGCCAGCTGTGAGAGATGGGGCTGGCTCTCTAGAGCACTGTAGCCAGTGAGGGGCAGGGCCAGTTTGACACAGCCCCTGGACATCCAAGTAGTCCCTGGTGGCTGCTCCGACCAAAGACTTCCTCACGTTCCTCATGTTCTCTAGTGCAAATATGAGCCACAGACATGGACACTGACCCTGCTACATGACCCCTGCCACTGAGTAGGCACAAAGTCAGAATTGGCTCCAGTGGCAAGGCTGGTCACTCACAACAGGCTACTTCTCTCCTCCCTCAAGCGTCCAGTTCCATCTTTATGTTGTTCAAGCTGTTCCACTTCTCTGTTCTCTCCCATCTGACCATCAAATACTTGTACACTGTGGTGGATCCAGCTGAAGGCTGGCCATATGACTGGCAGGTCCCTGGGTGACATCCTCTGTCTATACTGCTTGGCCTGTCTGCAAGCAGGTATCTGTGCCTTGCACTGGAGGGCAGGTCTCTGATGATCCACAAGTCTCTGTCTTTTTTTCTTCCTCCCTTCAAGGTCTGGATTTGATTTGATTTTTATGAATCCTAGGCATAAAACAACTTTTGACTATCAAGCTAGGATGCCATCTACTCTGCCCCTGCTTAATATAAGAACAATACCACCAACAAGGTGTCTCTTTGCCCCTTGTCAGGGGGGTTGATTCA
This sequence comes from Grammomys surdaster, assembly GCF_004785775.1. Classification (NCBI taxonomy): domain Eukaryota; kingdom Metazoa; phylum Chordata; class Mammalia; order Rodentia; family Muridae; genus Grammomys; species Grammomys surdaster. The sequence goes on from NW_021604618.1 coordinate 21,428,329, forward strand.
ATTTCTAGTGCTTACATGACATCTCACAACTGTCCCTAACTCCAGTTCTAGGGGATTCAGTTTTTTTTTTTTTCTGGCCTCCACAGATAACTAGGTGCAAATGAACAGACATACATCCATACAAAACACTCAACTTATGTACATTTTGTTTAAAGCAGCCAAGCCAGTTGTGGTGATCTTTGCTTTAAACCTCAACACTTAGGAGGCAAAGGCAGAAAGATTATCTGTGAGTTTGAGGCCAGTGTGGTCTATATATAGTGAATTCCATGCCAGGTAGGGCTACATAGTGAGCCTATCTTAAGAACCAAAAACAGAGGCTGAAGAGATGGCTTAGTAGTTAAGAGCACTGGCTGCTCTTTCAGAGGACCTGGATTCAATTCTCAGCACCTACAGGGCAGCTCATAACTGTCTGTAATTATAGTTCCAGGAGAATCTGACACCCTCACACCAGTGCACATAAAATTAAATAAATTTTAAAAACCCCAAACAAATAAGCAACAACAAAAACTCCAAACCCAAATACTTATTTCAGACTTAATAATTCAGACTTATTATGAAGATCTGTTCCCTAAATTTGGCTTCATATTGTATGTGAAAAAAATATCTGAAATAAAATATTATCTTTTAGGTATCTATTTTTTTTGCTTATTGTTAAAAGTAAGAATATTGACTGTTAGTAGTATATATGGTATTAATTTAATATTATGATAGAAATGGCTAGTAATCTGGGAAGTGGTGGCGCACACCTTTAGTCCCAGCATTTGGGAGGCAGAGGCAGGCGGATTTCTGTGTTTGAGGCCAGCCTGGTCTAAAGTAGTTCCAGGACAGCCAGGGCTATACAGAGAAACCCTGTCTCAAAAAAGAAAAGAAAAAGAAAAAAAGAAATGGCTAGTATTAATTGTCAAACTTTATAGCTATTATTTTTAGCCTGAGATGTCTTTTCTTACCTGAAGGTAAGGTTCTAGTTAATGTATGCAGTGAGAAAAATCTTATATGTGTTTATTTTGTGTGTGTGTGTTATACTGCAGATGTGGAGGTCAGAGGCTAACTTAAGGGGAGTCTGTTCAGGTTCTTTCCTACCATGTGAGTTCTAGCGATTGACCTTGAGTAGTTAAGCCTAGTGACAAGTGCCTTTATCTGCTGAGCTATCTTAATTGAATAGATTTCCAGTTCCAGTTCCACTCAATATGTATTGAGTAGAATTCCAATTTGAATAATTGACTATGATATATAAAACATTAATACTATTGTTGGATTTAGTTGTACTTTCCTGTAATCAAGGTTGATAAGGAGACTTAAAAGGATATGAATTAAAAGGATAAGAGAATTAAAAGTTCAAGGACAGTCTTGTACTGAATGAGTTCAAGGCTACCCGGGGAACTTAGAGAATGTGAATTGTGCTGTCGCACTTGAGTTTTCAAGAAAAACTGAAAACCTAATTATTCTATGAAATGAAAAAAAGCCTTGAGATTTTTGCAATTTGGGTAATTAACTAAAAAAAATTAAGCACCATTGCCAGGGGGCCAGCCCTGACAGGTCTTCTTTCTTGTGTTTGCTTCTTCTTGAGGCAGCGAAGGGGAAAGAGCATTGGCAGAGGTAAGATGTGGTCTTACGAGATGTTTAGGGTTGCTGTATAATAATAAAACATTTCTTATCTTAATTCTAAGTTGCTTAGCTGCAGTAGCTAACCTGCCTTCTCAGTTTCTACAAACTGTTTTGCACCTCATCCTAAAACATCAGGAGAGTAAGTAAAGTCACCTTTGTTCTATCTCAGCAGGAATTGTGCTGCTCTAACTTTCAGCCTGCTAGTTGTAGTCACAGGAAGAGAAAGGGACGCTTTGAAAAGTGATTTTAGAGTTTATTTCTTATTTTTCCCAAGACAGGGTTTCTCTGTGGAGCCCTGGCTGTCCTGGAACTCACTCTGTAGACCAGGCTGGTCTCGAACTCAGAAATCCACCTGCCTCTGCCTCCCAAGTGCTGGAATTAAAGGCGTGTGCCACTACTGCCTGGCTAGAGTTTATTTCTAAATTGTAAAAAGTTTCCTATGAAAGTTCTCTAAGAAAAATGGGAACCAGGCTTGTAAGAAAAGGGGGATAAGGGGCCTGAGAAAGGGGGGATAAGCAGGACAAGGAGTGCTAAGAAGAGGGGGATAAGAAGGAAAATGCTAAGAAAAGTGGGACAAGGAGAATTGCTCTCTTCTTTGTCCTCAGCACTTACACATCTTTCAGAATTCATGATCACATGGTATAAAGTTCATCACAATCTACATAAATTCAAATCATAAATCAAATAAGAAGTTTACAACAGAGAATGTTTACATGCATATCCATTAGGAGTAACTATCTGGCTAAACATTCATCACCTGTCACAGCTCCACAGGTTCATGGAGAGTTAAAACCATAATAAAGTTATTAGTGAAGTTTTGTATAGGTAAACTCAGTAAATATTTTATCTTCTGTCCTAGCACCTATAATAAATTGTTAGTTCTCTTTTTATGATCTTTGGTCAATGGTTTAACTTTTTGGAATGTGCTCTGAGTAGTAGAAAGCCTGCCTACTATCTCAGAAACAGTTAACTTGAGACACTATAGGCAGACAGAGTTCTCATTGCAGTTTTGACATCAGAAAGAACCTAATAGCAGTCCCACTATAAAAGAACATAATAAATACTTATAATTTTAGGAATTCTTATGAGATCGTCATTAAGAATTAAGAAGTCATCTATTTGTCTATATAGCATCACTACAAGACAGTACATCTTCATTGTTCTGCAGAGATCTGCTCAAAAGGGTGGGTTAATACCTAGTGATTGTTATATATATTTAATGATATCAGGAGAAGCATATTAATAGCAGGGGTCTTTCCTAAAATGAATTTCTCCTTGTCCTTGCCTACTGGAGCAAATCCGTCATAGATTTTTAATCCAAGGCAGGACATCTCAGGAAGATCACTTGCTAGTTATTAGCTTGTTGGCTCCTGACACATCATGTATATGTTAAAAATTAGAGCAGGTGAGTGTGGGGCCTTTACCTTTAAGTTGAGAGCTGAACATTAAAGCTTTGAGATTCGTTCAGAATAAAAAAAAAAAAATTAGAGCAGGTATGGTGTCACATCCTTTTAATCCTAGGACTTTAGCAACTCTCCTTGCCTCTTACCTCTTGAGTTCTGGAATTATAGGTATGTGCTATCATACCCAGCGTAGTTCAGTTTTCCTAAGATATATCCACTATTTTAGGTACTGATTGACTTCCATTTAAAGGTTGAATTATTATATAATCCAAGTATTATATTACTTAATTATGCAAACTAGCCCACTTTTTTATTGGAAAGTCCATATCATCGTGCTCAGAGTTAGTCTACAAATATTATTTTGATTTGAGGGGGGGGACTAGGGATAGAGGGCAAGAGGGATGGCTTCTTGATAGATCCCAGGCTGACTTGGAACTTGATATGTAACTTAGATTAGCTTTGAACTCTTGCTCCTCCTGCCTCCACCTCCCAAGTACTAGGATTATAAGGATGACCATAATCCTGGCTTAGATTTTTACTGAGTATTAAAAATTCCAGTAGTAAATATAACATGGTACTGTCCTAAATTTCTCATGTTTTAGAGCTCACAATGTAGTCTTTGCTTCTTATTTTTGGTCTTCTTTACAAAATAACTCTAAAGTCATACCCGTTATCCTTAATCTCCCATAGATTATATTTTTTCATCTTTTTTACTTGTTAATACTATGTGTCTTTTTTTTATTTTACAGAAAATAAAAGTTTTCCAAAATGGATGGGATATATTCAGAGGCTAACGAAGAGAAGTAAGTTAATTCAGTGCTGCTAAAATGTTATTTTCTATTACAGAAAGGTCATTTAAAATTAGTTAAGAACTATTAGTAATGTCTGAAATTGTTTTCTTTTTTTTTTTTTTTTTTTTTGGTTTTTCGAGACAGGGTTTCTCTGTGTAGCTCTGGCTGTTCTGGAACTCACTGTGTAGACCAGGCTGGCCTCGAACTCAGAAATCCACCTGCCTCTGCCTCCCAAGTGCTGGGATTAAAGGCGTGCGCCACCACCGCCCGGCTGCCATCATTTAGAGTAAGAACTTAGGACTTGAGGGACTTTTATAGGCACCACCTCCCATCTCATTAAGGTCTTACGAGATTAACTGATTTCTCTAAAATTGATACCATAAACTAGTGATCTGTTTGCAGCCTACAAGACAATGTTGTTTGAGACAGAGTCTTATGATGAAGCCCTTGGCTGGCCTGAAACTCAGAGATTCTCCTGCCTCCACCTTTAGAGTACTAAGATTAAAGGCATGTGCCTTAACAGTCACGTCTGTTCCTAATTTTTAATATATATGATACTTGATTTTTCAGATAATTACCAAAATTGCAAAAAATCTCAAGATTTCATACAATAATTAGGTTTTCAGTTTTTCTTGAAAAACAAATCTTGGGCAACAAATCTCATATTCTTCCTTGGAACAGCTAACTAGCAGAATGTAATGGCAGTGATCTTTAGACTAGACAAGAACTATCACTAGACCATACTCTCAGCTTCTTCTACGCCCACCCCTTTTGGTGCTAGAAATTGAATTTAGGATTCATGCATGCTAGATGAATGCTTTACCACTGAGCCTTAACCCTCAGTCTTCTATGTTTTGGTTTGAGACAGGGTCTCACTAAATTGCTAAGAGTGGCCTTGAACTTACTTGGTATCTGAGGCAGTCCTCAAATTTGTGATCCTTCTGCTTGAGCTTCTGAAGAGCTGTGATTACAGACCTGTACCACTAGGCTTGACCATAATGTACCTTTAAAACATTGTATTCTTAAATGCAGAATTTTATGTCTTATAACACATAAGGTATAAAGTGATGGTAGCTTTTAGAAATTCAGTTTATCTACATAAACAATAACTTTTCCTTTTTTTCTTTTAGTGACAATACACAGAGGCCTGTTAGAAGACAGCATTCCTCAGTAAGAAATATTTTTATTTAAATTAATAGATGTTACTTTTTACTGACTACAATTACAGGAATTTTGATTGTGGCTTTACCTTGGCATCCTAGCTACCTTCTTACTGCTTTCTGGATAAAGATTCAAATAGTCTGGTTATACATTTCAGTAAATGTACTAAAATTCATATTTTTGCACTTTTTTTGTAATTTGATAAACTTTTTGTTAGCATATTTCTACAACATATTTTTGAATGTTTATATAATAAATTATATTTAAATATAAGTGCCTAAAACATATAAATTTCTTTCTTTTTTTTTTTTTAAATATATATTTAACATGGCATTCAAACTATTGCAAGACAAAAGTTCACCCAAGTTGATTTACACAGTAAATTCATGTTGATTATGAAACTGGAAAATACAATGGTATAGGGTGCCTATATGTAAAAGTTACCTATAAGGGATTCTAACATAACTCTGCTGGGATTTTCTTTCCTTTTTTTCTATTTCAATTGCTTTTGGGTAGTTTTTGCTAACAGGCATAATTTATGTAATTATCTCTAATTGCTATGATATATCTAGTGCTTCTTATTTCTATGTTTAAGTTCTATGTGAAGAGTTTGATGTATTCTCTCAAGGTAGAAAAATAGGACTTAGAACTAAATTGTGTTAGTGTGCTTATCCTATTAGGGCATGCCCTCATTCCTGAGCTGCACGTTATGAAAAAACAAACTGCAGACTGTTAGATGGTCTCAGTATCCTTGAGTTGGTGTGGAGCATTACCCAGAACACTTAGATGATTTTGTGCTAAAGAATTTGGGTGAGTGGGTCAGGAGAAGGCATAAATGTCAGATATTTAAACCAGTTACATAACAGTGAATAATATGATTTTGAAGAATCTCAGGGATTTTAATTGAAAGTTTAGCTCTCTACTCATATAACTTAAATTGACTAGCAGCTACATTAAATTTTCTTGACTAATTCTAATTATTGCTCTAGATTTTGAAACCCCCAAGGAGTCCTCTTCAGGACCTCAAATGTGGAAATGAAACAATTCAGGTAAGTCTCTAATGCAAATGCTTTGCAATTTCAGATTTTATTTTGGAGGACTTGGTTTGCTCAGGTTAGGTTTCACTTACATAGACTAGAGAGACCTTTAACCTGTGGCAGTTTTCCACTTGAGTTTCCCAAGTGCTAGGATTATAGATTCTGTCATCATTCCTGGCTTCAGAGATCATCATGAATTTTATTAGTTAAGTGAAGAAATGATACTATAAATGATTCCCATTTAAATGTGCACAAGTAAGTATCTCATTGCTTCCATGTTCTTGTCAACTACTTCTGGGCTAGAGATGTAACTCAGTAATGGAATGCTTATCTACTGTGCATGAGGCCCTGGGGCACAGTGTTTAAAAAAAAAGTCCAAATTATTTAATAAGTTGGTATTTATAATTTCAAAATCCATTTGTTGCTAATTAATTTAAACCCCTGCTAGGATTAGAATAGGGACTAGTATTTTGACTCTAACCTAGAACAGGATCTAGTACATGCCTTCACCTGTTGAGCTATCTGGCCTCCATGTATAACTTTTTATATGGAAGTTAGAGATTGGAAATTTAGTTCTCTCACTTATATGGCAAGCACTTTATCTACTATCTGTCATGCCTGCTGTGACTGATTAGACCTTTGGATATATAGACTGTTTAATATAGGTGGCATACTATTCTTGGTTCTTTTTAAGATGTATTTTTAATTTATGTGTATATGTGGATGCTACACATGAGTATGTATTCTATATGCCTGGAGCCCACAGAAGCCAGAAGCGATAACCAGATCCTTTGGAGATGTAAATACAGACAATTATGAGCTTTCCAATTGGAGTGCTGGAAACTAAACCTGAGTTCTCTGCAAGAGCTGTACATATTTTTAACTACTGAGCCATCTCTCCAGCCCCCTCAAAGAGACACATAGTCAAAGCAACATTAATCACAGTAGTCAAGAGGTAGGAAAAATCAAGTGTCCATCTATTTTGCTTAAATAAAATGTGCTATTTATAAATAATGAAATTCGATATTAAAAATCTGACATACAACAGCATGCAAGCATCAAAGAACTAAATGAAAAGAAAAAGTCTCAAAAAAGACAAATTCTACTTGTTACCACTGACATGAGGTATAATCAGACTGATAGAGACCAAAATAGAATGCTGGGTGCCAAGGAATTGGAGGAAGGATCTAAATGTGTATTTTGTTTGTTTGTTTTAATTTTGTGTGTGTGTCATATGCACTCATGTGTGAAAGTGTCCATGGAGGTCACAGAGGCATCACAGAATTACAGGTGATTGTGAACCTCCTACATGGGAAATGAACTCTGATACTCTGTCTGTAAGAGCTGTATGTGCTCTTAACTACTAAGCCATCTCTCTAGTCTCAATATGTATAGTTAACATTTTGTAAGATGAAGATCTTGAGAGTGATTACACAAGATGTTTTTTATCACTATTGAACTTAAAAATTGTTAAGATGAGGGTGGTGAGGTGACGCAATGGTTAAGAACACTTTCTGGCCTTGCAGAGGACACAGATTCAGTTCTAGCTGGGTAGCTCACAACTTCCTGTAACTTTAGTTCTAGATGATCTGATACCCTTTCCTGACTTCATGACACCTGCATATATGTGATGCACATAACTCACACAAGCACACATGAACACATTTTTTTTTAATGGTAAAGATGGTAAATTTAACTTTATGTGCTTTTTACCACTCACAAGTGTAAGTTCTTGTCAATGCAGAGTGGTTAAGATGATAAATTATGTTATAGCTGGGTATGGTGGCACAGGCCTGTAATTTTAGCACTAGGAAAATGAAATTTCAAATTTATCCTTGGGCTTTATAGTAAATTTGAATGTAGCATAGACTATGGACTACAATAACTACAACAATCACAAAAGATGGTAACTTATGTGCATTTTACTATATTGAAAACTTTTTTAAATGGACATGATGCTGCATGCTTTTAATACCAGCACTAGGGAGGCAGAGGTAGGCTGATCTCTCTGAGTTCTATCTAGCCTGGTCTACATAGAGAGTTTCAGGCTAGTCATAGCTACAAAGTAAGACCTTGTGTTACAAACAAAAAGCTGTTTATTTGTAATTGTAGAAGAATACATTGTAATAAGATCAGTGTAGCTGGCCACATAGCTCCTGTTTAGTGTCCAGTCTTTCTTGTTATATATTGTTTGTGTTAGTATGCTTATTTCTTTGATTTTAGCCAAAAGGTCAAAAAACACTAATATGCTTATTTTAACTCTTACTGAAAATCATGCTCTAGGAGTGGTGACACATACCTTAAATGCTAGCAATCAGAAAGCTGAAGCACAAAGGTTACGAGTTTGAGATCAACATGGGTTATATATTCAGGCCTTGTCTCAAAACAAACAAAGCAACAACAAAAGAAAATACATATTTACATGAACTACCAGTTCAATCCTTAGTACTGCAGCCACCCAAAAAAGTATTTAGAAAATCATATTCATGTTCATTAATTTCTTCTATATTGGGCTGTTTGGAAATCTTATATTATTAATTCAAAATAAGACTTGATCTCTGCTTCTAATAGTCTGGAGATCTAATTCATAGTGATTTATATTAAGAATTGTATCCTATATTGTTTTCTCTTAGGAATCTAATGCTCCAAGAACCAGGAAAAGCTCTCGGCGAGTCAGCTTTGCAGATACTATAAAGTAAGTTGGAAAGAAAATTAAGTAAAATGTTATAGGTTTTCTCCCTGTCAAATACATGGTGGTAACTTTTAGATAATCTGTTTTACTTAAATAAACATTAAAGAATTTGTGTGTGTGTGCGCACACACACACACACATAGTTCTGGGGAATGTTTTCTTTTTGTTGTTTTTTTTAATCTTATGATTCCTTTTATAGGCTTCTGTTTATATACTTCTGTTTTGTTTGGTTGAGATAGTATCTTATGTAGACCATGCTGGCCCCAACTCAAAGACATTTAAGAAGAGGTCATATTTGTTTTATGTTCAGAAATCTTACCAAAGTCCTGGAGTTTGATCTGCATTCTCTCTCATTCCTCATTTATATTTCTCCAACCTTTTTAAAGGCCATGCTTTTTGTTATTGGGTTTGTTTGTTTATTGTTTGTTTTAAGGTGGAGTCTCACCAAGTTGCCTTGCTAGTCTTGAACTCACTTGCTAGCTTTCGGAGGCTTTGAGTACCTGGGAACTTTATATGACTACCCTATGGACACTGACATGTGCTTAGTAACATGTGAACAGGCACACACATATTACATACTCAAACATTAAAAAAAAGTAAATGTAAAAAAGCATTACTGAAAGAAAAGAGCTTAAATATATTTGATTTATTATCAACTGCCACTACTAAGCCAGATATGATGGCACACATCTGTAATTCAACATTTAGGAGTCTGAAGCCAGGGCCACTCCAAGTTAAAGGCCAGTTTGACTACATAGTGAGTTCAAGGGTTATCTGAGCTACATAGCGAGACTCTGTTGTATGTATATATGTGTTTCAGCTTTAAGGCATTGTTTTTCCCAATACAAGTGTTGCCACTCTGATGGGAAATCCCCAAGGCACATGATACAGCTTGAGGGGAACAGCTTCCCCAGTGGAAGTGTTATAGCTCTGAGGAGAGAGATTTCCCCTATGTGAGTGTTAGAGCTTAGAAGGGAAAGGTATCCTAGCAGTTAGGGGCCAAGGTATACCACAAAGTCACTGCACAACAAACCTCATCAAGAGATTTATTGGGAAAAACACAAGAAGGTAACCGCCTCTGCTGGAGCAAGAAGCAGCACTGAACTGAACAGGAGACAGGCTTATATAGGCTTTCCCGGGGAAGGAGTTTTCCAGGGTGGAGATTTCCAGGGATTGGTAGATTTTCTTTTCTTTTTTCTTTGCTTTGCTTTTCTTTGCTTTTCTTTTTTCTTTTCCTTTTCCTTCTCTCCCTTTCTTTCTTTCTTTCTTTCTTTCTTTCTTTCTTTCTTTCTTTCTTTCTTTCTTTCCTTTCTTTCTTTCTTTCTTTCTTTCTTTCTTTCTTTCTTTCTTTCGGACTGAATACTATTTTTATTCCCTCTGTAGAAGATGATATTATCATCTCATGCTTCAGTGGCAAAATAGAAGCCACCAGATCCTAAGGATTGTTACAGAGAGGGACATTGTGGCATTCCACTTTTAATTTCAGCATTTGAGAATCAGAGCCAGGCAGACCCCAATTCAAGGTTTATCTTGAAAACCAAGCCAAACAAACCAAACCAACCAACCGAACACTGTTACAGGACCTTTGTCTTCTCACAGGCTTCTGTTTGCTTATTTGTTTTAAACTATGTCTTCCTCACATTTATTGCTTGCTTTAAATCTTTTTGTTCAAAGTGATAATCTTCATAAGAATACTCATCTCCTCTTCACACCTGAAACTGATTTTCTGGGGTCCTCTCTGGATTCCAGTAACAAGTATTTCCTTGTGGCAGTGTCTGTCAGCCCTATGCTAGGCTCCACGGGACCAAAAAGAACAATCACATAGAGTTGCCTTTTGAGACAGGGCTGGAAATGGTATAGATCTGTGGCAGACTCTATGCTCCATGGGCTTCAGTGTCCAGTTCCGGGTGGCTAGAGAGGCTAGGATAAAACCAGACAGTTTGGTTGGTGGGTGAGAGTCTGGCCTCTGTTTGTAAGCTGCTCCCTTAAACACCAAATTCTCCAGAGAAGATGAACAAGAGTTTTAGCATGGCAACATGGGAAAGAGTAAAAGAACTTGGTTTTCTTCCTGGAGCAGAACTGCTCTACAGCCGCCCAGGAGGAGGAAGGCGGAAAAATAGAGACAGGGTTATGCTTTTGAAGCTTGAAGTCCAGGAAATAGTCAGGCTTTGGGAGTCTGAGAGTTACTGGATGGGTGGGGTGTCTCCAGAGAGTAAGAATGCAATGTCTTGACAAGGAGAATTAGTACCTTTGTGGCTGTCTGAAGGGAGATAACAGACTTACAACTCAGAAAGCCTGCAACCCCAGCAGTGAGTCTACCAGCACCTGCTAACTCCATCACTTTACACACTTTTCCTTTTCTGGGATTATGGCAAGTAGGGCTTGGTAGGTTTTCAAACCCAGAAGTGGGTTCACTCCATTTACTCTGCACTTATCTCAAAAACACGATAAACAAAAAAAGCCACTAATAAATATTTCTGGTGTGACAGATACTATGTTAAATACATGCATTGTCTTATTGGATATGTAAAATATAAATAACCTAAGTAACAAATAGAGATTCTCAAATGATTAAGATTATTTATGTTGAGCTGGAGAGATGGCTCAGCGGTAAGAGCACTGACTACTCCTCCAGAAGTCCTGAGTTCAATTCCCAGCAACCACATGGTAGCTTATAACTATCTAGAATGGGATCCAATGTCCTCTTCTGGTATGTCTAAAGATAGCAACAGTGTCGTCATATAAATAAAATTAATTTTAAAGATTATTTATGTTGAGTGTGTTGGTGTAGGTAGTGATCCCATTATTTGGGAGGTGGAAACAGTAGTATCAGGAGTTAAAAGCTATCCTAAGTAAGACTGTGTTTCCAGGAAAAATGAAGCAAAACATTTATTGGAGAGTAGCAGTGTTACAATGGGAATATACAAGCCAAAGTGAAGCAAATGTGAATTCAAAGAAGTTGAGGCAAGGAGAGTTTTATTAGTTAAAAAAAAAAAAAGAGAGAGAGAGACGTTCCAGTTACTTAGGACACAGAGATAAACTTACTTGAACCTACAAGTTTAAGACTAATATAGACAACTCAGCAAGATCTCATTTCAAAAAGACAAAAACACCCTCCCCAACACACACACAGGTTTTGAAAATGGGGTGGACTTGGGGTTAGGTTTAAAATTCACAAAAGGCTACTTAGATGCAAAGTTCATTGGGGTTTTTGATGTTTTTGTTTTTTAAGATAGGGTTTCTCTGTGTAATAGTCATCTATGTCCTGGAACTCACGAAGATCTGCCTGCCTCTGCCTCCCAAGTACTAGGACCTCCTGAATGCTGGGATTAAAGGCCTGCACTAGCACAGCTTGGGCAAGTTCATTGTTCTTAGAGACAAAAGGCAGGAATTGTTACCAGCTCATTGTTGGAGAGGTACAACATTGCTGGCTAAATGCTATTGGGAATATCATTTAAATAGCTGCATTTTAGAGTTTGTTTTGGTTTATGCTTTTAGGGAATATAGTCTGTTGTGGCAGCTGGAACATGAGGTGGCTGCTCTTCAAAAGGCTGAAGTAGACGCTGAGTACCCTGAATCCAGAGTACATTGTTGCCTGTAGAATTAGACTGTAGCATATTTCTAGATCTTTCTGGTTGGTATTGTTTTTATTCTTTAATTTTCAAATTTGCTACATATATACCTTTTTTTAAATTTTAGGTTTTTTGAGACAGGGGCTCGCAATTTAATTCTGACTAGCCTGGAACTCACTAGTAGACCGGGCTTGCTTTAAACTAATGGAGCTCCACCTGCTTCTGAACCACACTCTCCCAACCGAAAGAAACACTGGGATTAAAGGTGTGCTCTACTGCATCTGGCCAGTAGTTAGGAGGCAGAAGCCGTAGAGCTCTTAGTGTTCAGGAGCAGCCTGGTTTTGTTTTTGTATTGTTGAGGTCTTTTTATGTTTTTTATTTTATTTTTTTTTTTGTTTTGTTTTCAAGACAAGGTTTCTCTGTGTAGCTTTGGCTATCTTAAAACTTATTCCATAGACCAGTCAGACCTTGAACTCAGAAATTCCTTGCCTCTGCCTTCAGAGTAATGGGATTACAGGTGTGTGCCACCACTTCACAGCTCAGCCTGTTTTATATAGGAAGTTATAGGTTAGGCTAGCTAAAGTTACATAGCCCAAACCCATATCAATAAATAAACCAATAAAACAAAACAATTTTTTGGAATACATATTATTATAGAACTTTAAAATTTATTAAAGAGAGAAACAAATTTGCATACTAACTAAAAGCACTTTATACCATCAATAGTAAAACTGTAGGAAATTTTTTAAAAATAAAGGATTTTCAGTATTATTTGTTTATTTATTTTTTCTGTTCTAGAGTATTCCAGACAGAGTCTCATATGAAAACAGAGAGAAATTCAGAAATTTCAGGTAAATATGTAGTTTCAGTTCCTGCTAATCTGTTTTCTTTACTTTCCTGTGGTTAATGTAATATCTTCTCTCTTGTGTGAATGTGCATGCGTGTTCGTGTGCGTGTGTGTGTGTGTGTGTGTGTGAAGAAAGCGTACATACTAAGACATGTGGAGGTCAAGAGACAGTTGAGATTCTGTTTTCTTTCCACCATGTAGTATCCCAAGATTGAGTTTGGGTCCTACTTGCAGCAAATACCTTTGCCTGCTAAGTTATTTTGCTAGCTCTATCATATTATTTAAGTATTTTATCTTAAGGGATAGAGGAGTAGCTCTGCTGATAAGGTGATTGCTATACCTACATGTGGCCCTGAGTTTGAATCTCTAGTACCCACTTAAAAGTTCAGTGTAGGCCAGTTGTGGTGGTGGGTGCCAGATGTAGTAGTACATACCTTGTATTGGTTACTTTTCTGTGGTTGTGATAAAGCACCATGACCAAGGCAGTTTATAGAAGAAATAGTTTATAAGAGTCTGTCATGGCAGGATAGTGACAGGCATGGGGGCTAGAGTAGTGGGATCAGGACTTACATCTTGAACTTTGAATATAAAGTAGATCAAAACTGCAGTAGATGAGCTTGTTTTACTCTGAAAGCCTGCCACTAAAGACATACTTCCTCCAGCAGGCCATACTTCCTAAACCTATCAAACATTGCTACCAACTGTGTGGGGCGGTGGGCTGTGAGAGGCACTAGGGTACCCAGTTGAGTCTGCTTTGAACCCCAGTGACCCTAATGGGACGGTAGGAGTTCGGTCTTGCTCCTGGGCTGTGGTTCCTTTCACTTATCCACAGCCCCTCCCAAGAAAAGTGTGTGGCCTTAGGTCATGTAGCACAGGTAGCACAGGTTAAGGGCGTGACTACAGACCTCAGAGCCTCAAGAGATCTCCATATTAATGAGATACCTAAAGACCAGAGGGCATAGCCAATTAAGCATTCCTTCCCAGACCTTCCTCCTACTCATAAAAGATATTTAACCTCAGGCCTGTCCTGAGGACATGGGGTACAGCTTCATCCACTTTCTGCCATGACAATAAACCTTTTAAAACCATGGACTCCTCTCATACTTGGGGCCAGCCGTGGAGAACCATAGAGGGGGGCCTCCGATCAATGAATCGCTGCCTAATCTCCCTCCAGAGGACCTCTCTGCGTTCCAACCATAGAGCCCACCAACTCAAGCAAGCTAGCTGAGCCAAGAGTCTCTACCCCGTGGGGTGCTGCCAGGGCTTCTCTCCCTTGTCCCTCTTGGCTGCGGGCCGGTCCAGCCCCTATGCCTCCCATCTCAGTCCTTCTGCGGTCTCCCAGCGACATCTGGGAGCCCAGGGGCTGAGACCAGCTGGTCTCCCGCCAGCCACCTTGGCCCAGAAACCCCTAACCCAAGAGCTCTGCTTCCGCGAGACCTCAGACTGAGATCTCCCCATGCCCAGAGCGGAGTTTTGTGACTCCTCACTCAGCACCTGGGGCAGCAGACGTGTGGGAACCACAACTCAGCCCAACAGAACCCCACACAACTGAGGACCGAGTATTCAAATGCCAGAGACTATGGGGAACATCTCTCATTCAAACCACAATATGCCTATAATTTTATCACTAAGGAGACTTAAGACAGGAGAATCTCTGGAACTCATAGGCTAACTATACTCACCAAATCAGTAAATTTAAGGTTAAGTGAAAGATACTGTCTCAAAAAATAAAGTGGAAAGTGATAGAGGACAATATACAACATTGACTTCTGGCTTAAATATACATACCCACACCTATGCATGTATATGTATACATACCCACATAAATATATATATATAACAGACACAAAGTATATCCTTAGCTGAATGTGGGGACTCACATTTGTGATCCCCGAATTTCCAGGGCTGAGGAAGTTCAACACCAGCTTGAGCTACATAGCAATTTCTAGACCCTTTTGTACTTGAAACTATCTCAGGAGAAAAAAACAAGGGCACAAGATCCTCACTAAACAACAAGTAGGGGGAAAATAAATGAATTATTCTTTTAGTTATGAGGACAAAAAGGTTAAATAATAGCTTCTTTTTAAACTTTTGCTGTTAACAACCTTATTTAACTTTTATAATACTTGATCAGGTATCTTTGAACAACTTTATGTTTTTACTTTATTTTTAGAGACAGAAGCTAGAAAAAATGTGCTGACTCTACAGTAAGTAACAGACATGTACTAACTATATTTAAATAGTTGTTTAGATTTTTGTTATTTTAGCATTCCTTCTGTCAAATAATTAACATTAATTTAAAACACAAATGGTAGAATTTCATATATGTACCGCTATATCTGAAAAATAAGTCTATAGTATAGTCTTAGTAGTGATGACAAACTCCATTTTCATATAGAGATTCTTAAATTTATCACCTAGTATAAATTTCATTTGTTGAAATTTATTTTACCAATCAACTTGTGAATGTTTTAAATGATGTCTATGTAAGATTCACTGAAGCTTATTGTAATAGCAAGCGATGCAAAAGATCCTAAAGATGGCATAAAAATCCTTGATGGTGGCATAAAGGAACTGATTAAATAAATCACACATTTTTCATGTAATTACTCAGCTAGAATGACAGTGCTTATGTGTTTATATTTCTGTGTGCATATATTCACTGCACATGTGTAACATGTTTATAAATACAGATCTGTTAACTAATACATGCATGAAACATCTCTGAAAAGAATTTTGATTTTTTTTTTTTTTTTTTTTTTTTTGGTTTTTCGAGACAGGGTTTCTCTGTGTAGCCCGGGCTGTCCTGGAATTCACTCTGTAGACCAGGATGGCCTCGAACTCAGAAATTCGCCTGCCTCTGCCTCCCAAGTGCTGGGATTAAAGGCATGTTTTGATTTATTTTGTGTTTTTGTTTCTTAGTTTTATGTATATGAGAGTTTTGCCAGCATGTATGTGTACTATGTGTATGCAGTGCTTGCAGAAGCCAGAAGAAGGCATCAGATTCCCTAGAACTGGAATTTTAAACAGTTGTGAGCTGCCATGTGGGTGCTGGGAATTGAATCCACGTCCTTTGGAAAAGGACAGTCAGTGCTCTTAACTTCTAAGCTGTCTCTCTGCCCTAACCTATTAAGAATTTAAAGTTAGAGCTGGAGAGGTGGCTCAGTGGTTAAGAGCACTGACTGCTCTTCCAGAGGTCCTGAGCTCAATTCCCAGGAACCACATGATGGCTCACAACCATTTGGAATGGGATCCAATGCCCTCTTCTGGTGTGTTTAAAGAGAGTGACAGTGCACTCACATACATAAAAATAAATGAATAAATAGAGTTTTTTTTTTTTTTTTTTTAAATTAAATTTAAAATTGTTTGGAGTGAATTGAATTATTAATAACCCTGGTTTTGAAATAGAGAACAACAAAAAGTGAAACATAAACAATTTTTTTTCTCCTTTAGATGATCCATTATGATCAATTTCCCATGGTTATTTTTAGTGTTCTTACAGAAGTATATGCTAGCCTTTAGCTTTTATGAAAACCAAATAAATTAGATCACTTAATAGCATATAGACAGCTTTTTACTGAATGCTGGGGTTAAAGGCTGCATCTACAGTGCCTATCTCTCTTCCTAAGTCTTCCAACTATTGTGAGTCTTCATAATTATTTGGAATATAATATATGAAAATGCTTTTTTTTAGGGATAAGAATTTAGATGATAATTATTGTGCAATTACTGGTGAGTATGACCAAAATATGTCTCTTCTTTATATACCTTTTGCTTCATCTAGATTGTTTGATGCAGACAAAACACTCATACACAAAAATAAATAGCGCTTTAAAAAATTAACACATACACAAACATGTGGTATACACTTGTAATCCTGTCACCCTGGAGGTGAATGCAAGAGTATCAGAACGTTAAGGTCATCCTTGGTTACATAGCAAGTTTAAGTCTAACCTGGGGATACATGAGATAAAATATAAAAAATAGTGCCGAGCGTGATGGCACCTTTAATTCTAACACTTGAAAGGCAGAGGTAGTTGGATCTCTATGAGTTCGAGGTCAGTCTGATCTATATAGTGAGTTCCATCCAGGCCAACCAAGGATACAAAGACATTGCTCAAAAAAATCAGCAGATAAAATAAAATTGCTGACACAGATAAAATATTTTTTTCCAAAACAGATATAATAATCACTGTTTCTACCATTAGAAAAGGCTCTTAGGGACTACAGTATAACTCAGTAATAGAATGCTTGCTTGCCATGTCTTGGGTTTGATCTCCAACGTTGGAGAAGGAGGAAAATATGAGTTCAAAGTCTTTTTTTATTTATTTATTCTTTGGTTTTCTGAGACAGGATTTCTCTTTGTATCTCTTCTGTTAAGCACCATGACCAAAAACAACTTGGCAAGGAAAGGGTTTACTTTTGTTTGTATTTGTAGTTCATTATGATGGGAAGTCAGGACAGGAACTCAAGACAGGAACAACATGGAGGCAGAAAGTAAAGCAGAGACCAAGGAGGAACACTGCTTACTGGTTTGCTCAACATGGCTTGCCCATCTTTCTTTCTCATACAGTGCAGGTCCACCTGGTCAGGAATGCCACAACCCACAGTAAGCTGGGCCTTTTCATATTAATCATTAATCTAGGAAAGGCCCTACATACAGACTTTCATATTCTCACCTGAGCTTCCCCTTTCCAGATAACTCTAGCTTGTGTAAAGTTGACAACCAAGCAACCAGGACACTGGTAAATACTTCTGATGACAGTCCTAAAAAAGAAAAAAAGACTCCTGACATGATGTGTTTCTTACTATAATCTTTTTCTTATTGTTCTATAGGTATGAACACTTTGCTTTGTGCTCCAATCCAGACTCGGATGCCACAAAAGGAGGTATGAAATCATCCAAGTATCTTCAAAATTTAATCTCTTACAGTTAAAGTAGCAAAATTTTATTGTAATGGTAGAATTTTGTGATAACTTACCAAAGTGAATTATCATAACCTGTTAAAACTTTCTATATTTTCAGTTAATTGAGGAAAATTAAGTCACTGCCAATTTAAATAATACCAAGACCTTTCAAACTTTAATGAGCACATGAAATATCTCAGAATTTTATTAAAATATAGAGGGCTTTTTTTTTTTTTTTGGATTGAACACATAGTTCAGTGGTAGCTTGTCTAGCATCTGCAAGGATCTATATTCACGACCCAGCATTAAATACATGAAAAATATGTATTATATGTAGGTAAACAGACAAATCTGTGTCCAGTTGAAAAGGATAAATATTTATTTTGTTACAAGATGTATGAGTGTTCTACTTCATGTATGTATGTATGTATGTATGTATGTATGCATGCATGCACTGCGTGCATATCCAGTGCACAGAGACTCTAGAAGAGGATACCACATCCCCTGGAACTGAAGTTAGAGACAGTTGCTAGTTGCTATGTAGGTCTCCAGCCCAGTCTGGCCTCAAACTTACTACTATGTAACTAAGGATGAATTTGAACTTTTTTTGTTGTTTGGGACAAGGTCTCGTTGTATTGTGTAGCCTTGGCTATCTTGGAGATCACTGAATAAACTTGGTTGGCCTCAAAATTACAGACATCCCCTACCTCAGCCTCCCAGAGTGCTGAGAAGAAAGGCATGCACCACTATGCCCAGCTCCCTTCAACTGCTTGCTGATCCTCTTGCCTCCATTATAGGTGTGAATTAACATACCTGGTCTATGTTGTGGTGGGGATTGATCATAGAACTTTATAATAACATGGTAAGCAAGCACTCTACCAAATGAACTACATCCCTAGCCCTAGGAGAAAAAAATGTAATAACAAGTTACATATAATATACTATACCAAGTAAAGCAATATAGCTTGAAACCATTACTAGTTGTACATGTTAGGGGCTGGAGAGATGGCTCAGCACTGTCCGCTCTTCCAGAGTTCAATATCCAGCAACCATGTGGTAGCTCACAATCAATCATCTCTAATGGGATCTGATGCCTTCTTCTGACATGCAGGTGTACATGCAGATAGAGCATTCATATTCATAAAATAAACAAAACTTAAAAAAAATATAGTACATGTTATAAAATACTTTTTCAAAATTTATATTTTGGGGCTAGAGAATTGGCTTACTTGCTAAGTGTTCTGGATGGTCTTCCAGAGGACCTGGGTTAATTCCTAGCACCTACATGACAGCTTGTAAGCATGTGTAACTCCAGTTCCAGGGAATCTGACACCTTCTTCTGGCCTCTACAGGCACCAGGCAAGCAAGTGGTTCATAGGCACACATGCAGGTAGAACACCCATATACATAAAATAATAAAATAAAATAATAAAGTACAAAAAATTACATTTGGTCTAATTTTTCTTTTTTTTTATTATAGTTTTCAATTATAGATTGCAACCATGAAAGGAAACATGCAAATGATCAGACAGTCATCTTTTCAGATGAAAACCAGATGGATCTGACAGCAAGTCACACTGTGATGATTACCAAAGGTCTTTTAGATTGTACCAAAAATGAAAACCCCACAAAAATAGATACCACGTCCTTTCTGGAGAATTTAAAGCATCATGCTGGGAATTCAAAAGTTAAAAAGGATTTAGCATGTCCCACAATTTCCATAAGTCAAAACATTTTCTCAGAAAAGATAAATTCTGACAACTTCATAAAAAGATTGAAAACAGGAAAATATAATACTTTTCCTTCTACAGAGCTTGATAAGGAAAATGCTGAGATTCTTATTTATTCCAAAGACTCAAACAGTGCCTCTTCAACACATCAAATGCATGCATCTCTTAGTGTAGATGAAAATAGTAGTAATAGGACTAGACTCTTCAGAGAACAAGATGATGGGATGAATCTGACCCAGTGTCATACAGCCTGTATTCAGACTTGGATTCCTCCATCCAGGGAGACCAACTTAGGAGAATTTAAAGGTGATAATACAATTTATGGCAATGAGTGCATGGAGTTGACAACTAACTATACAACACAGGTTTTGTCGTCAGAAAATAATTTATCTGACAGAGAAACTCAAACTCAAAATGGTATGAGTGTTACAACATTTGATGAAGCTATGGCTCCAGAGAAGAAAACAGCTCTGAAGGATAAACTAAACGCTGCTTTCCAAGGCTCTTTCCCAAACCATGAAAATAAAATTCATATTACCAAATGTCATCCTATAGAGTCAGGAGCTCATACAGTCACACATATTTCTAATCAAAGTGCCAGCCCATTGCCTGTAACCTCAGAATCTATATGTTCTAGTCCAGCTACACAAGGGTATAAGACAATTTTTTATTCTAGTAGCAATGATGCAATGGAACTGACTAAGTGTCTATCAAGTATGCAAGAGGAAAAAAAATTGCTGAAGGCTGATAAAAAGTATTCTAAAATATGTACCAATTCAGATGCTGGCCCACTCAGAGAGAAAACTATTTATTCAGAAGAGGATAGCATGGACATTACCAAAAGTCACACAGTTGCAATAGATAATAAGATATTTAAGCATGATCAAGAAAACATTAAAAAAGAAACAACAGCTATACCAATATTTGAAAAGGAAATGATGCTCCAAAATCTTATAACTATGTCAAAAGATGAGAAAATGAATGTAACTTATATTACAGTTCCTCAAGAATCTAAGGAAATATTACAACAGAGTCTGACAAATGCTTCATCTGTTTCATTGGCTGACAAAAAGATGGAATTCTTAGCAGGCGAAGATATGGATTTGACTAAAAGTCACACAACTAAGTTAAGTCAAGTTATTCCTACAGCCTTTGACTTAGCATCAAAGAATGTCACCAAATCTTACTCTCACAGCAAAAGCCCTTCAGATGAGTGGGAAAGCCTACATAAACAAGTCATGCTAGGCCAGCATTCTAAACCTCCCTTACCACAGAAGAAAGATTTAGATGATCCTAACTGTTCTCATCAGAAGATAATGTGTTCAGAGGAGGTACAAACTATGGATCTAACCAAGAGCCACACTATTGTAATTGGGTTTGGTCCTTCTGAGGTACAAGAACATAATAAAATTAATTTAGAACACAGAAACAACCAACTTACAACAGAAAGCAGACAAATAGCTGTGAACATTCCTGGGGGAAACTCTAAAGTAACAACTAACGATATGGACATATTAAAGGACAGGAGTATACATAAGCCAGAATTGCTGAAGGAAAAGCAAAACGTCAAAATTTATGGAAGAAAAAGTATTAGTGGACTGAAACTTGGTAAAACTATATTATTTTCAGAGGGTAATGAGGATGATATGGATATCACCAAGAGTTACACAGTCAAAATAAACTATAGGTCTTTATTAGATAAACATGATTCTCATGTAGTATCTTTGGCAGGAACTTCTAAAACCATTTTGCATGCACGTGGACAGGATGAAATGGAAATCAATAGAAGTCATACAACTCCTTTAGAGTGTAAAATTATCTCTCCCAGTGATATAACTCCTGGTGATATGGATAAGACTGTGATGTCTATAGATGATCATGAGGAACTAGAAATGACAAAGTCTCATACTGTTTTCATTGACTACCAAGCAGAGGCAAAAGGTGTACTTCCAGACAGACTTGACTTTCAATTATCCAAAAAGGAAAGCCTACAGAAGCCAAAAGTGATGTCTACTCCTGCTGAAGAAATTATTTCCATTTCAAAAAATAGTGAAAGCAACCATGTACCAGCAAAAAGCAGCCAGCTAACAATATTAGAGGAAGGGTCTAATAGTGGGCCTGGAGAAGAAACTAATGATGCACAAAAGCCTGGATTTCTGAATGAACATCTATCAGGCAAAACTCAGAGAAGAAAAAGCCTTATGTTCAAAAACAAGACTATTACATTTTCAGAGAATGAGAAAAGTAATATTGATATCACTCAGAGTTCTGTGGTAGAAATAGATAATGAAACTAGGCTAGAAGACAGAAAGGGCTTCAGTTTTGTGCCACTGGCAGGAACTTCTAAACCAGTTTTGTCTGCATATAGGCCAGAGGACATGGAGATCTCTAGAAGTCAAACCACTACTTCAGAAAATAAAACTGTCCCACCAGATGAAATAACTACTATACCTATGGATAAAACTGTAATGTTTTTGGATAATCTTGGTGATCTGGATGTCACCAGGTCCCATACGGTTTTCATCGATTGTCAAGCCAAAGAGAAAATACTTCATGAATATACTAACTTGGGAATAACAAAAACAAAAAACTTGAGTGGTTCTGAAGGTGATACCTGTAATCAAGAAATCAAAAAACCAGTAGCTGAACACAGACACCATATAACAACTGTTATTCCTTCTAATACATTATCTAGTAGTGATCAAAGTACAATGAAAATCAAGTTTCATAAAGCTGATAGAGATGAGGTCATAGGAAAAGAAATGGAGGCCAATACATTGAAACAAACTAAACTTAAAAGCAGCCCATTAAATAGAACAGATGGAAAAAATGTGGCTTTTTCAAGCAGTTATACAGCTGATGTTTGTAGGTCCAGGGATAAGTATTCCTCTTTACCAAATGTTATTTCTTCTTCCAATAATTTGGATGGTAATACTATGTCCTTGTGTGATAAAAATGAGAAAACTTATAATTGCCAAGTGCCAAATGAGTTTGCTTATGCAGATATTTTACCAAGTAGATATCATGTGAATTCTGAGAAACTGTCTGTCTTTGCACCTTGTCCTTCAAAAGAAATTACTCAATCTGAAAGTGCAATAGCATTGCTTAAAGATCAAGATCTGATAGAAGAGCCTCTAGGGGAGATGGCTAAATTTAACTCAAAGCATGCATCTCTTAAACTTGCAAAGGATCAAATGGAGGCCTCTGTTGATGTTAGTGTTGCTTCTCAGCCTCATCTCTCAGCCCAACAATCTCCATCAACTCAAAAAGGGGAGGATGCTGCCAATAGAGATGAAGAAATATTATCTAAAGCTGGGAAGAAGACTTCACCTTTTCTTATAGGAAATGTCTCTTCACTCACATGTGAAAATGAGTCCAAAATGTCCACTGATGAGGGACACTTTGCTGTAACCTATAAAAAAGAACTGACCAAAAGTATTCAAACAGATAAATGTAATACAAATATACAAAGCCATAGTAACTCAGCCCTGACATCACAAGTCATTCAAATACATGTCAATGCTGAAGAAGCATCAGACTCTATAGTTCCATCTA
This sequence comes from Grammomys surdaster, assembly GCF_004785775.1. Lineage (NCBI taxonomy): Eukaryota > Metazoa > Chordata > Mammalia > Rodentia > Muridae > Grammomys > Grammomys surdaster. Next base: position 21,451,629 of record NW_021604618.1, read on the forward strand.
CTGTTTCATGTTTTAGTAGTGCTAAACAAAGTCTGAGTAATTTGAATAGAAAAACTGAGGAGGTTTTAGACTTTCAGACTGTTCATTTATTACCTCCTGCAGAACAGTTACTTGAAGGAAGTCAGGGACATAGTATAGTACAAGCTACAGAAATGTATAGCCTAGGTTCCAGTAACAATAGAGATGAAGAAAGTAAAACTTTACATAATGAGGCTGAAACTACATCTGTACCCCTAAAAGCAGTTGTTAAAGACAAAGCGAGAAGATGTTCGTTGGGAATATTTTTACCTAAATTACCAAACAAGAGAAGTTGTAGTATCACTGGTGTGGATGACCCAGATCAGATTCTAGCAAATGCAACTGATGTAACTCACCTAGAGACTCAGCCAGTCTGTAGTAAAGATCCAGGCGTTGGATCTGTTGCAGCCAAATTGAAATCAAGTCCATCTCAGTATATAAATGAAGAAAATCTCCCTATGTATCCTGGTGAGATACTTTCATCAGATTCTGTTACATTGGACATTGAGGAAAGTGCTCCGATTGACACATCTCATAAAGAGATTTTACCATCTGAAAACAAAACAGAAACCCGCAGGGCCCAAAAAAGAACCTGGGTTCAAGAAAATGATGTTACAAACGAGAAAAAAATCAGAACACATGATAGTACACCAGATCAAGAGGTAAGCTGTCTTGAAAATGTTCTTGAGCCGGGCGGTGGTGGCGCACGCCTTTAATCCCAGCACTTGGGAGGCAGAGGCAGGCGGATTTCTGAGTTCGAGAGTTCGAGGCTAGCCTGGTCTACAGAGTGAGTTCCAGGACAGCCAGGGCTACACAGAGAAACCCTGTCTCAAAAAACCAAACAAACAAAAAAAAAAAATGTTCTTGAATTTAAGTTTCTGAGCAATAGAAATTATTTCTACTTACTATAGGTTAGTGAAACATTCCTGTGTAGAATTATTAGAGGTCAGATGGTAAAGAATTTAACATTATGACATGGTGGCCTATACCTGTAATCCCAGCACTCTGAAGGTTTTGGCAAGAGGACTGCTGTGACTTTGAGGCTTGCCGAGGCTACATAACAAGAATGTATTGACTTTTTGAGACAGCATCTTACTTTATTGTCCTGAATAGCCTCAAGCTTGTAGACCTCTTGCCTCTCCCAAGTGCTGACATTACAAATGTACTCGATAATGCTAGATCAAACTTGTATAATTCTAAATATCCAGTCACTTTTGCTGGTGATTGGTTAGTATTGGTTTGTGTATATGAATCTCTTAGGAGGCACTTATATGGAAGTCAGAGAACAACTCTGTGGAGTTGGTTCTCTCCTACTTTGATATGGATTCTAGGGATCAAGTTGAAGTTGTCAGAGTCAAGTAAAGTAAGTGCTTTACTTACTAAGTCATTGCACTAACACATTTGTTTCTTAAGATAATGTCCAACTGTGTAATCGACACTGACTTCATCCTCTTTTTTTTGTTTGTTTGTTTTGTTTTGTTTCGTTCTGTTTTTCGAGGCAGGGTTTCTCTGTGTAGCCCTGGCTGTCCTGGAACTCACTCTGTAGACCAGGCTGGCCTCAAACTCAGAAATCCACCTGCCTCTGCCTCCCAAGTGCTGGGATTAAAGGCGTGCGCCACCACTGCCCGGCAACTTCGTCCTCTTAAGTGCTGGGATTATAGGCATGTACTATCATGTCTACCTTGAAAAGATAGTACCTTGTACTATCTTCTGTGTTGTAAATATTTGAGGTATAAAAATGTTCTACTGTTCAAAATGTGGAAAGAAAAGCTTTGCAAGGTTTGCTTGGTATATCAAGAAATGTCAAAGAGCCTGTTTCTCTAGTAACTGGAGAAATGCCTAAGCCAAGCTTAATACTTGAAAATGAACCAAGATTTATTTATCTATTTATCTGTTTGTTTTTGGGTTTTCAAGACAGGCTTTCTCAGTGTAGCCCTTGGGTGTCCTAGAACTCTCTCTGTAGACCAGGCTGCCTTGAAAGCATAGCAATCTTCCTGCTTCTGCCTCCCAAGTGCTGGGATTAAAGACATGCACTACCACCAATGGTGATTTTGTTTTTTATCTATTGAAACACTTTAAATTTGTTTTTTTTTACTTACTTATTTAATTGTATGAATACTCTGCTGCATGTACACCTCCATGACAGAAGAGGGCATCAGATCCCCTTATAGATGGTTGTGAGCCACCATGTAATACTGGGAAGTGAACTCAGACCCACTCTGGAAGAGCAGCTAGTGCTCTTAACCACTGAGCCATCCCACCAGCCCCGAAAGACTTTTTTTTTTTTTTTTTTTTTTAAAAAAAAGGAAAACCTTCATTTGGCTACTGTGGAAAGAACAAAACTTCTCATTCAAATTCAGTTTTATTTGTGAGAAAATGAAAACTAGAAACACTCTTAAGATTTGTAAACTCTTGTTAAGAACCACATAAAGGGGTTGGATAGGTGGCTTAGTGGTTAAGAACACTTTTATAGAGTACTCAAGTTCAATTTTCAGCACCCATATCAGGTGCCTCATAATTGCTTGTAACTCCAGGGGATCCATCATCTGCCTTTGGATTCTTCAGATACGCATTTACATGCATATACCTCCACATAGGTGTAAACACCTGTTCATTATTAAAAATTAAAACAAATCTTTAGACTAACAACCACATAAGTAGCCAGATATGATAGCACATGCCTACTATTCCAGCACTCAGGAAACTCAAGTAGGAGGATCACAAGTTTAAAGTCAGCCTGGGTTATAAGTTGAAATAAGACTTGGTACACACACCCACACACACACACACACACACACACACACACAAAAGTATATATATATGTGTGTGTGTGTGTGTGTGTGTGTGTGTGTCTGTGTATGTATATGTATATGTATATGTATATGTATATGTATATGTAAGTACAGAAGATGATTTCAGGGGCTGGAAAGATGGCTCAGAGGTTAAGAACACTGCTCTTCTAGAAGTCCTGAGTCCTGAGTTCAATTCCCAGCAACACATGGTGGCTCACACCGATCTGTAATGGGAACTAATGCCCTCTTCTGGTGTGTCTGAAGACAGCAACAGTTTACACACATACATGAAATAAATCTTTTTTTTTTTAAAAAAAGATGATTTTAGTAGCTCTGTGTTGCTGAAGTCTACTCTGAGGTGAGGTGATGGGAAAATAGCCAAAGCTTTGAGAAACTTGTAATAGTAATGTAACACTTAAATCTGACTAGATTTTATGAAAATTAGTATAGAGCAGTGGTTCTTAACCTTCCTTAACGCTGTGACCCTATATTTATATATTTTGTGTATGAGTGTTTCGTCTGCATGTACATTTACACACCAAATGAGGGCATCAGATTGCTTGGGACTACAGTTATAGGTGGCTGGGAATTGAACTCAGGACTTCTGAATGAGCAACTAGTGCTCTTAACCACTGAGCCATACCTCCAGCTCCCAACTTTGACCCTTTAATAGAGTAGTTCCTCATGTTGTACTGACCCTAAACCATGGAATTATTTGCATTGCTACTTTATTTTTATTTAGTTTTAGTTTTTCTTTTTCGAGACAGGGTTTCTCTGTGTAGTCCGGGCTGTCCTGGAACTCACTCTGTAGACCAGGCTGGCCTCGAACTCAGAAATCTGCCTGCCTCTGCCTCCCAGGTGCTGGGATTAAAGGTGTGCACATTGACCGGTGCATTGCTACTTTATAACTGTAATTTTGCTACTGCTATAAATCACAGTGCAAATACCTGTATTTTCTGATGGTGTCAGGCAACCTCCATGAAAGAGTCTGTTTTAAATCCCCAAAGGAATGTAGCTCAGTTTTTAAGACTTTTTTTTTTTTTTTTTTTTTTTTAGACAGGGTTTCTTTGTGTAGTCCTGGCTGTCCTGGAACTCACTCTGTAGACCAGGCTGGCCTCGAACTCAGAACTCCGCCTGCCTCTGCCTCTCAAGTGCTGGGATTAAAGGCGTGCTCCACCACTGCCTGGCAAGACTTTTTTAAAAAAACTTTTTTAAAGGTTATTAATCTTTTAAAGCTTAGGCCTTAGTTGAGCAGTCTCCCAGCTACTCTAAACCTACTAATCCTGGTTCTGTGTCCTGCCATGTGGCTACATTTACTTCTCTGCTAAGCTCTGGTCCATCCCTTCACCTCTGTGTCCCCTGGCTGAATCTCCCATCTGTGATTCTTCTCCCAGAGTTCCTCTCTCTGCCTAGAAGATCTGCCTTTCACTTCCTGCCCAGCTATTGGCTATCATATCTTTATTAAAGCCAATTAGATATAATTGATCTTGATTACTTAGGCAGGTGAGGAAGGAACAAATATTTACAAATTATGAGACTGGTGATGTGCCATAAAAATAACAATACTGGCTAATATTTAGCTCTGTGAATGTGCAGGATTAAGAATTGAATATACAGAGATATACCTTCAAATAGTATACCCCATTAAAATGAAATGTTTTTGTTTTGAGGCAGGTTTCTCATTATGTAGCTAAGGCTAGTCTGGAATTTGCTATATAGACCAAGCAGGCCTTGAGCTCAGAGAGTCAGAACTGTCTTCTGAGTGCTGGGATTAAAACACTGATACTTTGTGGTAGCTCACAGCACTTTTAATCCCAGCACTTTTGGTAGGCAGAGGCAGGTGGATCTCTGAGCGTACAGAGCTAGTTCTAGGACAGCCAAGGTTACACATAGAAACCCTGTCTCGAAAAACCAAAATAAATAAAATTCGACTCTGCATTTCTTTAGTGTATAGTGAGAAATACATTTTTTCCCATGGGTATATTTGCATGTTAATGTGTAAGCATGTGTGTATAGGCAAGAAGTCAATGTCAGGTAGTCTCCCTTTATAATTCTCCACCTTATTGTGAAACCAGGTCTTTTACTAAACATGGAGCTTACCACCAATTCAGCTAGGCCAGTCGGCCATTGAGCTGATCTCCACCTCCTTCTCTGCCCTCCACTCCTAGGATAACAGGTGCATGCCCCTGTGGACATCAGGGATCTAAGCTCAAATCCTCATTGAACCTTCTCCTTAGACTCTAGTTTCCTCTTCTGAGGTAGCCCCACTATTGGTGACTAGCAACTAAAGAATTGCATACGTTGACTTATGGTATCTTCCTATAACTGAGGTACAACTAAGAAACAATTTGTTTATAATGTATAGAACATAAACTATCATTAAAGGCCTAAATTGCCTGATATTCTACTTCTTTTTTTCTTTCTTTTGTTTTTTTGAGACAGGGTTTTCTTTGTGACCCTAACTGTCATAAAACTTGCTTGCTTTGTAGATCAGGCTGGCCTCAAACTCACAGAGATCCACCTGCCTCTGCCTCCCAAGTGCTCCCAAAGGCATGTACCACCACTGCCCAGCGATATTCTACTTCTTTTAAAGTGATTGTATATGAGTTATGTAGATAAGTTTTGTTAAAATAGTATTTTTGGCTGGGTGGTAGTGTAGTGTGCCTTTAATCCCGGCACTCAGCAGCCAGAGGCAGGTGGATCTCTGACTTCAAGGCCAGCCTGTTCTACACAGTTAGTTCTAGGACAGGCAAGACTACATAAACTCTGTCTCAGAAATCAAGCAAAAACGTTTTTGCTGCTGTTCAAAATTTAGTCACTGTAAGTACCAAGTTCATAACTTTATGCCGATGTTTTTAAATTATGTACTGTGTACATGAGGACACTTTTGTGCGTGTGTATGAAGTGGAAGGAGGACTATGCCACAGCATGCATGCGAATGTCACGGGAACAAAGTTGATGTCTCAAGTTTGTGGAGTCAGTTATTTTCTTTTCCTTTTATATGGGTTCAGAAATGGAACTCAGGCCTAAGCTCACATAGCAAGTGTCTTAACTTTTAACTGGCCCTTATGCTGATGTTTCTTTGGCGATTTCAGATTTTTGATAATCATACTGAAGAGGATATCAATAAAAATGTCAGCAGTGTATTGCTGAAAAGCCTGAGCAGGACACCGTCTAGTTGCAGCAGCTCTCTGGACTCAGTCAAGTCTGAGGGAATCTCTCTGGATGTCAGCAGTAAGATATTTATGAGGGCTAAATAATAAGTTATTTGAATCCTTGATTAACAAGTATTTTTCAATTTAGAAAGTATTTGGATGTTATATAAATCCTTTCAGTGTTGTAGAATTGATAAGTAATATTTCACTTTTGATTTTCTAAGAAATTTTAATGAAATGACAAGTGTATAATACAGAGAAATAGTTGATTTCCTCCAAAAGCTTAACTTTACATTTTAGTATTTGTTCATTTGATTTTGGTACAAGGTCTTACTACCTGTAGTTTTGGCAGCCTAGAATTGTGATGTAGACCAGACTGGTCTTAAACTCACAGAGATCTGCCAGCTTCTTTCTATCCACTGTTGGGACTAAAGGTGTGCACCACTATTTCAAGCCTTACAGTTTAGCTTTGACTTGCTTACCATTTACATAAATTTTGCTTTGTTTCTAGCACAGCGTAATAGCCAAATGGAATCACAGTTTCTTGGTGACACTATCTGTGAAGAGAGTTTGAGAGAGGTATGTTAATGTATTTCTCATTTTAATTATTTTTACATGTATTATTTATTATGCATGTATGTGTTTGAGTGCATCAGTGCCATACTACACATGTGACAGTCTGAGGACAACTTACAGAAATTGATCTCTATTTCCATCATATGGGTCTCAGGGATTGAACTCAGGTTGTCAGGCTTGGTGTTGAATACCCTTGCCTGCTGACCCATCCCATAGGCTACTATTTCTCACTGAGGTTTTTATTTTGTTTCTTTGTTTGCATTGAAACAGCATCTTCCTTTGTGGCCCTGGCTAGCTTGGAACTCACTATGTAGATTAGGCTGACCTCAAACTCCCTGAGATCTGTCTGCATCTGCCTCTGAAGTCCTGAGATTAAAGGCATGTTCACCACCACATTGACTTATGTCTTGCTGGCTTTTTCTTCTGAGACAGGATTTCTCTGTATAGCCCTGACTGTTCAGAGATCAACCTGCCTCTGCCTCTTGGAGTACTGACATTAAAGTCATGTACCACCACCACTCAGCTTTATTTTTCACTTTTAATACAGTATTTTTAAGTGTCTTTTGTTGACTTTTTTCCTATTTATTTATTTATTTATATGTATGTATGTATGTGAGTACACTGTCACTCTCTTTAGACATCAGAAGAGGGCATTGGATCCCATTATAGATGGTTGTGAGCCACCATGTAATTGCTGGGAATTGAGCTCAGGACCTCTGGAAGAGGTGCCAGTGCTCTTAACTGCTGAGCCATCTCTCTAGCCCTATTATTGTTTTTTGAGACAAGATCCTCAGGCATTGAGGCTAGCCTTAAACTCTCTATGTAGCCAATGCTGGTCTTGAACTTCCTGATCTTCCTGCTTCCACTACTCAAGTATTAGAATTACAAATGTGTGCTACCACACTTGGCTTAGTTTTTTGTTTGTTTTGTTCTTGAGGTTGTTCCCATATGTCACAGCTAGCCTCAAACTTAATATGTATCAGAAAGTGACCTCAAACTTTTGATCCTCCTGCCTCTACCTCCAGAGTGTTAGGATTACATACGTGGGCCACATGCCAAATTTTATGTGGTACTGGGAATCCAGCCCAGAGCTTCATGAACACTAGGCAAGTACTTTACCAACTGAGTTATATCTCCAGCCTTAGATTTTTAAAACTATAAAGTATTTCAAATATATAGAAGGCTTGTTTTCTTTGTTAAGGATTCAACATAGTAGTTATATCAAGTATTATCTTAGTCTGTTCTCTCTTGTAATAACTGAATACCACAAACTGGGAGTTTATACAGCCAGCTTGTGGTTCATTAAGCTTTGTGGATGTATAGCACTGCTACAAGCTCAGATGTGATGAGGCTGCTAGGCTGGAGGTACTATGCAGAATCTCTGAGTGACCCATAGCATCTCATGGCAATAGCTTACCAAGTATCTCAGGGCAATAACTTACCGAGTTGAGCTCATTTTCCTCTTATAAAGCCATTAATGCAGTCCTGAGGGCCCTAATATTATGACTTCATCCAGTTATCTTCTTCCTCCACATACTATTGACATATGACCTTGGGAATTTGAGTTTTGGAGAGATCAAGCACCTTGACCTTAATAAGTAGAAATTAAGAACAATTGTTTTGCATTTTGAAAACTATTTTAGATAACCTTAAAATTTTGTTAGACTGGGTTTGGTGGTTGTCACCTTTCATTCATTCCAGCACTAGAGAGACTAAGATTGTGAATTCCAGGCCATACTGGGCTGCATAGCAAGTTTATCCCTACAGAGGGATATCTTTTGGGTTTTTTTTTTTTAAAGATTTTTTAAATTTTTATTTTATGTATATGAGTGCTCCGTCTGCATATACACCTGCACGCCAGAAGAAGGCATCAGATCTCATTATACATGGTTGAAATTGAACTCAGGACTTCAGAAAGAAGTTTGGCTATTTCCATAACATGGTAGATAAAGCTGTTGAGGAATGAATGATGTTGTTAAGAGTCAAAATGAATTTACTTTGAGTATTTACATAAACTTCTTTCTTTTTTTCTTTTCTTTTTTGTTTTTTAAGAAACTCAGGGATGGACAAATTACAATAAAGGAGTTCTTCAAACTTCTTCAGGTCCACATCTTAATACAGAAACCTAGGCAGAGCACTCTCCCAGCCAAAGTAAGTACAATTTCTTGGCAAAATACTCATCTCAGCTAAAATATATCATGCTTTGTTGTTGTCGTTGTTGTTGTTATTTGAGTTAGGTTGTACCAGAGCAAGCATTTATTAAAAGACAAAATCATGAACTGGGGATGTAGCTCAGTTGGTAGAGGCCTGCCTACCATCATGAAGCCTTGAGTCTGCCAAGTCTAACACTCTGAGTTTGTATACCCTGGTGATATTCCCTTTCCTCACACAGATGTACTTGTAATGCCAGTTGTAACATCTCTAAAACATTGCAGTGATGCCTTTGGAGGATAGATCTCAGATTAGTATCCAGCGTGCGGCTCTCCCAGTTTGACATCCATGAGGTTTTTTTCTCTACCAGTGGTGTAACTAACATCTTTAAGTCTTGATGCCAATAGAGCCAAGCCATGCTCAAGAGGAAAAGAGACACCGGGCGGTGGAGGTGCACACCTTTAATCCCAGCACTTGGGAGGCAGAGGCAGGCGGATTTCTGAGTTCGAGGCCAGCCTGGTCTACAGAGTGAGTTCCAGGACAGCCAGGACTACACAGAGAAACCCTGTCTCTAAAAACAAAAAAAAAAAAAAAAGAGGAAAAGAGACTTGAAAAATCTCAGATATCAAAAGAAATGGATTATATGTAGATCATGAGAAATGAGGTTCATAGCTATGGGCATCTATCCCAAGATTTGGATGACTGTGAGTCTCTGTAGAGTAGAAGTGGCAAACATGTTTTTGGTGGGAGTGGAGATGTTGCTAGCCTTCATAGACAGTGTTTGTAGCTCCCTTATATTTCTGTGTGTTGTAGGAGCTCAGCTGGCTGCACTGGCAGAGAGTGCTTTTATAGTCATCCATGATCCTTGCAAGTTTATGGAGAGGTTCAAGCTAAAGTACTGTAACCTACAAAGTATAATTAGGTTGAAGAACTCCTTGGCCTAAAGTATCCAAATATTGTTTATATATATAAGTTGTACACTTAATCAAAATGAGTCAAAGTGGCTTGTACACATAATCTCTAATTCAAGATGCAACAAATTAATCCACCCACTGATTACAATAATAAGTATCCAATATGTTCCACAGAGCATGAACCTTTTATCCACTGGCACTTCTGCTATTTTACTAGATACATAATTGTATGCTTTACTTTTTTAAAATTTATTTTTCTTTTATGTTTATTGATGTTTTATCTGCATGCATGTTCTGTGGATCACATTTGTGCAATGCCTAAGGAGGACAGAAGAGGACATTAAATCCCCTGGGACTGCAGTTAACAGATAGTTGTAAGCTGTCATGCAGTGCTGGGAACCAAATCTGTGTCCTGTACAAGAGCAACAAGTGCTCTTAACTGACAAACAAACAAAAAAGAGATCAGCTTTGTATTCAATGGAGATGCCATGAAATATTTTCATAGCTTTATTTTCTCTTTCTTTTCTTGTTCTTTTACAAAGAACCTTGATTTTATTTAGTATTAAACAGTGTTTAGAAAACACAATCTACATTTTACTATTGCTATTTCATTTTGAGTCAGTACATATAGTTTTGATTTTTGTGCATTTAAAAATATGTTTTAAGAACTGGAGGATTGTAGCTTGGCTTCTTCAACCCCAACACAAAGACAAGTGCAGATCTCTGAGTTTAAGGCCAGCCAGGGCTTCACAGTGAAACCATTTCTCAAACAAACAAACAAGAACCTGATAATTGAGCCAGTGAGATGACATATTGGGTAAAGGTGCCTGACACTAAGCTGATTGCCTAAGTTTGACTCTTCAGGACCCACATGGTGGAAGAAAACTGATTTCACATTCATACAGTGACTTGCATACCACACACATAATAAATAAATACAATTTAAAATAAAAAATAACTTTGGCAGTATGCTGGATGTGGTGGCCCACATCTATAATCCTACTTCCTGATAGATACATCCAGGATGATCACAGGTTCAAGATCATCCTTGACTACATGTATATTTCAGGGGCCACCAAGTCTTTGTGAGACCTTGTCTGAAAATAAATAGCTGGAGGGGCCCAAGGAGATGGCACAGTGGTTAAAAGCAGTCCCTGCTGTCACAGATGATCTGGGTTTGAATCCCAGCACCCATGTGGCTGTTCACAACTGTATAACTCCATTCCCAGGGGATTTGCCAGCCCCTTCTGGCTACCTAGGGCACCAGGCATGAATGATGCACATACATACATGTAAACAAAATATACACTCTAAAACTTGAATTTGTTCTTGTATCTGGTTTTGTCCTCAAAATGCCAGTTTTGAGCTAGGTATAATTGTGGACTTCTATAATTCCAGAATTCTGGTACTTGCGAGGATCAGGAGATCAGTGTGATCTTCAGTTACATAAGAGTTCCAGTCTAACCTGGGTTACATGAGACTCTCTCTCTCTTTTTTTCTTTTTCTTTTTTTTTCTTTTTTCCTTTCTTTTTTTTTTTTTTTTTTTGTTTTTTGTTTTTTTGTTTTCGAGGCAGGGTTTCTCTGTGTAGCCCTGGCTGTCCTGAAACTCACTCTGTAGACCAGGCTGGCCTCGAACTCAGAACTCCGCCTGCCTCTGCCTCTCAAGTGCTGGGATTAAAGGCGTGCTCCACCACTGCCCAGCAGAGACCCTCTCTTTTTAAAAAAAAAAAAAATAGAAAACAACAAAAAATCAACATCTGGTTCTGCCAAACATGATGTCACAAGCATGGCAAGAGGCTAAGACAGGATTCCAGGCCAGCCTAAACTACATAGGAAGGTTCTATCGTACATTGATTGATTGATTGATTGATTGATTAATGGACTACTTTTTTTTTTTTTAAGTTTACTATAAACACATTACCTACCACAGAAGATCTGATGTTGAGGCAATATGTTTATGGACCCAAGATACAGATTTACAGAGAAGATTGTGAGCTTCTTCGACAAAAGATTGAAGAGTAAGAAAGTTTTAATTTATTACCCCTGTGATTGTTTTTTGAGGGTTATAATAAACAAGTGGTCTATGTGGTATTTTAATTAGAACAACAGCAGTATGGAAAAAAATGAATAGAATTAATGGGCAGTATGACACGAATAGAAACCCAGTTCTGTCTATAATATTGTATAGCCTTGATAGTCATTTACTTTACTTTTCTACTTCATAAAGGAATAATGATATCTATTCAATGGACACCATGAGCAATAGCCACTATTTACACAAAATGTTTTATATCATGATGAATAAAAAGATAAACTGAAATTATTATGTTATGATATAAATTAGTTGAAACAGAACATCTTCAAAAGGATATAACATGCCCCTCACCCCCGCCCTCTACCAAACCAGACAAGGTTTCTCTGTGTATCCCTGTCTGTCCTGGAACCGTCTATGTAGATCAGGCTGAACTCAAACTTTGCTATCCCCCTACCTCTGCCTCCTGAGTGCCAGATTCAGGATGTAACCTGCCACACTTTAATTTGGGTTTGTAAAGTGGGTGTTGTGGTTCATGACTGTAATCCAGCATTTGGGAAGTGAGATAGAGACAGGAGGATCATGAGTTCAAGGCCATGGCGTTGTAGAGATGACTTTAGTGGTTAAGAGCACTTGCTGCAAAGTCATAAGGATAAGAGCTCTGATTCCAGTATCCACATAGCAAGTCAGGCATCGTGCCTATTTAGCCTCCAAACAATAGAGAAATAAGTATAAGAAACAAAAAAGCCAGGCCATTCTCATCTACATGATGTCTTTTCTGGGAAAAATGATTGTATACATTACTTGGTATGATGGCATAGGCCTTTTCATCCTAGTATTTAGGAAGCAAAGGCAGGCAGGTCTGTGAATTCAAGGCCACCCAGGTTGCAAAGTAAGATCTTGTCTCAAAATATAATAACAATAACAATTGTATAGCATTCAAAATCAAAGCTATTTTGGTGTTTCTAATTTTTGCTTCATTTTCCCTTAATTTACATATATAAAAGAATATAGTTTTACTTAGAAGATAGCTCAATGCTTAGACCTTTGTAAGTATTACACTCAGATTTACAATTTATTTATAAATCTATTTTTCCTAAGATAAACTAGAATTCAAAATAATGTTTATTTCATGTTATTTTAGTACTTTCCAGTTACTTTTGACCCAATCTAACAAAAATAAATAATTTTTAAATGTTATGGTTTTTTGTTTTTTCTTTGTATGTTTGTCATACCAGGGATTGACTTAAGGGCTTTGAGAGTGCTAGGCATTTAATTACCACTGAGCTACATGCTTAGCTGTAAAATCATGCAGTTTTGAAGTTATTTATTTTGTGTGTGTCTGTGTTTTCTCTGTATGTATGCATGTGTGCCTAGTGCCAATGGAGGCCAGATAGGGCTTCAAATCACCTGAAAGTGAAATTACATGGTGAGCTGATGTGGATGGAGCTATGGATTTTGAACTGGTTCTCTGGAGGAACAGTCAGTGCTCTTAACCACTGGACCATCTCTCCAGTCTTACTTATGTAGTTTTAATTTTAAAATGTAAAATAAAATAATTAAGTCAGTATTTCATCTGGATACGGGACATACACCTATAATCTCACACAAACAAGGGGAAAAGAAGAAACAAACAAAAAATTATGGTTCACCAATTGTCTGATTCTACTCTGTTCATTCAACATTTATTCAGCACCTGCTGTTTACCACAGTCTATATTAACTACTAGGGATCATCACTGAATAAGACAGATAGGATTCTTAATATTGTTTTTAAAAGTGAAATGCAGACTGTTGAAGGTAGCTCAGGGAGTAAGAGCATAAGCAGCCCATCACTGCCTGGAACTCCAGGTCAGGGGACTGATGCCCTCCTCTTAACTCTTTGGGTTCTTTTATATACATAATGTACATAAACTAATTCAAGTACATACAAATATAAATATAGAAATCTTTTCAAAAAATGGAATCTAGCCTTAGAAAGTAGCAGCTTGTTTAGATTTGTTCTGTTGTTTGGTCTGTTTTCTAATTTTGTGTTGAGGATATAGTTCAGTAGCACACTTGCATCAATATACATAAGGGTCTAGCCTAATTCTCGGTATCACAAGTGTCTTCTTTGTTAGAGATTTACTTCCTCTGTTTATTAGTAAATATTGAAGTTATGATAGCTTTCTTTTTTTTTTTTTCGGTTTGGTTTTTCGAGACAGGGTTTCTCTGTGTAGTCCTGGCTGTCCTGGAATATGATAGCTTTCTTATTGTTTTCTTTTTTGAACAATGTCTCATTGCCAGGCTAGTCAAGAACTCATGTTTTATAGCTCTTACTGTCTAAGAATTCACAACAGCCTTAACATGCATGGTGTGTGCCATGCTAGCTTAACTTTTTTTTTTTTTTTGGTTTTTCGAGACAGGGTTTCTCTGTATAGCCCGGGCTGTCCTGGAACTCACTCTGTAGACCAGGCTGGCCTCGAACTCAGAAATCCGCCTGCCTCTGCCTCCCGAGTGCTGGGATTAAAGGCGTGCGCCACCACCGCCCGGCGCTAGCTTAACTTTGTTGTGTTTTCTAAATGCTACTTTGTAAAAGTTAGATAAACTTTGAGAACTTTTACTTTAAAAACTAACTACAACTTCACAGCAATTATACAATGACATCTTAAACTTGAAAGCAATGTGTTGCCGGGCAGTGGTGGCGGCGCACGCCTTTAATCCCAGCACTTGGGAGGCAGAGACAGGCGTATTTCTGAGTTCGAGGCCAGCCTGGTATACAGAGTGAGTTCCAGGACAGCCAGGACTACACAGAGAAACCCTGTCTCGAAAAACCAAAAAAAAAAAAAAAAAAAAAAAGAAAAGAAAAGAAAGAAAGCAATGTGTTTTCACTTACAGTAAGCAAATAGAGTGATGTAGGAATCTTTGTTAGAAAGTTTTTGATTTGTACCACTTCTTTTAAAATTTTTTTTACTTTAAAATTTTATTTTTATTATTTTAAATTGTATGTATGTGTGTGTGAGAGAGGGAGGGAGGGAGGGAGGGAGGGAGGGAGAGAGAGAGAGAGAGAGAGAGACAGAGAGACAGAGACAGAGACACAGAGACAGACAGAGAGACAGAGAGCAGATGCCCAAAGAAGCCAGGTCTCTAGGGCTGGAGTTAACAGCACTTGAGCAACTTGTGAGCCACACAGTGTGAGTTCTGGGAACTGAGCTCAGGTCCTCTGAATAGCAAGCTCTTAACCACTAAAATTAGTACTTATGTATAAGTACTTTCTTATTTTGCTTTTTTGAGACAGTGCCTCAAAAGAGACTGAAGTCTAGGCTGGCTATTTCAGGCAATCCTGCCCCAGTCGCCAAAGTGTTAGGAATACAGGTGTGCACCATCCCTTGATTGCAAATGCAGCTGTCTTAAATAGTTCAATATATACAGTATCTGCTTTGCATAAAACAATAAATAACCAGTACAGGCAGTGTACAGGTAGGAAGGTGCCATCCTGGAGATCATCAGGTTTTTGTAAAGAAGGTACATTAGCCTTGATGTATGTAGTGTAGGTTATGGAGAACCATGGGCAGTCATTTCTGGAGAAACCAAATGTCTGAACTGAGGAGGAAGGAAAAACAAAATAAAAAACCCAAAAAACTCCAAGGAGCAGATGTACAGAGTAATACAGTAGTCGCCCAGGTGTGGGCGCCTGCAAGGGTAGAAAGCTTGAATTTTCAGACTGATTGGCCAGAGTCATGGAGAGGAGAACCTAGGGAGTGAGGGGTGATGTTAGCTGGTAAGGTTTCTAGAGGATCTTGGTTAACTGCTGCCTGAATGAAGATTGGTGGTGGGGTGCAGTGAGCCTGAACAGCCTCCAGAGGCTGCTGCACTGGCTGGGATGCTGACCTCCTGAGTTTAGTGCCTAAGCTGAGTTTAGAGCCTAGTCATGCTAGGAAATGGTGAATCCCAAAACGTATTGGGTGATGGAGCAAGCAGAGGGAAACCATGATGGGCTATGGGAGAAAGTCACTGAGGGATGTTTGGGAAATCCCAGGATGGAAGGACTAGAGTTTGGGACCTGATCTGCCAAGCTCACAGAGGCTAAGAGTCTCAGATACTCAGTCTAGATTTGTCCTAACACTCAAAATCAAGTCTTTGCTCTTTTTTTTTTTTTTTTTTTTTGGCTAAATATCCTGGGAGCTGGAACCTTAGTAATTCAGAAATTCAGTTGCGGGGCTGGAGAGATGGCTCAGCGGTTAAGAGCACTGACTGCTCTTCCAGATGGTCCTGAGTTCAAATCCCAGCAACCACATGGTGGCCCACAACCATCCATAATGAGATTCGATGCCCTCTTCTGGTATATCTGAAGGCAGCTACAGTGTACTCATAAATAAAATAAATAAATCTTTAAAAAAGAAAAAGAAAAATAGAAAAAGAAATTCAGTTGCTACCCTCCCCTACTACCATCTCCACCCCATCCAAGTCCTGCCATCCCTTAAACGTACCAGGGCCTTCTGGATTCTCCAATGGACTCTGGCCTCTCTGACCCTGGGATCTATCCCACTTCCCAGCATCATTGTGACATTCTGTTTGTTTGATTTTGTGTGTGCGTGTTTCAAGATAGGATTTGTCTTTGTAGCCCTGGCTGTTCTGGAACTCACTCTATAGGCAAGGTTGTCCTTGAATTTACAGAGATCAGACTGCCTCTGCCTTTTGAGTGCTGTGATTAAAGGTGTGCCCAACCACATTTGGCTCATTGTTACATTCTTAACTTTTGTTCTTTAAATGTTGAATAATCATGCTAGCTGTGTTTCCTGAGTGAATTACTCCTCCTGTGTAGAAAAAAAAAAAACTAGAAATAATTGGCTGTATGTTTAAGCTGGTTTATTCAAGCACAATTTTAAATCCTGTATAAACATTGTTTATTTTAGATTAAAGGTATCTACATTGAACCAAGATAAACTATTGGCGGATGTAAATAGGAACTTGTGGGAAAAAGTGAAAGACTACTCTGATGAAGAGGTACTTTTATGCCATTTTCTGAATAAGAATTGACACATTTTGATATATTTGGAACTGTTGCTTAGCCTGCTGTGGTGGTATACCCAACATTTAATTCTAGCACTTGCAAGGCAGAGGCAAGTGGATCTCTGAGTTCAAGGCTAGCCTGAACTACAGAGCTAGTTCCAGTACAGCCAGGACTACACAAGGAAACCCTGTGTCAAAAAACAAACAAAAAAGAACTGTTACTTGATAGTATGGAGTTCTTTAATTTAGTCTTAGATCTAGTGTGTTGCTGTGGTGTTATCTAAGCATTACCAAGTACTTGTTAAATATAGCCTTTCTAATGTGTGATATCTAATTTAACATGTAAAAAATATATCTGATGTTCCCAGCTTTCTTTTCTTTTTTTTTTTTTTTGGTTTTTCTTTTTGGTTTTTTGAGACAGGGTTTCTCTGTATAGCCCGGGCTGTCCTGGAACTCACTCTGTAGACCAGGCTAGCCTCAAACTCAGAAATCTGCCTGCCTCTGCCTCCCAAGTGCTGGGATTAAAGGCCTGCGCCACCACCACCCCCCGGCCTGTTCCCAGCTTTCTATTTGTATTTTCTTTAGATTTAAATGAAGATTTTCTTTAATTGACTAGCTATTTATTAGTTCATTTTACATGTACCCTAATATATAATCATATTTTGTTAATTAAGAGCCATAAATTTTCTAGTTTATAAAGTAAGTGAAAGAATCAAAACTGAAGTCTTTGATTATCTTCTTAAATAGGTATGCAGAGCCTAAGTGTGGTGGCATATACCTGTGATCGCAGCACTTTAGAGGCAGAGGCTGGACAAGCACACATTTATGACTTCCAGATCAGGCAATGAAAAGTTCTTACATTAGGAATCAGAATCTAGATTAAGCCAAAGCCCAGCCCAGGCAATTGAACCTGTCTTTCCAGACCTTACTTATCTTATCTGACTTGTTTTTTTAGTAAAATGTATTCTTTAACTTTCTCATACAGCTGAAGACCTATGGAATTTACCTTAACAAAATAAAATCACGTTATACCAAGATGACAAAAGTCTTCACTCACCAAGGAAAAGTGGCTCTGTATAGTAAATTGGTGCATTCGGCTGAGGTAATTTGAGATGGTTGATGTATAGTAATGTATAGGTGATATAAACTATGGACTGTTTCTTAGGAGATATGTAAGTGAGGCTTGGATAGATGTTTGTTTATAAAAAGTGAGGTCCTAATAACCAAAAATTTCAATTTTTGGCATTAGGAGTAAAATGAAATATAGTTACTAATATGGGCTATGTCTCATATATTGTTATCCATTTTACATATTGAAATAAAATACTTGTGATTCTGTGTCTGTATTCATACAGAAGGCAGTATTATCTTCTTTATGTCTACATTCAGTTGCATATATATATATGTATATGTATATATACATATGTATATATATATATATGCATGTGTTTATCTTTTTTCCTTTAAAAAGGCTTTACACATAAGGCTGAGATTGTAGCTCAGTGGTAGAACATTTGCTTAGCATTTCTTCACTCTCCCATTTGAGAGACAGAAGTGGGGTGCCCATGCCAGTGAGCATGAGCAGCCACACATGTGCACACGAACAAGCACAGTAGCCTAGCTCTGCTTAGTAAGTACCGGCAAATAAGTACAGGAAGTATTTTATACTTTTATAGAAATAAACATTCAAAAATTGTTGTTCCTGCTGTACACACCTACAGGAAGTTGAGGCAGGAATATTGCCATAAGTTCTGGATCATACACTTAAAGGCTGTAGTTCTGTATGGCCAGTGTCCATCTATTCACAGAAAAAAAAAATTAACCCTTTTTAAAGCAATAAATACCAATATCCATACAGTTTATGAAACATGTATAGAAAAGAAATGCTATAATAAAGAGAAATACAAAATAACTTCATTTGTCTTTTTAAATTTAAAAAAACTTTAAATCCAGACTAAAAGTCTTGACCTCAAGATTTGTCTTTTGATGCCTGTGTGATGGCACAGGCCTGTAATCCTAGCTACTTGAAAGTCCAAGGCAGGGATATCACAAGTTCAGCATCAGCCAATTTAATTGTAAGACCCTGAGTTTAAATAAAAAGTGAAAAAAAAAATGGATAGGAATAAAGGGTAGCAGTAGATCATGTGACCAGCATGTTCTCAAGTAAAGAGAATCAAGATCTACGCATCATGACAGTAATTGAAATAGTAAAGGATTGTTTGGAGTTTAAGCTTTACAATCTATAATATTTTGTGTTTAGAATGAAAAGAAGAAACTTCAGATAAAATTAAATGAGATGGACACCATACTTAAGAAGATCAATAAATGTCTCACTGAAGTGGAAATAGGTAAAGTAATGAATGCTTTTCTCTAGGGGTGAGGATAGAGCTCAGTGATAGAATACTTGCCTAGCACTTTTTTATAAGTTAGAAAATTTGGTCTTACTGTGCTTTGTTAGCAGCTTGAGTTCTTTTTTTTTTTTATTGGATATTATATTTACATTCCAGATGTGATCCCCTTTCCTCATTTCCCCACCACCACCCAGGAACCCCCTATCCCATCCCCCCCTCCTCCTGCTTCTATGAGGATGTGCCCCCACCCACCCTCCCACTCCTACCTCCCCACCCATGAATTTCCCCACACCGGGGCATCCAGCCTTCACTGGACCAATGACTTCTCTCCCACCTATGCCCAACTTTGGTACCTGGTATCCGTCTAGAAAATTGTCCATTTTATCCAGATCTTCAAATTTTGTTGAGTTTAGGCTTTTGTAGTAGGATCTGATGATTTTTTTAATTTCCTTAGTTTCTGTTGTTATGTCTCCCTTTTCAGTTCTGATTTTATTAATTTGGATACTGTCTCTGGGCCCTCTGGTTAGTCTGGCTAAGGGTTTATCTATCTTATTGATTTTCTCAAAGAACCAGCTCCTGGTTTTATTGATATTTTGTATAGTTCTTTTTGTTTCTACTTGGCTGATTTCAGCCCTGAGTTTGGTTATTTCCTGCCATCGACTCCTCTTTGATGTGTTTACTTCTTTTTGTTCTAGAGCTTTTAGGTGTGCTGTCAAGTTGTTAGTGTGTGCTCTCTCCAGTTTCTTTTTGTAGGCTCTTAGAGCTATGAGTTTTCCTCTTAGCACTACTTTCATGGAGTCCCTCAAGTTTTGGTATGATGCGTCCTCATTTTCATTGAATTCTAAAAAGTCTTTAGTTTCTTTATTTCTTCCTTGATCAAGTCATCATTGAGTAGAGTGTTGTTCAGTTTCCACGTGTATGTGGGCTTTCCATTGTTTTTGTCATTATTAAAGACCAGCTTTAGTCTGTGGTGACCTGATAGGATGCAAGGGATTATTTCAGTCTTTTTATATTTGTTGGGGCCTGCTTTGTGACCAATTATATGGTCTATTTTGGAGAAGGTACCATGAGGTGCTGAGAAAAAGGTATATTCTTTTGTTTTAGGATGAAATGTTCTGTAGATATCTGTTAAATCCATTTAGTTTATAATTTCTGTTAGTTTCACTGTGTCTCTGTTTAGTTTCTGTTTCCATGATCTGTCCATTGCTGAGAGTGGGGTGTTGAAATCCCCCACTATTATTTTGTGAGGTGCAATGTGTGCTTTGAGCTTTAGTAAAGTTTCTTTTTTTTTTTGTTATAAAAACATGTACTTTAGGAACCTTTATATATATTATGAATATGGTTACATACACAAATGTTACAAATCCTAGTCCTGACTGCCACATACATATCCATTACCCTCTACCTCATAACATATACATCTGAACCCCACTGTACTAGGGGTGATTATACAGATCAGTATCTCTAGAGTCAAAAGTCTTATCTTCCAAAACATCTTAAAATGTTTTTCCACAAACCAATGTTCATCATTGATAAGGCTTCTGACAGCCTTTTCTCTGTTAAGTGACCCCTCCCAACTTATATTGCCTCAATATGCATTTGGCTACTAAAGCAGCAGCTTCAGTACTAAGTATATATGCAAAATCTCCCTAAAAACTCAAGAGTTAATTTTGTTGGTTTAATGTTCCAGATTTAAAGATGTAGGCAGTCAGGTTCTTGGTTTTATTTACTCCAAGATACTCTTAACATAAAGTTTCACTTTTCCAGTAGTTCAAGACCACAGCTCTGGTTCTGAAGTATTCCCAGTTGTGCTGATGTCCTAATGCCATTGCTCTAGCCCTCTAACAATTTAATAGGTAGGCATGCTCCCTAGGAACAGCACCTCAATGTCAAGAACGGATGGAGCACCTCTTCCCCCTAAGCTTTTCCTGCTAATCTGTCCTGTAATCAGTAGCCCAGTCCTGAGCTATCTGTTCAGTATATGGTGAGCTTACAAAGCCAGGCAACTGTTAGCAATCTGAATGGCAAGGATTTTCTCAGAACTTTAGATTTTCAGGAAAACCCATCTCACTTCTGGTCCTCAGGATTTTTTGAGACCAGGTTTCTTCGCTTTGGGCTTAAAGTAATGCCACTCATCAATTCTTTGAATATCAAGAACCATACATAGAGCACACACAGGGATGTAGGAATTTAAAATGTGGGCTACATTTATTGCCTCACATCTTCCTAGAATGTTAGGCAGATTCCCAACATGCAGACAAGGAAGGATGCAAAGGACCTACTCAGACCACATGGAAAATGTTTGCATTAATTAACCCCTGGAGTGACTTTTAAGCCACCAGAACACAGGCACCTCCAACACCCTTAATCTTCTCTTCAGCTCTTCTGCTGAAGAATTTGGCCTTCACGATGACAGGTTGCTTAGGGAGCTTTCCCTTGCCCAGAACTTTGTAGTAGCCAGATCGCACAACATCAATGACGGGAGCAGCTCCAGTCTTGGTTTTGGCTGCATTGACCTGCGTCTGCTCGCTGACCAACGTCCGTAATTTATCCAGGCTGACAGTTGGGCAGATGCTCTGGTTCCTCTTCAAGTGGTAATGCCTCATACCAACTTTCCCGAAGTAACCTGGATGATATTTGTCAAAGTTGATCCTGTGGTGGTGCATGCCTCCAGCATTTCCGCAGCCTCCTGGGTGCTTGCGGTGCTTACCGATGCGGCCATGGCCATGGCTCACGTGGCCCCGGAGTTTCTGGGTCTTCCTTAGCCTGGATGGCATGGCCGTGGCAGAAAGGAAAGAGGGAGGAGCTCACGAAGTCTCACAAGATAGCCGGCTTGGGGGTCAGTAAAGTTTCTTTTATGTATTTGCATGCCCTTGCATTTAGAGCATAGATGTTCAGGATTGAGAGTTCATCTTGGTAGATTTTTCCTTTGATAAGTTAAGTGTCCTTCCTTATCTTTTTTTTATTACTTTTGGTTGAAAGTCGATTTTATTTGATATTAGAATGGCTACTCTAGGTTGTTTCTTGGGACCATTTGCTTGGAAAATTGTTTTCCATCCTTTTACTCTGAGGTAGTGTCTGTCTTTGTCACTGAGGTGCATTTGTTTCCTGTAAGCAGCAAAATTCTGGGTCCTGTTTGTGTATCCAGTCTGATAGTCTACATCTTTTTATTAGAGAATTGAGTCCATTGATGTTAAGAGATATTAAGGAAAAATGATTGTTGCTTCCTGTTATTTTTGTTATTAGAGGTAGAATTACGTTTGTGCAGCTATCTTCTTTTGGGGTTGTTGGAAGATTACTTTCTTTTTCTAGGTTGTAATTTCCCTCCTTGTGTTGGAGTTTTCCATCAATTATCCTTTGAAGTGCTGTATTTGTGGGAAGATATTGTGTAAATTTTGTTTTGTCATGAATATCTTGGTTTCTCCATCTATAGTGATTGAGAATTTTGCTGAGTATAGTAGTCTGGGCTGGCATTTGTATGATCTGTATGATATCAGTCCAGGATCTTCTGGGTTTTATAGTCTCTGGTGAGAAGTCTGGTGTAATTCTTATAGGTCTGCCTTTATATGTTACTTTACCTTTTTCCCTTACTGCTTTTAATATTTTTTTCTTTGTTTTGTGCATTTGATGTTTTGATTATTATGTGACGGGAGGAATTTCTTTTCTGGTTGGTCTATTTGGAGTTCTGTAGGCTTCTTGTATGTTCATAGACATCTCTTTCTTTAGGTTAAGGAAGTTTTCCTCTATAATTTTGCTGAAGATATTTACTGGCCCTTTAAGTTGGGAATCTTCACTCTCATCTATACCTATTATCCTTAGGTTTGGTCTTCTCATTGTGTCCTGGATTTCCTGAATGTTTTGGGTTAGAAGCTTTTTGCATTTTCTTTGACAGGTGTGTCAATGTTTTCCATGTTATCTTCTGCACATGAGATTCTCTCTTCTATCTCTTGTATTCTGTTGGGTTTGTGATGCTTGTGTCTATGACTTTTTTTTTTTTTTGGTTTTTCAAGACAGGGTTTCTCTGTGTAGCCTTGGCTCTCCTGGAACTCACTCTGACTCACTCTGTAGTCCAGGCTGGCCTCGAACTCAGAAATCCGCCTGCCTCTGCCTCCCAAGTGCTGGGATTAAAGGCGTGTGCCACCACCACCCGGCAAAATGTAGTGGTTTTTTTTGTTTGTTTGTTTTTGTTTTTGTTTTTCGAGATGGTTTCTCTGTTCTCTGTGTAGCCCTGGCTGTCCTGGAACTCACTCTGTAGACCAGGCTAGCCTCGAACTCTCGACTCCTGATCTTTTTCCTAGGTTGTCTATCTCCAGGGTAGTCTCCCTTTAAGACTTCTTTATTGTTTCTACTTCCATTTTTAGCTCCTCGGTGGTTTTGTTTAATTCCTTCACCTGTTTTGTTGTGTTTTCTTATAATTCTTTAAGGGATTTTTGTGTTTCCTCTTTAAGGGCTTCAACCTGTTTACTTACCTGTACTTCTTTAAGAGAGTTATTTATGTCCTTCTTAAAGTCCTCTATCATCATCATGAGAAGTGATTTTAATTCTGAATTTTGCTTTTCTGGTGTGATGGGGTGTCCAGCGCTTGTTGTAGTGGGAGAACTGGGTTCTGATGATGCCAAGTAATTCTGGTTTCTGTTGCTTATGTTCTTGCGCTTGCCTTTCACTATCTGGTTAACTCTAGTGCTACCTGCACTCACTGTCTCTGACTGGAGTTGTCTTTCTAGTTATCTTGCTTGTGTCAGAACTCCTCAGAGTCCAGATGTCTCTGTGATCCTGTGATCCTGAGCTCCTGGGTGGAAGAACTCCTGGGACTCAGGCCACCTCTGGGATCCTGAAATCTTGCTGCTCTGCATGCAGTGGCTCCTCTAGGATGGCTCAGGATATGGTGTCTTCACAGGAGCAGACCAGCTAGGTGTCTGCCCACCCAAAAGGACCAAGCAAGGGGTAGAAGGGGAGTGGTATTCTGGAGGGTCGGGGTTTGGGTGGCTGATGGGTCCTGAGCGCTCCAGGCTCCCAGTTGTAGCTCTGGGGCATAGGGTAGTGGGAGAGGACTCTGAGTGCAGTGGCTCCTCTAGCATATCTCAGGATATGGTGTCTTCACGGGAGCAGACCAGCTAGGTGTCTGCTCCAGCCAAAAGGACCAAGTGAGGGGCGGAAGAAGTGCAGCTTGAGTTCTTAAATTGCAGCAAAGTAAAACTCTTTTTTGGGCTACTGAGTTGGTTCAGTGCATAAAGGTGCTTGCTCAGGTGACCTGAGTTTGATTCCTGGGACCCACATGGTGGAAGAAGAGAACTGATTCCCACGTGTTTTCCTCTGCTCTCCATAAGCATGTTGTGGTGAATACCCCACCCTCCAGAATAAATAAATGTAATAAAAAATGATAATAAAACCTGGTTCGCTATAATCATCCATAGCAGTGAAGAAGAGATGTACAAAAAATTAAATTCTTTTGCAAAGCTCTTCATAACCTATACCATAATCTTGTATAGTTTTGCTTATTTGGGGAACAGAGTCTGTATAGCCTAGGGTGGCCTGGAATTTGCCTGAGCTACTCTTGAACTTGTGATCCTCCTGCCTTGCCTCCCAAGTGCTGGTGTTAACAAGTGTGCCTCCATGCCCAGTATTCTGGGTTTTGGTTTTTGTTTTTTCATCACACTTGTTTGTTTCTTAGTGTGTGTAAGTTTAAGGTTATATATTTATTTATGAGATTTTTTTTTTTTTTTTTTTTTTTTTTTACTTTAAGTGTATGGGTGTTTTGCTTACATGAGCACCATGGAGGCCAGAAGAGGATGTCAGATCCCCTGGAACTGGAGTGACAGATGATTGTGAGCTGTAGTGTGGGTGCTAAGAATCAAACCTAGTCCTCTAGAAAAGCAGTCAGTGCTCTTAACTGCTGTGCCACTTCTCCAGCCCCTCCCCATACTTTTATTTTGTGTGTTCTCGTGGTGCATGTGCCATGGGGAAACGAATAGAGGTCAGATGACAGCTTTTGGGTGTCAGTTCTCTTCTATCTCTGTTCTGGGTTTTTGAGATCTAACTTGGGCTTGTGCTATCTGCTGAACTGTCTCATTGACCCATATTTTTAATAGATAAATTATTTCTGTCTGGAAACTACTTAACCATCTTCTTTGGCCTCTTCAAATCCCAGCTTTTAGTTTTGCTTTCCTTTATCTTCCCAAAGATCAGAAAATTTCATGTACTTATCAGATTTCATGTTCCCTGGTCCTTAGTCTGTTTCCCTTTTTGACACTGCTGATTGTTCTTTTCTTTCTAAACCATTTATTTTTCTTACCCTCTGAGGCATTACAACACCCGACTCGAATTCTGTTCTTTATTTCTGGGCTTTTCTTTTAGCTCCTGTGTGGGCCTCTCTTGCTCAAACTAACCCTAAGCCAGGTGGTTCATGACTGCCTATAACTCTAGTTCCAGGAGATCTAACACCTTTTTCTGGCATCCTCAGGCACACACATATTATACACACTGGTACATGCACACTTGTGCAGACCTGTTACTGCACACACACACACACACACACACACATACACACACACTTTAAAAAATTGTAAGCTCCATGGAGGTAAAAATAGCATGTTTTCTGCTATTTTTTAACATCCCTAGCATTGCAAATTGCATAGAAAAAGTGTCTAATACATGCATTCTGCATTTAATTGAAAATGAATATATGAATATCATAGTTTTAAAATAACTTACCTCTTTATTACTTTACTTTCTACTTCATAATAAAAGAAATAGGAGCCATTAGACTAGACCTTCCAAACTTCCTAATAACAAAGAAACCAGACCTTTAATCTGTTAATTCATTTTTTCTTCCTTCTTTTCTTTTCTCTAACATCAATCTTCCCATCTAAACTGATTTTGCCAGGTGTGGTAATGCATACCCTGTAATACCAGCACTCAGAAGGCTGAGGCAGAAGATTTGCTAATGAGGCCAGCCTGAACTACATAGTGAGTACCAGGTTAGCCAGCCTAATATAGCAAGATACTATCTCTTTTAAAAAAAAAACAAAAACAAAAACAAAAACAAATAAATAAATGATTCTATGATGTCTTCTCAGTAATCTTGTATTACTGACTCCTCCCTTTACCATATCCATTTCCATTTAATTTACTCACCTCGCTGTCATCTTTAAAGCATGCACAGGGTACGGTTTAGTTTCTTAAGTGTTTTCTTAGAATGCACAGAACCCTGGGTTTCCTCCCCAACAGCAGCTCATGAAGTCAAGAATGAATGTACATGCCTACGATCCCAGCACTCTGAAGGCTGAGGCAGGATGAATATCCTGCCTCAAGTTCAAGGTCATCCTGAGGTACTTAAGGCTCTGAGAGAGAGAGACAGAGAGAGAGAGAGAAGAGAGAGAAGAGAGAAGAGAGAGAGAGACAAAAAAAATCATTGGATTTAGGTGGCTCAACACTTGCAGTCCCAGCATTTGGGAGGCCAAAGCAAGAAAACTGCCTTGATCCCAAGACTAGCATGGGTCACATTGCTAAGTTCTTGGCTAACTTGAATAGTATGAGATCCTTCAGAAAGGGGGAGAGAAGGACGAGAGAGGTGACTCAACAGTTTGTAAGCACTGTCTCCTCTTCCAGAGGACCTCAAGTTCTATTTTCAGCACCCACACCATGGCTATAACTGCATTCCCAGGGGACCTAATGCCCTCTTCTGACCTCAGAGGACACCAGGCATGCATGTGGTACACAGACAAAACACCCATTTACAAATAATAATAAGTTTGTTTAGAAGCCTCTCTACACCCTAAATAAAAAGCAAATATAAATAACAAGGCTGGAGACGGAGTTCAGTGACAGAGTGTTTTCAGGTCCTTGGATTTGATCTTCTTAGGACTGAAAAAAAAGAACCAGAGGAAAAACAGCTGTGCTTCCTTTCCCTCTTTAGGTAGCACTAATTGGCTACCCTTCTTTCATTACTCATTTTTCAAATGTGCTTAGTTTGTACCTTTTATATGATGGTACTCAGAAATAAGAATACACTAGTAACCAAAACTAAACATGATTTGTGCCCTTGTGGAACTTTTTTCCCTCAGACAGGATATCATGAATGTACTGACCTCTAAAGTGGTCGAGAGTGTCCTTAAACACCTGATGCTTCTTCCTCTACCTCCTCAGTTCTGAGATTGCATACATATACTACCATGCCCAGCTCTTTATGGAACTTTTAATCTAGAAGCAACTATAGACACTAAACAAATAAGCTGGGTATGCTATTACACACTTGGCATCTCAGCCTATAGGACACGGAGTCAGGAGGATCAGGAGTCTGAGGCTAGCCTATGTTGCATAAGACCTTTGTTCAAAAAAAACAAAAACACCAAATCATCCTTTCCTTAAAAGTAATTTTATGGTAAATTCTGCAGACGATGTTATAAGGTGCTGAGATACTTCCATAGAAATGTGATCTAGTTAAGCAGCCTTACCTATACAGAAGAGACTTTACAGCTAATGAATAGGAGTAAAAAGGAAAAAAAAAAAAAAAAGAAGAAGCCAGGCATGGTTCACATCACTAATTCCATCACTTGAAAAGCTGAGGCAGGAGAATTGCTGTGAATACAAGGCCAGCCTGAACTATTGAATGAATCAGTTTCTTTAAAACACATATGCAGATAAATGTGTGTTTATGCATACAGATACAACGAACAACAGACTGTTCAAAATTAATATATGTAGAAAACACACACCAACTACATGGGTTTGAAGATAAAGTAAAATAGAGAACAAACGGAAATGTCTTCTGAAAGCTAGATTTGCTATTGGGGTGAGGCATAGGACAGCCTCCTAAGGAGTTCTAAATATGTTTATAAGAAGTGAACTAACCATGTGTTTATTAAACACTAAGGGTCGTATAGAGCTTGGGTTTGAATAGCTAAATAAATGCACGCTGGTTGTCATGGTGCACATCTGTAATCTCAAGCACTATAAAGGTTGAATTAGAGTCTCTATAATGAATTCCAAACCAGCTTGAGCTACATAGTGAACCTTTATCTCAAAAAAAGGTGGGAAGTATTTTTGAGGTAAAATTCAAGCTTGGAGTAGGCACTTTAATCCCAGCCCTTAGAAGGTAAGGACAGGAGGATCAAGAGTTATCATCAGCTTACTCAGTGAGGCCAGCTTAGGCTATATGAGATCCTGTTTCA
This sequence comes from Grammomys surdaster, assembly GCF_004785775.1. Lineage (NCBI taxonomy): Eukaryota > Metazoa > Chordata > Mammalia > Rodentia > Muridae > Grammomys > Grammomys surdaster. The sequence continues at coordinate 21,479,779 of NW_021604618.1, forward strand.
AAAAGGAAAATTTTTTCGATGCTAATTTGAGACAAACAGGGCATGGGACACACCTGTTTATGGCTGGCCTGAACAGGACTGTCTCAAAGGTAGTAGAGAAGCATCAGCAGTATTTGCTGCATCAGCTTGCTGACGAACCCAAATAGGAAGAAAGAACTGACTCCCAGAAGTTGTCTGCTAACTTCTAGTGCTCACCCACACTCAAACACATACATACACACACACAAATATTAATAATAGTGCTCACCTACATTCATACACACACATAAATATTAATAGTGCTCACCCACATACATACATATACATGCATACACACAAATAGTAATAGTGCTCACACACATACATACATACATACATACATACATACATACATATAAATAATGATGTTTTAAGTACAAGATGAGATCACTGTCATTAGCTCCAAGTCCTCTTATCTGATACCAAAAGTCTTTGAAATTATAGTTCAGGACTTTATTGGCAGAGGATGAGTATTTGTGAAGTATTCTCGATATTTCACTTGACCATCTGTTTCTCTGATATTTAATATCTCTAATGTTTGATGTTTACCTTAGAAACTAAGAATTTGGAGAATGAAGAGAAAAATGATGCCATGGAAGAATGGGATTCTGAAATAAGAGATGCAGAGAAAGGTAACTAACTTAGTTAAAGTGATATGGCCAGAGAGAAAAGCACTGTTGAGTTCATTTGGATGTTAGATGAGATTAGGTTAGGTCAGAATTTTCAGTAAACTAAGTGATTATGTTTCAAGTTTCTCCTGGTGTCCTTTTTTTGTTGTTGTTGTTTTTCTAGACAGGGTTTCTCTGTGTAGCCCTGGCTGTCCTGGAACTCACTCTGTAGATCAGGCTGGCCTCGAACTCAGAAATCCACCTGCCTCGCCTCTCAAGTTCTGGGATTAAAGGCGTGCACCACCACTGCCCAGCCTGGTGTCCTTTTTTATGCTTGTTTTGTTTTTGTTTTCATAGAACTGGAACAGCTGAAAACTGAAGAAGAGGAGCTTCAAAGGTCAGCTAACAGTTGAATGCTAAAAAAAAAATATGAAGTCGCCAGATGTGGTCGCTCATATATATGCTTTTATACCTGTGCATTTTAGGTCCACCTGGTCTACATAGGGAGCTTCAGGCTAGCCCTAGCCAAGGCTACATAGTCAGTTTCTCTCTCCCTCTCCCTCTCCCTCTCCCTCTCCCTCTCCCTCTCC
>NW_021604618.1:21481394-21518383 GCF_004785775.1 Grammomys surdaster
TCTCTCTCCCTCTCTCTCTCTCTCTCTCTCTTTCTCTCTCTCTCCCTTCCTCCTTTCCTCCCTCCCTCCTCCCCCTCTCTCTCCCCCTTCTTCCTTTCCTCCCTTCCTCTCCCACCTCACACACAAAACAGCAATACACATAAAATTAAAATAAATAAATACATTTTCAAAAAAGAAATTACATGTAAATAATGACAAAACCAATAAAATTTAAGTTGACAAACATTAATTTGACAAATAATAATGTTTAACTGAAATTAAGTTGACAGAACTCTGGGTCTGTTGGTCCATGCTTTATAATCTTAACAGTTAGAAGGCTGAGACATAAAGATTGCTGTAATTCAAGGTTAGTATGTGATGAGATAGACTTTGAACCTATAAAGATCTGTTTGCCTCTGTCATCAATGCTGGGATCTAAAGTATGCTCCACCATAGCCAACTTCTACCTTAGCTTTTAAGACAGAGTTTCTCACTAAACCCAGAGAAACCAATTGATTTGACTGACTGGCCAGCAAGCACCAGGATTCATCTATCTCTGAAGGATCTGTCCCAACACTGTTACACCTTGCTTTGTTCTTCCTGGGTGCCAGGGATCCACACTCAGCTCTCTAAGCTTTCACAGGGACATCATCTACTGAATCATCTCCCCATCCCCAAAACATTTTGTTACTATTCTGAACTCACTAATAAATACTTTGTTTTTCTGTGAATACCTGATTTTATTTGCAGAAAGTTCTTAGAAGTAGAGTCACAGAAAACGCAGACCCTTGCTCAGATAGAATTTATAAAAGAACAAACAACTAAAACTGAAGAATTACTGGATCAATTGAGGTAAGAAAAGGCAGATGGCATTCATTCTGGTCTATCCTGTGCCTTATATATTGCTATAGATTTTTGGAGGATTTGGGGGTTTATTATTAATGTTGTTTTAAGTTAAGCCTTCCCTATGTTGCCCATCCTGGCCTAGAATTTCTGGATCCAAGCAATTGTTGTGCCTTAGCTTCTCAAGAATACTCACATTCCAACACCACAGTACCCAGCAATTGCTATGGCCTTTAAACACCTACAGCTGTGGCTCCTACCTTTCTTAGGCTGCTGCCCTTCAATACAGTTCCTCACACAGTGTGACTCCCCCAACCATAAATTATATCATTGCTACTTCATAACTGTAATTTTGCAACTGTTATGAATTGTAATATAAATATATCTGCATTTTACAGTGGTCTTAGATAACCACTGTGAAAAGATTGTTTGACCCTCAAAGATTGAGGTTTAATCAGCCTTTTAAAAAAGTCAGTGTACTTCATATCTGAGGTAAACACATAAAGGACCATGAGTTAAGCTTAAAATTTTTAAAATTATTTTTGTGTCTGAAAAGCTGGTTTAGTAGCTAAGTGTACTGCTGTTGCAAAAGACCCAGTTCATTTCCCAGTATCCACATAGTAGCTCACAGCTACCTTTAATCCAGTTCTAGAGGATCCAATGCTGCCTTCTACCTTTGGCAGCCTCCTGCATACATACACTCAGGAACACACATATAAAATACGATGAATATTTTTTAAAATATATCTTTAACACTTTTTATCAAATAGATCCTCCAATATATGACTCAAGATTGAGTTGTTTCAAATACATAAGATTGAACCAAGTGTTATTGAACATACCTGTAATCCCAGCACTTAGGAAGCAGAGGCAAGAAATTTATTTGATCCGCCTCATTTACATAGCACGTTCTCAGCCAACCAGAGTACACAATGAAAGCTTAATTCAAAAAACAAAACAAACAAACAAACAAAACTACATAAAACAAAACCAAGCAAACAGAAAGCACAAGACTGTATAATCATATATTTTTTCCAGGGTTTTGTTTTATGTTGTTTGTCTGCAAAGGTGGTCATAAAACTTCCATTGGTGATTAGTCTGTGTGTGTGTGTGTCTGTGTGTCTGTGTGTCTGTGTATATGGAATGTTTCACAAATTTTTGTGGTATCCTTGCACACGGATTAATTTGTTCTTATTTTAGTATATGTGTTGCCAAAGTACTTGTATCCTTGTATCATGTTTTGAGATACCATCTCACTGTGTAACACAGGCCAACCTAAAACTCAAGGTGATCTGCCTGCTTCAGCCTCCCAAGGGCTAGGATTGAAAATGTGTATCTTTTTCCCAACCTGGCCATTCAAATTATTTAAATAGACATATTATTTCCCAATCCAGTGGAGAACAAAAATCTTAGCTACCATTGCTAGTATTTAAATGATATCACAGATTCTTCATTTGGGTTTGTAACTTCTTGGATTGAACGCCCAGCATTGAGAAGGAAGGAAGAAAGGATAGACTTACTTGTTTTTCTTGTTTATCCTTCTCTAGCTTGTCTGAATGGGATGTCATTGAGTGGAGTGATGATCAAGCTGTATTTACCTTTGTTTATGATTCAGTAGAACTCATCATCACCTTTGGAGAGCCACTAGGTAAGTAAGTAGCAAAGCTAAAATGATCCTCTACAGAGAAGTGAATTGCTGTACTCTAAAGATAAAAACCTACATTTTATTATAATAGTATAACTTTTGCCAAAATGACAACACTGCTGAGAATCTCAGAAGAATTAGTTACCTTACTGATAACAGTTTGCTAGAGATTGAACCCAGGAACTCCTACATGCTAAGTTATGCTCTACTGCTATCCCAGTCGGAAAGAATTTTATGTTACAGAACAAAGAGTATAGAAGAGCGGAGCATGGTGGCGTGGCTGGGCGGGTCATCTACGACCTGATGAGACCCTGTCTCAGAAGACAACAGACAATAAGAATAAAAATAAAATACAGCTGATTTTGAGTTCTTTTAGATAATAAAATTCTTCCTATCCAAATAATTTTTTTCTCTGTGTGTGTGTGTGTGTGTGTTTTCTGTTAGAGAATTTCCTTGAATGGCTGTTATTCATGATTGATTTTATTTGTGTGCTTAATAGTAAAGTCCTGGCCTCGGGGTACAGCTCAGTGGCAAAGCACTTGCACTGCTATACTTAAGGCCTTGGGTTCCATCTAGACCATTGGGAAGATAAAAAACAAGTAATCTCCTAAAAAGTTCTCTATATAGATAAGCCATTAGAATAGGTAGAAATCAGCCGGGCAGTGGTGGCACACGCCTTTAATCCCAGCACTTGGGAGACAGAGGCAGGTGAATTTCTGAGTTCAAGGCCAACCTGGTCTACAGAGTGAGTTCCAGGACAGCCAGGGCTATACAGAGAAACCCTGTCTCAAAGGGAAAAAAAAAAAAAAGAATAGGTAGAAATCTCTAGACACTACATAGAGTCACTATACAGGATATGTCATAGTCATATCTTTTTAAGTTTTACTTTTAATATGTATATGTTTTTCAGCACGTGTGTATATGTGTGTGGGGGGGGGCACTGACAGGGACCAGAAGGACATGTTAGATCCCCTGGGAACTGAAGCTAGGAATCACAAGAGATTATGAGCCTGATATGTGTGTGCTGAGAAGCAAACTGAGGCATCTCTCTACACCTCACATCTGTTTTCCTCATGCCATCTGTAGTACCTAGGACATAGCAAATATTTAATAAAATGTTCAACAAAAAGACAAGAGTTAGAATTTGAGAAGCAAGAAGTAACTTACAATCCAGAGGGATTAGCAGCTAGTAGATATGGAGAAGTTGGTCCCACTGCCTTCATATGGTTTTATTTGATCGTTTATCTGTTTGAGACAGGTCTCAGAATGTATACTTAGCTGGCCCCAAATTCAGAGATCTACCTGCCTCTACCTCCTGAATGCAGCTGATATGCACCTTGTGCCTGTTTGATTCTTGGGGAAAAAAAAATGTTTGCATAGAAATAATTATAGTCAAGGGAGGAGCTCTTAATATTTTTCAGTGATAAAATACATTCTCTGGGTATTGATGTGACCCAGGACCCAGACAATGTTGGCTTGGCTTTTTTTTATCCCTGTTGTGGGGGTTGACTTTATTTCTCATAATTTCCCCCATATTTTTTTTTTTCGGGGAGGGGTTGTTGTGTTTTAGCTTATGAAGATAGGCTCTCTGTTTAGCCATGGCTGTGCTAAATAAAACTACTTTCTGTAGTCCAGGCTAGCCTCAGACTCAGATTTACCTGACTACACTCTAAGTGCTGGGATTAAGGACCTGTACCACCAAGCCTGAGTCGTAAATTGGTTTTGATGTACTCAAGCCTGAAGACCAGCACAGTAGCATTTCCCCTTAATTCTAGCACTCAAGAGGCTATAGCAGATATCTCCAAGTTCAAGACCAGCCTGCTATGCAAGTTCCAAGACAGCCATAAGTACATAGGAAAAAACCTGCCTCCCCACCCCTCCCCCCAAAAAAAAGGAAAAAACAAACAAACAAACAAAAAACAAAAGCAAAACTAAGATACACTTTAGTCCTAAAGTTTCTTTCAAAATAAAACTGAGCAGGGCATGGACACAATACCTCCTTTAATTCCATCACTCAGGAGGCAGTGACAGGCAGATCTCTGTGAATTTTAGGCTAGCCTAAGTCTACAGAGCTAGTTCCAGGACAGAATGGCTCTGTTACACAGAGAAACCATGTCTTGAAAAAGAAAAATAAACAAAAAACAAAAACAGGGAAAAGTGTTAAAAATAAATAAATATAGCTATGTTTTACACTTTAATTTCTTTCAAGAACCTACTAAACCAATATTATTGAATGCTATCAGGAGATCTTTACCATATACAGAGAATAATGTGAGAAAACAAGGTTCAAGGATAATAAACCTTCAATAGAATTCTAAAGTAGGAAAAATATTTATAACTAGGCTATAGCTCAGTAGTAGAATGTATGCCTAGCATTCATGAAAGCCTTGGGTTCAGTCCCCAGCGCTGCATAAACCAGGTATGATAATATTTTCACGCAAGCATAGGCTATGTAAGGATGAAGAAGAAATAAGAGAGAAAAGTCTCCTTTTCTGTTTCTCTTTAGCTGGTCTCCCTTTCTTGGACAAGGCTAACAGGAAGATTAATGAGCTCAGGTTTCAGTCTCTGTTAGATGGTAAGTTCTAAATATTTAAGCCTCTAACTTTTCTTGGTAATTTATAGGTATAATAATGTCCTTAAAATGTGTTATGAGATAAAACTGCTTGTATAGTATTCTAAATTCTGAGTAGATTTTAAAAGAAATGATTATATTACTTCTAGATATTGAATAATGATTAATAGTAGTTACTTTTATGTTTAAAATTAGCACTATGGGTACTTAGTCTATACCACATATGTAGATTATTTATATCAGTGCTATAAGCAGATATTATTTTCTGTTTTACCAGTTAGGAAACTACAGATCAGAAAAATTAAGTGCTGTGCTTATAATTACTTAGATAGTAAAGCTAGCTTTGAACTTAGAAATATGTTCTGTTAAAATTTATGCTTTCACTAAAAAACTGTTTTTTATGCTTAGGCTTAAAGTTTTATAGAGTGGCTTATATAACTACACATGTTATGGTCATGCTTGGAAATAAAACATAAATAAATATGCATCTAGTTTGAAAATGTTTTTAGCTTATATAATATTATATTCATACCTTATTAAAATGATGAATAAATAATACCTTTATTTTCATTTTTTTTCTTATTCAGAAGATAAAGCTCCTTCTTCCTCCATTTTAGTTCATAAGCTTATTTTTCAGTACATTGAGGAACAGGAGTCCTGGAAGAAGAAATGCACAACACAGCATCAGGTACCCCAGGTAAAGTCTAGTGAGGCTCTTAAAGAAAATCTTGCCTATTAGTTCCAAATAGCAGAAGAAATTCTACATATATAATAATCCCCAAAATTATAAATATATTCACATTTAAATAAATAAATCCCACATTTTGGGGATTATAATAGCCACTAAACCTCAGAAGGTTTTCTTTGTGCATGCGTGCATGCTTGTGTGTTGAGTGCTAGAATTAAAGGCATATGTCACCACTGCCCATTTTATTTTACTTTTCTAGTTCACATTCAAAATAATGGGAATGATGTTGTTGTTCTTGTTCTTTAATTTTCTTTTTGAGACTGTGTTTCTGCAGCCTCATCTGACTTATGTAGCCAAAGTTAACCATGACACATTAGCCACAACAGAGGAACGTTTCAGATCCCATTACAGATAGTTGTGAGCCACTGTGTGGTTGCTGGGAATTGAACTCAGGACCTCTGGAAGAGCAGTCAGTGCTCTTTCTTTACTGTTGAGCCATCTCTCCAGCCCTGCCTTTTCTTTTTTTTTTTTTTTTAACTTTTATTTTTTATTTTATGTATAGAAGTGTTTTTCTTGCATATATGTCTGAGCCAAATGTGTAATTGCGTGAGGATGCCAGAAGAGGGCATCAGAGTCCTCTTAAACTGGAGTTACAGATGATTGTTGGCCATCATGTGGTGTTAGAATACGAACCCAGATCCTCTGAAAATGCAGCTAGTACCCTTAACTACTGAGCCATCTCTCTAGCCACTAGACCTGAACTCCTGAGCTACATCCCTAAACCCCAAAATAAAGCATTTTAGTATGATCTTTTCATAAACACACACACACACACTTACAAAGTCTGTTTGTTTATTTTTTCTAGATGCTTCAAGAACTCTCACTGGTAGTGAACTGTTGTAGGCTTCTAGGAGAGGAGATCGAATTTTTAAAGCGATGGGGGCCAAATTATAGCCTGATGGATATAAATGTGAATAATACTGAGTGAGTATATTCAGTTCCCTGGAGGTATTAAGCATTATAAGTTGAGTGGCTTGAATAGCAGGAACATAATTGACTTAACGTTCTGGAGGCTAGAAATCTGCAGTCAGTTTTAGTAGGTGATGATCACTGTCCATTGAGAGACCGTCTCAAAGAAAAGGGGGAAGGTGCCTGAGGATCTGTACCCAATATGCTTACCTCCACCCATATTGTGAATGTGCATACCTGTGCAATCTCTCCCTCTCCTGAGCAAGTAACTATTAAAACGTCTTGCTCCAGATGTCTTACCTTCTTTTCTATTTGATAAGGACAAGAAATTATAGCCACCTAAGTTTCTTATGCAAGTATAAAAGAAAAATCTGTTTTTAATTGTGTCTGTCTTTTATAGATTGAGACTTTTGTTCTCCAGTTCTGCAGCATTTGCAAAGTTTTCGATAACCTTGTCTCCCTCGGCTCATTATCCCTTGGTCCCACTACCGTTCACCATTCAAAATCACCTTGGGAAGATTGGGTAAGTAAACATTCAGCTCGATGAGAGTTCCAGCTACTTTTGTACTCTTCTTATTTCATTCCAAAGGTCCTTGAAAGTGTCAGCAAATGCATTGTTAGTATATCACTTCTTTCTGACTTCCTTTTCTAGTATTTGTTCTTTTAGTGGTCTTATTACTGTCTCCAGTAGATGCTGGAGTCCCATCTTTTATGATGGCTTCAGTTTTTCAACACTTCTCTGCAAAACAGGAAACATTTTAGAACTGAATTTGTGACTCAGTTGGTACCATGCATAAAGCTTGGGTTGCATTCTCAGTACCATAGAAAGCAACCATATAGAGCTCCATCCCTGTAATCCCAGCCACTTTAGAGGAAGGGGGAGCAGCATCAGAAGTTCCAGCTCATCCCCATCAGACTATGATCTACTTTATAACTTTTTTGATCATACTGTGACTTATTAGAAGCTGTTCTTCTTTAATTCATCAGCAAGCAACAATTTAGGATTTTGTAGCTGAAGAAATTAACTTGGAGACCAGATGGCTCAGTTGGTAAATAGCCTGCCACACGAGCATGAAGACCTGTAATTCCATCCCTAGTACACAGATTAAAATCAGGGTGAGGTGGTACACACCCATAACCCCAGTTCTGGGAAGGGTAGAGATAGCAAGAACCTGAGAATCGCTAGCCAGCCAGTCTAGCCAATCAGTGAAAGACTCAAAAATAAGTTGGAGAACGCCGGGCAGTGGTGGTGAATGCCTTTAATCCCAGCACTTGGGATTATATAATATAATCTATATTATATAATATCTAATAATCTATATATACTATATAATATATAGCACTTTATAGAATTGGTTATTTAGCCTTATTTTAGAATACAGTTTCAAGTAAAGTTCTGCTTATTTCCAGAAATAAACATTTGTGCTTCCTAGGAACTTAAGAGATGGTATCCAAGGACATGAGTAGCCCTGATTTGGAGAGAGGTATAAGTTTTTCAGGAAAAGTAATAAAAAATACTCTTTTGTCTTTTCTAGCCATGATGAAATTGCTGCCATTATCTTGAAAGTGCCCTTAGAGGAAAACTACCTGAAGAATGTAGTCAAGCAAATTTACCAAGATCTACTTAAGGACTGAAACTTTTGCTGTAAGAACCACAGATCACAGCCATAACAACCAAGAAAAAAATCCATTTACCAGGCATAGAGGTGAACTCTTGTAATCTTAGGATTCCAGTGAGAGAAGATTAAAGCCAGCCTGGGCTGTCTATGAGACCTGGCTGAAAAACAGAACACTTAATAATATATCAGGGTCAATATTGACATTTATTCTTTGTCTTAACATCATATAAAACTAGCAAAATTCCTCCCGATGATGCCATAGTTAATTTGTATCACTAGTTTTAAAATACCTAGTTGAAAATGATGAGGTCTCAAATAGCATCTACTTGTTATAATCCTTATACCCAGGATTAAATGATCAGACATGTGAAAAATTTCCCCTAAAGTAACTTGTTGATAGAACACTTGTCTTGTGTGTAAAGACCTACATTTAATACCACAAAAAAAAAAAAAAACAGTTTTTTAAAAAAGTCTAAAGTTGTGCTCTTGCCTTAATACAAGCTCTAAGGGTAACATTTACAAGGAGATAGGACACAAAGATTAATCATTTCCTGTTATCTTGAGCTGTATATTTATGGGTTTTGCTTAGCAGATATATCTAAAGTAGGAACATTTCTATCAGCTTCTGGTAGTACAAACCTATGGCCGCAGCTACTCAGGAAACTAAAACAGGAAGACCATGTGATCTCATGACTTCAAGACCAGCATGGTCAACACAATGAGTGAGATTTGTCTCAATAAAACCAAAAGAATAAGGCTGGGCAGTGGTGGCCCACACCTTTAATCCCAGCGCTTGGGAGGCAGAGGCAGGCGGATTTTTGAGTTGGAGGCCAGCCTGATCTACAGAGTGAGTTCCAGGACAGCCAGGGCTACACAGAAAAACCTTGTCTCGAAAAACCAAAAAAAAAAAAAAAAAAAAAGTTGGAGAACAACTAAGGAAAACATAGTTTGTCTACCTCTGGTCTACACCCACACCCACATACACAGGAACACATATGTGCATGCATGCACAAACACAAAAACAGGGTGGGGATTGTGGAAGAGACTGGAGAGATGGCTCAGTAGTTGAATGCTTGCTGTTCTTTCTTCCAGAAGTCCTGGGTTTAGTTTCTAGCACTCACATAGTGGTGACATATTAGAACAAACAAAGAATACAGCAGCCTACAACCACCTGTAACTCTAACTCCAGGGGATCATGCCCTCTTCTGGATGGCTCCTGTGCCTGCCCTCACATGTGCCCATTCCTTTATACACATAATTAAAAACAAAATCTTGGGGCTGAAGAAATGGCTCAGCGGTTAAGAGCACTGACTGCTCTTCCAGAGGTCCTGAGTGCAGTTCCCAGCAACCACACGGTGGCTCACAACCGTCTGTGATTGGGAGCCAATGCCCTTTTCCGTTGTGTCTGAGACAGCGACAGTGTACATAAATAAATATATCTTAAAAACAAATTTTTAAAAATGTTTAAAAAAACAAAAATACAGAGAAACCCTGTCTCGAAAAACAAAAAAACAAACAAAAAAAACCTTTTGTTTTGTTTTTAAGCAATTGGGGGTGTTGGACGTAGAGTCAAGTGGTAGAATGCTTGCCTAGCATGTACAAAGGCCTATGTTTAATCTCCAGTACCACAGGCAAACAACAACAACTATATTGGGATACTTTATAGAATATATATATATATACAGGGCTATACCCTGTCTCAAAAACAAACAAACAAAACCCAAAAGAATATATCTATCCACAAACTGTTCATCCTTTTCCATTTCAGAAATGCTGTTAAAAGAAAGTAGAAATATTCAGCTATTGAAATGGTTGCCATCTTTTCTTGAGAGTCTTGGTATTTTCTTTAAATGTTTATTAATGTTTTCTCTTTCTAATGTATACTCTTTCTAATTACTCTTTCTAGGAAAAGTTCATTCATTTTTGGCATCATATATTATGTAAATATGTGAATATTTTTGTATTTGTGATGTATGTGATAATGAAATAATATACCTTCAGTACAGGTCATTTCCTTCTCTATAAAGAATGCTTTACAGCAAGATTTTCAATCTTTTTTTAAATAGTGAAATTTAAACAATATCACATTGTAACACTAGTTTCTCACAATCATAAAAAAACTATTGCTTTCTGAAACCATGTTTTTCTCATATACAAAAACTTTGTGTTTGAGAGATAGTTCAGCCGGGCGGTGGTGGCACACGCCCTTAATCCCAGCACTTGGGAGGCAGAGGCAGGCGGATTTCTGAGTTCGAGGCCAGCCTGGACTACAGAGTGAGTTCCAGGACAGCCAGGGCTACACAGAGAAACCCTGTCTCGAAAAACCAAAAAAAAAAAAAAAAGAGAGAGAGAGAGATAGTTCAGCTGTTAAGAGCATTAGCTGCTCTTGTAGAAGACCTGGGTTCAATTCTCAGCACTCATGCAGTGGCTTACAGCTTCCTGTAACAACTGTCCCTGATGCCCCCTTCCAACCTTCACAGGGACCAGGCAAACAAACATACATGTATGCAAAACATTCACACAAAAGAAATAAAGATAAAGTAAAAATTTAAAAAGTATCATCAGCCGGGCAGTGGTGGCGCACGCCTTTAATCCCAGCACTTGGGAGGCAGAGGCAGGAGGATTTCTGAGTTCGAGGCCAGCCTGGTCTACAGAGTGAGTTCCAGGTCAGCCAGGACTACACAGAGAAACCCTGTCTCGAAAAAAACAAAACAAAAAAAAGTATCATGCTGTGGCAGAATGGAAATTCTATAAATCAAAGGAACATGAGTTAGCCCTGACTGTCCTCCCACTCCCCTGCCTCCTAACTGAGTAGGAGTAGTGCTGCCTGCAGAGAACTGCCATAAGTAAACCCCAACTGCTGTATTTAGACCACCCTCCCTCCCTACACATCTTTTTAAGTTTGATGGGTTTTGTTTTGTTTTCTCATAGTCATCTATCCCAGACTTGCCTGTAACTCATGTAGCCAAGGATGATCATAAACTTACCTTAATGCTTCCGTGCTAAACACTATATATTTATATATGGGTGGGGGGGAACAAAGACTTTCTCTGTAACCCTGGCTGTCTTGGAACTGACAGAGATCCACCTGGCTTTGTCTTTTATTTATTTATTTGTTTGTTTGTTTGTTTGTTTTCAAGACAGGGTTTCTCTGTGTAGCCCTGGCTGTTCTGGAACTCACTCTGTAGACCAGGCTGGCCTCGAACTCAGAAATCTGCCTGCCTTTGCCTCCCAAGTGCTGGGATTAAAGGCGTGCGCCACCACCGCCCTGCTTATTTTTTTTTTTTTTTTTAAGATTTATTTGTATGAGTACACTGTAGCTGTCTACAGACACACCAGAAGAGAGCATCAGATTCCATTACAGATGGTTGTGAGCCACCATGTGGTTGCTGGGAATTGAACTCAGGACCTCTGAGAGAGAAGTCAATGCTCTTAACTGCTGAGCCATCTCTCCAGCCCTGTCTTTTATTTTTTTTTAAAGCTACATTCCAGCCCATTTGTTTTGTAGTTTGAGGAATAGAACCTAGGCTATTTTATCACTAAGCAAATCATAACTTCTTTTTATTGCTGTTGGGTTTTCTTTTTATTTATTTGTGTTTTCTGAGACAGTTTCTTGATAAGTAGCTTAGACTTATTTTAAAATCACTTTGTAGCTCAGGCTGGCTTCAAGCTCTACAGCAGTCCTCCCTCAGCCTGGTAAGTGCATGCAAGAAGACTTCAAAGAGATCTTCCTGTTTCTTCCTTTTGGGGTGCTGAGATTAAAGGTGTTCACCTCTCTATACCCAGCTTTTTCCATGACTCTCTTTCATTTGTTCACTGGCATGCGCTTGCATACACACAGGGGTGTGAGGGGGTGTCCACAAAAATGCCGTGGTGCACGTGTTGTGACAATACATAAAGATGTCAGAGAGCAACCTCAGGTGTTAGTGCTCCTTGCCGTCTACCTTTTATATGAGAGATTTGCCTCTGCTTCCCATCTCTATAGCCATGCTCATAATATCTTGTCTAGATTTAAGTGGGTTCTATGGATAAATTTCACCTACTGAGTCATATCCCTAGCTTACAGTGTTTTGGGGGTTGGATTTGAGATAGGTTTTTACTATGTATTCCTGGCTGGCATGAAACTTACAATGTGATTCATTTTATGTACCTGGCCCTTTAAAAGATCCCCAATGGTTAGTCAACTGACTCTTTGGAAGTACTTAGGAGTTAGAACTGCTTGGCCATAAGACCTTTAGCTTTGATTGCCTTTTGGACTTCTGAGAACAGGAGAGGATATTAAAAGCCAGAAGAGGCTTGCAGAAGGATGGTAGGGTCCAGTAGATGGAGGATTAGTGTCCAGAAGACAGGTGTGGGATTGGAAAGAGATAAGGCAGTTGAGCCAGGAAAAACTGAGCTGAGCAGAGAAGATTCTGTTAGGAGACAGGTGGAGAACAGACACAGACCTGTTGGGAGCCGACTCCTAGCAGAAAGCAGCTATCATCTTTGCAGCCATCTCAGGCCATATACCCTGACAAGAGACTTGTTTTCAACAGCCCACAACAGCTGAGCACACTCTGATAAACATCTTGTTACACTGTTTAGTGCCCCCAGCTGCAAGGTGCTCGTGGTATCCATTGCTACAATGCAAGTGATATAGTGCCTTCAGTTGAGCTTGTCCAGGAGGGCAAGTCACGTGGTAAAGGGTATAAATACCCAGGATTTCCTTTCTGTAAGAGAGAATAAAGAAGAGACTTGAGGAGGCTTGATCAGACTGTGTCTTGTATCCATCTTTTGTGTCTCTCGCCCCTCCTCCGTCCCCACTCTCTCTCTTGCTAGATCCTGACCTGCGGACCGGTAGCCGTTACAAAGGAACCGCCGATACAAGACCCCAGACAATGCACTGAAAAAAGAATAAAAGCTATAGAAACGTTATATGTAGACCATGCTGTCCACAAATTCAGAGCACCACCTGCCTCTGCTTCCTAAATGCTTCCTGCCTATAATCACAGCACTTGAAATGTGGAGACAAGGATCAGGAGTTTAAGATCAATAACCCCTCTAGGTGTTCCTTCTTGAAAGGAAGGATATCCTGGGACTTACCACTATGCCTGGTGTATGTGGTACGAGCATCAAACTCTGGGTTCATGAAATAAGCAAGCACTCAATTGACCCACATCTACAACCCAATCATGACCTGAAATCTCAGGAAAGCAAGCTCTGATAATTTTTTGCTTTTTAAAGGCAGTCTCAGTATGTAGCCTAGGGAACAATCCTCTCTACTTAGCCTTCTGAATGCTGGGTATGTTTTTGCATACCTGCCCAGCTAATATATCGGTAAAATCTCGAATAGAATAACATTATTACATTTTAGGGGCTACAATGTAGACATCCTTAAGGGTTCATTGTTCTGCCTCCCACAAATTGAAATAATCGAAGTATCACAAATCAATAGTGGTAAAATCTTTTATTAAGTGGTGCTAGGATAGCTGCATAGCTAGCTATCTTTTCGTTGCTATTGTAACAGGGCCCCAGACATTAGCGCAACTGATACTATGATAATGAACAATTATATATTTTTAGGTTGATTCATGTGAATTATGAAAGAAAGTGATTTAAGTACATAACTTTAGTTAGAATAGTGGGGTACTTTCTCCAATGTTGCCAAACAAATGATTAGACATTGTGAATGTAATTCCTACCTGACAATTCTCATTATTCTTATTGTATGTAGTTAATTGGTATTAGAGAAATTGGACATTTCTTGGGCTGTAAAGAGGAGATGTTGGGATAATCTCTTGTGCACAAATGAGATTTTGTTAAAAAATAACACTAGGCCTCTAATTTTTTTTTCACTAGGAATTCTGAGTCATATAAGCCTTGTTACATTTTCTCTCTAAGTGTGTTGACAAGATCCATGTGTTTGCCCATATCAGTTTGTGAATTGAGAGCAGCTGGTGTTGTCTATGGCCTGGAAGAACTTGACAAGGTGTCTGCATGACAATAAAAAGTATAACCACTGCGGTTATAGGGTTGAGAGTATTTTTAAAAAGACAATCTCATACAGTCTAAACTTGCTCTATTACCAAAAATGACTTTTGTTTGATATTCTCACCTCTACTTCATGAGTGGTGGGATTACAGGTGTGCACCACATTAAGTATAAGCAAATGCTTATCAAACCCAGGGCTTCGTGCATGCCAGATGAGCACTCTCCTGAATTAAATACCCAGCCTCTGTTTTTGAAATATGATCTCGTGTAGCCCAGGCTGGACTTTGACTTCGTATCTAGTAGATATAGATCCTGGGCAAGCTGTCAAAGCAGTTGCTGGCTCCTTCTTCCTGCCCCAACCTATCACTACCCATAAGATGCCTCAACATGAGCTGTCAAAATGTACCTGCCAAACAGCCATGTCTCAATCTGCTGCTGACATGAGCTTTCCACAGTGGCAACACATACTTTCCCAATTCTGCCTGCTACTATCTAGAGGTAGAGTCATAGGAGCTGCCATGGTGGTGGCACCTTTACTGCCTCAGCCTATGAACTTCATGAATTAGCACCACAGGAGCTGTCCACAGTGGCAATGTCTCTTCTCCAGCCTCACTGAGTAGCTCTACAGAGGTGGCACCTCAGCCAAAGCCACCTGCATCTGGGAAGGACTTCCTATCCTAACCCATGAGCCTGATACAGTAAAAAGGGTGAAAAAAAAAAGCCACCAATCCCTGAGCCAGAAAACCTACCAATCTCTGAGTGTCCTACAAAAACCCAGCAAACCATGAACAGGTAAACCCACCAGTCCCTGAGCTCCCCAAGCCCAGGACTTGAACTCTCACCAACTGTCAAATCTGGAAATCTCTGCCCTGAAAAGTTCAGCCCCCTATGAAATCCTATATAAGCTGTCCTCATCCCTCTTATTTAAGGCCCTTCTATCCTCTCCCAAGAGCAAAGGTAGCGACTGCTGGATTCATCCCTCCCCTCCCTGGATTCTCCAATAAATCTTTTATGGTATTGGCTGCCTGATGTAACTCTCATGGGAAGAAGCCAAGAAGCACTTTAGGAGGTTAGAAGCCAAGTAGTGGGGCAGGGCTAAGGCTCCTGAGCTCCTCAGCTCAGCTGGGAATACCCTCGCCTGGGAGCTGAAACACTAAAGAAGGGGAGGGAGGCTGAGGATCCTGAACTACTTAGCTGGGGATAGCCTTCCATGGGAGCTGCAATGCCTCTGTTGAAGCTTTCAGGGCTGTGTGGTTCCTGAACTCTTGTGTCTTAGGGTGTCATTCCATTGGTGTTGGGAGCCAACTTCTAGCAGAAATCGGCTATCATCTTTCCAGCCGTCTTGGGCCATATATTTGCAGGTTGATACTTTTCCACCCTGACAAGAGGGATACAAGTTCCAAGCATCTTCACCCACATAGCAAATTTGAGTTCAGCCTGAGTTTATACACCTGTTAGAAAAAAACAGGCATCACTAAGATTGGGTAATTCAATTATTTTTTTCAGTTACAGATATATTTTCATGAATTGTTGCTTTGCTGTTAGAAGAATAGTTCAATTTTTTTCCACGTTCTTAGGTTTCTTGTTTGTTTTTGACTAAAAGTATTCAGACTAGTTTAAGCATTATTAAAAATGGAATTTAGTCCACTGATTCATTCTATTTCAGAATGTATGGGTTGATAATTGACCTAAAGCAACATCCATGCTGCTGGGCCTCTGAAGAATTGGAAAGATCTAGAAAGATAGAATGCAAAACAAGTTTTTTGTTTTGTTGGGTATTGGTTTCTTCTCCCACTTTCTATCTCAATTTACCTTTCTGAGAATGAATAAACCTTTTCTTCTTTGACTGGTGTCCTTTGCCTCTTAAATTTCTAAGCTTAGATTTGTGCAGATTACAATTCTAATTTCCAGGAGCAATTCCTTATTTATCTGCTATCTATTAATCAGCTTGGTTCTTTCTACAACCAAAATGCTTCTTGAACTTTTCTGTCATTGTCAAATATTTAACTCAAACCTCCATCTCACCTGAAATATTTTAAGTTTCATGGAGGAGATGGCAGCTGCCACCAAGCCTGACAGCCTGAGCTGAATCTTGAACATACGTGGTGGAAGGAAATGACTAACTTTGAAGTTGTCTTCTGCCCTCCACTTGTGAAAGTTCATATACATACATACATACATACATACATACACACACACACACAGTTTTTTTTTAATAATGTTTTGGGTTTTTTTTTTTTTTGGTGTCCTCATCTCCAGAAATCTATCCTTTGATGTAACAATAGTGTAAGGATAAAATAATAAAAATTGTGTCCACTTTAAGCCACCTCACAATCAGCCCTGATGACACACACTTGTAGGGGAAAAATACAGATATATGGGAAACTTATCCAGAGAAACTACGTGTCCCCCAAAATATAAAGTAAATATACGTCAAGAATGGTGGCTTTTTCACGTAACCCCAGATCTTGGGGAGCTGAGTCCAATCTAGGTTACAAAGAACCTGTCTCAAAAATAATTACCTAGGGTTGAAGAGATGGCACAGTGGTTTAAGAGTACTGACTGCTCTTCCATAGGTCCTGAGTTCAATTCCCAGCACATGGCGGCTCACAACCGTCTGTAATGTGATCCGATGACCTGGTGTGTCTGAAGACAGCTACAGTGTATTCATATTAAATATAAGTAATCTCCAGCTGGGCATGCAGCTAAATTGTTGAAGTGCTTGTGTGTCATGCATGCAATCCGGGGTTGAATCCTCAACAAAGAACATGGTAATGGATCATTTTTACAATCCCAGCACAAGAAACAAAGGTGGGAGAAGGATTAAGGTCATTCTTGGCACGAAGAGTTTGAGGAGTATGAGATCTTGTCTGAAAACACCGACATCACCAGGCGGTGGTGGCGCACGCCCTTAATCCCAGCACTTGGGAGGCAGAGGCAGGTGGATTTCTGAGTTCGAGGCCAGCCTGGTCTACTTTGTGGGTTCCAGGACAGCTAGGGCTACACAGAGAAAGCCTGTATCGAAAAACCAAAAAATGAAAACACCTACATGTATAACAAGAAAAATACAAAGTTCCTGGCAAACTACACGAATCTTTATTCAACTTTGCGCCTACTTTCTGTAGTCCCAATAACCACTACAAAGCGAGAGAGGAAAAAAAAAACACTAGAGAGTGAGTTATTTCACTTTAGTTTTATAAATGTATATATTTAGATTATATCCACAGGTTCCGACCCCCGCCCAACGAAAAGTTTTTTTTTTCCCCACCACGCTGATTCCCACACTGATTTTCTAGTCGTTGGCTCCGTTCACAGGTTTTATCTTTATTCCAGCTTCTGCACCTCTGCCGCCCGCAGAGACCAGAAGAACACCTGGTTCCGAACCAAAACATCTCAGCTGCCAAAGAATCGCGTTCTGACAAAACGGTACAACGCAAAAACCTTTCCGACCTGAGTCCACACCCGGTGCGCAAGAATTTTTCAGAGGCGCTTCCGCAGCAGTGCATTCTGGGTTATGTAGTACTGGGCCGATCACACCGTCTTTGCAAGCTTGTAGTCCTCAGTCAGGTAACAAGAAAGGCCTGGTCAGAAGAGTCATAAAGGAAGGGAAGAGTGACCTACGAAATCACTCGAGTTCAAAGCCGTTGGGCATGTCCGTCAGGTTCGCAGCAGAAGCGGAAGTGTGTTTAAGGCGGGTCCGAGAAAGGCGTGATGACGTTGCAGAGATGCGAGCGTGAGGATTTGGCGGGATTTCTGAAAGTCGCGCGCTCAGCGCAGATCCGTGCCTGGGCAAAGCCGAGGCTTTCCCAGAAGTGTGGCCAAGAGGACTGAAATTTTTCGTAGAAGACCTGACAGAGGAGCTGCGAAGTGCGTTCGAGCCGGGTGACGGGTGTGAGCGTGGTGTGTGCAGAGCGGCCTGCCGGAAGGAGCGAGCGGCCCGCGGCTGAGGGACAGGTGAGTGTGAGGCGTGGGCGGACCCCTACCACGGCCGCTCGGCTTCTTGGGCCAACTCAGGCCAGTGCTCCCGTACTCAGCTTTGTGGGTCTCCCCATTCTGAGAAACCGGAGAAAAGCGGAGCAAGGCGACCAACCGACTGGCGCTAACTGACCCACTGAATTCGTTGTGGAGAAAACCGACTTGTACTTCAAGCATTTGTTTTGAGACCCGAGCTCACAACCTAGCTAGGCTAGGCTGGGCTCGAACTGCCACCCTTAGTCGGCCAAATGCTGGAATTTACAAACTTTCAGGTTCATCTCTGTGGTCCTGACGCAGGAAGCTGAGATCCAGAGAAAAGTGTTTACAGCTGTTAAATAGTAGGGCCGGGGCTAACAGATTCTAGGTTAAAGTGAGTGTAGTGACCTATACCTCTGGAGACTGAAGTAGGGGGCCCCAGAGTTCAAAGATTGTGTAAGCAAAAGAGTACTAAAGACTGAAAAGTATAACACAAATTTCTAAAGGGAATCCTGGATAGATAACTCACACCTATATAATCCTAGCACTTGAGAGAGGCAGGAGGATGACTATTTCAAGACAAACCAGAGTTACAAATGGAAGAACTGTCTTGGAAAAAACAGTGACATACAGGAGCTGGAGTGATGGCTCAGCCATTAAGAGCACTTGTTGCTCTTGAAAAGGAACCAAGTTCAGTTCCCAACACTCCCAACATGGTGGCTTACAGCTAACCATAACTCCCGTTCCCGGGGATCCAGTGCCGCCTTCCGACCTCCAGATACCAGGCATGCTTGTGGTACACATGCATGTATGCAGGCAAAATACTCATGCACAAAAAATAAATCTAAAAGGAACTTTCAAGAAGTAATATAATAATAAAGTGAAGTATAAAATACAAAGGTCACAAATGTATACATGCGTAATTACAAAATAAATATAGCTAAATAATCACTAATAGACTGTTTTTACCATGCTAAAAACCTGTTATCTATCCTTCCTTGTTTTAGTATTTCCCCCTCACCCTGATGGCTAAACAGTGATTTTTAAAACTGTTCACTAACGTGGCCTACCTTTTAAAAACATTATTTAGTCAGGATCTGACTTTGTAACCCAGAAGCTTGTTTGGAACTCAGGATCTTACTGTCTCGGCCTTGTAGATGCTGGGACTACAGGAGAGTGCCACTATGCAGACCTTTCTGTATTTTGGAATTTCACTCACCCTGTAGTATAGGAACGATTGGAACTTGCTGCCTTGTAAAAATATTTTTTTAAATCTATTTTGAATGAGCAATCATGCAGCCCAGGGCTGTAGGTCAGACATGCCTGGGTTGTTTGTTTTACACTTATTTTATGTGTTTGAATGTTTTTATGCCTATAAATATAACACCCCTGTCCAGTGCCTACATGGCCAGAAGAGGGTGCGGGATCTCCTAGAAATGAAGTTATAAACATTTATGAATTTCCATGTGGGTGCTGAGAACTGAACCTGGACCCACTGCAATCGCAGTAGTTGGTCTTAACCTGTGCATAGAGAGAGCTAGCTGCCGGTCTTCAAAAGTGTGTTGGAAACTAAACTTGCAATTCTCAATTACCCCAGAATATTTTTCTAATGTTCACTCATACTGATGCCTGTCTGTATTTTTTAGTAATGGCTATGCAAATGCAGCTTGAAACAAATGCAGATACTTCAGTGGAAGAAGAAAGCTTTGGTCCCCAACCAATTTCACGGTTAGAGGTATGTTCTTAGTTGCTAAGTATTTACTTACAATGCTGCAATACATTCTTCTACCTAATGGAACAAATTAACCTTTAAAGAAATTAAATTGGGTTTTCAGGAAGTTGTCGAGGTTACTACAGAAAAGCACAGGATTGTTGCTAAATCTGTCTGGTCAAGTCTCTCGACAAATCTCTTCCTACTCTGTTTTCTCCCTAAGAGCTAAACTTTAGAAACTAGGGCCAAGTATAAAAGTGCTAATGGGGAGTTAGTGGTGTGCCCCAGGATCGCACATAGGAAAGGAGCTCAGCCTCTCCACCGGCCTGGACTGTCACTGGGCAGACTGAAGGGTGTGGGGTTGTTAAGATGTAAGACCCACTTCCATTTTAGGACTCAACATTAAGAATATGAAGCATTAGCTGGGTATGGTGGCTCACACCTATAATTCTAGCAGTTGGAAGGCTGAGGCAGATGAATTCTTTTGGAGGCCAGCCTGGTCTACATAGCAAGTTCCAGGACAAAGGCTGTGTAGTGAAACCTATCTCAAACAAGCTACAAAAATGTAGCAGCAGCAGACCAAACAAGAGGCTTGGGGAGATGGCTCTGTGGGTAAAGTCCATGCCGTGCAAAGCAAACAGTGAAGAGCTCAGCTGGATCCCCAGCACCCATAGAATCCAGGCAGAGTGGCAGATGCCTATAAGGAAGATCACTGGGGCTTTTTAGTGAGCCAGTCTAGTCAGTCAGTGAGAATCGGGTATTGAAAGAGACCCTGTCTCCCAAAATAAGCTTAAAAATGACTGAGGCAGATGCCCCTGGCCTCCATGCATGAACACACAAACTTATACACACATGAGCACATGCACATATACCACACACACAAGCAAAACAATAGCAGGTACTAAATTTGTACAGTATTTCTGCCTGATATACAAAGGACCCTGTGGGAAGAAACACGTTGATCTTTTGTCTCGGTTTATATAATTTTCCAGTCTACCTGGACTTCAAGACTCTGGAAACTACTTAAATGAGCTAAGCTTGGTGGTGCTTGCTTCTAAAATGAAGCAAAAAGAATCAGGAGTCCCAGATTATCCTTTGCTCATTACAAGTTTGGGCCACGTGAGACCCTCTCTCAAACTGTGGCACTGCTTTTCTCCTTCCCACCTTCATTGAAAGTTCTTGGTCATAGCTTCTTTTTAAAGATTATTTGTGAGGAGGCTGGAGAGATGGCTCAGCAGTTAAGAGCACTGGCTGCTCTTCTCAGAGGTCCTGCCTGAGTTCAATCACCAGTAACCACATGGTGGCTCAAAACCATCTGTAATGGGATCTGATGCCCTCTACTGGTGTGCATGAAGATAACATACTCATATACATAAAAATAAATAAATAAATTTAGGGGGGGAATCATGGATGGGTACTCAAAGAGGCCAGAAGAAGGTATCAAATCTATTGGAACTGGAGTTCAAGGTGGTTGTGAGCCACCAGAAATGGGTTCTGGGAACTACAGCAGCAAGCATTCTTAACCAGAGCCATCTCTCCACCC
Organism: Grammomys surdaster; assembly: GCF_004785775.1. NCBI lineage: Eukaryota > Metazoa > Chordata > Mammalia > Rodentia > Muridae > Grammomys > Grammomys surdaster. The sequence goes on from NW_021604618.1 coordinate 21,502,885, forward strand.
TTCATAATGCTTTGTTTTGTTAAAGACTTACTCATTTTTTAACAAGAAGATAAAATAAATTTTTCTACTCAGTAACTTTTTAAATAGGACTTTTAAAGGCACTGGGGCTAGTCCTGCACAAAGTTTAATATATTTGTTTAAATTGAGATGAAAATTTCTTGATGGAAATGTTGCTGGGTAAACAATTTTAGTTCCTAGCTCTTCATTGAAAATACACAGAATGGGGCTGGTGAGATGGCTCAGTGGTTAAGAGCACTGACTGCTCTTCCAGAGGTCATGAGTTCAAATCCCAGCAACCACATGGTGGCTAACAACCATCTGTAATGATATATGATGCCCTCTTGTGGAGTGTCTGAAGACAGCTACAGTGTACTTACATATAATAAATAAAAAAAAAAAAAAAAAAAAGAAAATACACAGAATTAGCCAGGCGGTGGTGGCGCATGCCTTTAATCCCAGCACTTGGGAGGCAGAGGCAGGTGGATTTCTGAGTTCGAGGCCAGCCTGATCTACAGAGTGAGTTCCAGGACAGCCAGGGCTACACAGAGAAACCCTGTCTCAAAAAACAAAAACAAACAAACAAACAAAAAAATACACACAATTATTATCTCTAGCAGGTTGTGTTGTCTCTAGATTATTTAATTCATCTTGTTCAGTTTTTTTTTTCTTCTTCCTTCCTTTCTCTCTTTCTCTTTCTCTCTTTCTTTCTCTTTCTCTCTTTCTTTCTTTCTTTCTTTCTTTCTTTCTTTCTTTCTTTCTTTCTTTTTTTTTTGAGAGGGTCTCTACAGAACCCTGGCTATCCTGGAATTCACTGTATAGGGCAGGGTGACCTTTAACTCACAGAGATCCTCCTGCCTATTCCTCCCAAGATTCTATTCTATTCTATTCTATTCTATTCTATTCTATTCTATTCTATTCTATTCTATTCTATTCTATTCTATTCTATTGAGACCAAGTCTCACTATGTGGCCTTGGCTGGCTAAGAAATCACTATGTAGAGCAGGCTACTCTCTAACTCATACAGATCCACATGCCTCTGCCTCCCCTGCTAGAATCCACCCCGCCCTAAATTTATCTATTTTTATTTAATGTGTGTCCTGGGTAGTTTTATGTCTGCTTGATACAAGCAATAATCACATGAGAAGAGAGAACCTTAACTGAGATATAAGATCAGGCTGCAGGTAAGTCTGTAGGGCATTTTCTTAATTAGTGATTGATGTGGGAGGGCCCAGTCCATTGTGTGTGGGGCCACCCCTGGACTGGTGGTTCTGAGTTCAATAAGAAAGCAGGCTGAGCAAACAACAACAAGCCAGTGAATAACAAGCCAGTCAGCAGCACTTCTCCAGGACCTCTGTATCAGCTCGTCTCCAAGTTCTTGTCCCTGTTTAAGTTTCTGTCCTGACATTCTTCAGTGATAAACGGTGATGTGGAAAAGTAAGCTAAGTAAGCCTTTCCTCCCTAAGTTGCTTTGGTCATGGTGTTTATCATAGCAATAGTAAACCTATGACAATATGTATGAGTGTTTTGCCTGCGTGTGTGTATATCTAGCATGTGAATACCTTGTGTTTGCGGAGGTCAGAGGGCATGGGATTCCCTGGAACTGGAGTTAACAAGTGGTTATAAGCTGCCACATGGCTCCTGCAAGAACAACAAACTGAGCTATCTCTATAGACTCGATCCCCATAATGTTTTAATGCTTTTGGTTTTGCTTTTTAGTAGTCCTAGGCTTTGAACCTGAGGCCCTCCTGTTTCAAGGCAAGTGTACTGGTTAATTTTTAATCATCTTGACACAACCTAGAGTCATTTGGAAAGAGGAAACCTCAATTGAGAAAATGCCTTCATTGAATTTGCCTGTAGCTAAGTTTGTGGGGTATTGCAGGACATTTGATCACACGGTGAACCCCAAGATTGTGTTATTTACTGAAAAAATCTATTTCTAGTTATGATGTGGTTCAGCCTTAGCATATACTGTTAATCCATCTGGCTGGAATACAGACATTCCTTTAATACACACCGTTAGTCCCAAATATTGAAGGTAAAATTAGTTTGCAGGAGGAAGCACCTGTGTTTGAAGGTGATGTCTAATTGACTGCCGAAGTGACAGATCAGAGAAAGGGAGGAAGAGGAGGCTGCTTAAGAGAGAAGGAAGGAAAAAGAACATAGTTTACCAGGACAGTTGTATAGGGACAGGTTGCAGAGGGAATAAGCTAAGCACAGGTCAAGACAAAATGAGCCAGAGAATGTGAAGGAGCCAGAAGATTAGAACATACTGCCAGAGTTATTAATGAAGCCAAGCAGAGCAGTTTAGTAAGAAACTGAGAGAAGCAAGCTAGATTGAATCAATCAGCTTGGCGAAGAGTTTGAGCCAGAACAGTTGAGTTGAACAAGTCTGTTAGAGTTCAGAAAGAACAAAAAAGGGGAGCTCATTCACTAGCAAGTCTCAGGCTGAGAACATTCTAGGCCTAGATAAGATTGTAAGGAGGCATCCAGGACTAGGAATAGGTTAGCAGACAGAGACAGTAAGCCTTCAGAGATAGCAATTACATTGGGTGATTAAAAGTTACTTTTACAGTGGGGACATTTTCTTAATGATTAATGTGGGAGGGCCCAGCCCTCGGTAGGTGGTCCTGGGCTGTATACAAAAGCAAACTGAGGAAGCCATTACTCACAAATCAATAAGCAGTGACTCTGCATGGTCTATATTTCAGTTCCTGTCCCGTTTTCCCCTCAGGACAGACGGTACTCTGTAAAGTGTAATAAACACCTTCTCCTCAATTTGCTTTTGGTCATGGTGTTTATCAAAGCAATAGAAAGCAAGTTAGGACAGCAGTGTTCTACCAATGAGCTTCACCCTCAGCCTAGATATTTATTTTAGTTTTTTTTATTAATTTTATTTATTTATTTATTTATTTATTTTATGTAAGTACACTGTAGCTGTCTTCAGACACAGGAGGGCCACAAGAGGGCATCAGATATCATTGCAGATGGTTGTGAGCCACCATGTGGTTGCTGGGATTTGAACTCATGACCTCTGGAAGAGCAGTCAGTGCTCTTAACCACTGAGCCATCTCACCAGCCCTTTATTTTAGTTTTAAGACTAGGTCTCATGTAGCCTAGCATGGCCTTGAATTCACTGTGTAGGTGAGGATAACCTTGATCCCTAATCTTAATTTCACCTCCCGAGTGTGATTATAGGCATATACCAAGCATTACCTGTCTTTGTGTGTTGTGTTTTAAGTTTTTGGCTTTCATGAATGTGTACACCACTTCCGTGCCTGGTGCCAAGAGAGGTCAGAAGTGAGCTTCAGATCCTCCTGGAACTGGAGATAAAGGCATTTGTGAGCCACCATGTGGGTACTGGGAACCCAGGCTGGCCCAAAAGTCATACCTATTTCCCATGGCCCCCTTTTTTTAATTAGCATGTGGTAGGTTGCATAATGTTGTGTTTTATATTTCTACATGTTTGTGATGTATTTTGATCACCCCTGCCACCTTCACTTGCCCTCCTCCTACTGATCCTCTTTTCCCAGTCAGTGCCCTTTTGGTTTGGTTTGTTGACACTGCTTTTGGCCTGGAGCTCGCTGGTTAGACTAGGCTGCCTGGCTAGTGAGTCCATATTTCACTGTCTCTCCAGCCCAAAACTATTTTGATCATGAAAAAGTTGATAATTTGGTGTTTTGGGGATTGTTTTGTTTTGTTTATTGTAGACATAATGATATTTTGCACTGTAATTCAAATGCTGATTTCTGGGCCCCCATATCTGCTTATTGTCCTATCTCCTGCCTCAATGTTGTGTGAGCACTGCTCCCATTTATTCTTTGATTGGTCAATAAAGCTAGCCAATCAGCCAGTGACTGAGAAGGAGAGAAAATGGGGCTGGACTTGCTCCCATCCAGGGGAGAAGGCAGCAGAGAGAGGAGGTCAGAATTAGCCCAGGGGAGACAGTCAAGGAGACATCATGAGAAAACATCTAGAGCAGAGAAAGCCATAGAATGCAAGTATCTCGGAGATTTTAGCTCAGAAGTAGCCAGATTAGCATAGAAGATTAAAATAGAGTGGTAATTGCTCAGTTATTGTGTCCTTATAGATTAGTAAATCCAGTCTTAATTATTTGGGATCTAGCCAGGTTAAGAGGAAAATTGTAACACTCTTATTAAAAAGCCATTAACAGGTTTTGTTGAGACTGGGACTTTTTGGGTAACAACCCTGGCTGTCCTGGAACTCACTCTATAGATCAGGCATATGTCTTTAATTTGTTATTTAATAATTCATGTGTAGTCAAACTTCTCAGGGGTTCTGCATATGTTAGTGATCTTAAAACACCTCTCTGAGGTGTACTATCCATGACAGACAAGAGGCTTAACTTTATTCATTGTTTTCTCACAGCAATGTGGCATAAATGCCAATGATGTGAAGAAATTAGAAGAAGCCGGTTACCATACGGTGGAGGCTGTTGCTTATGCACCAAAGAAGGAACTAATAAATATTAAGGGAATTAGTGAAGCCAAAGCTGACAAAATTCTGGTAAGTGTACCTATGAAATGGTGGAGAGGGTGGAGGCATTAGTGAGACTAATTAGTATACAGTGGTGTATAATGATAGCCCTTAGCCCTCTTCCTTTCTCTTGTCACCTGGTTTCAATTCCAGAAATGACCATTGACAGTTTTTATCTTAAATTCTGCTTTTTTTGGGGGAGGGGGGAGGTTGTTAAGGGGATAACATCTGAAATGTAAATAAAATATCCAATTAAAAAAAAAATCTGACTTCCTGTGGATAATTCCAGTATCGTGGGATTTGATATAAATACTGCCAAAAACACATTCCTACCACCCCACACTAAGGTTGTGCACCTTATCATTTTGAATGTGATCTCACCTGAGAGATATTTAAAATTATTATGTATATGCCATTTGGGCATGTGCACCACATACTTGGCTTCAGAAGCTAGCAGAGGGTGTCAGATCCCCTGGAACTGGATTTATAGATGTTCATTAGCCACCATGTTGGTGCTGGGTATCAGACCTTGGTTCTTTGATAGAGCAGCAAGTGTTCTTAAGCCATTTCTCCGACTCACCAAATAGGTTTAGAATGTAAACAACTAAATGCAGCCACTAAAACACTTTAGATGGAATGTTGATGTCACATTGTAAGTACAAGCCTGTCGTTCGAACTATTCCGGAGTCTAGGGCAGGAAGTTGGAAGCGAGTCTTCTGCTTCAGGGTGAGTTCATGTAGGCCAACTTGGCCAACTTAATTGAGTGAGACCCTGTCTCAGAAATAAAGTGTAAAAAGGGAGGCTGGGTACATGGTTCACTGGAAAGTACTTGCCTAGCATGTGCTAGGCTCCAGTTAGTTATCAGTACCACCAGAGAGAGAGAGGATGACATTGGTAAAATGTTGATATAAAAAGTCACATGGTAACTCAGCGTGCTCAAAGTCTTAGGTTCAATCCTAACAACTAAAATATCAAGGTAACAGTACACATCTGTAGTATCTTTTATATTTTTATTAGCCTATGTTAATATGTAATATTTCAGAAGGGAGGGCAACAGTGTGAAGGGTCTAGAGAGATACTCATGGTTAAGAATATATTCTGATCTTGCAGAGGACCTGAGCTTAGTTCCCAGCACCTATGTCAAGTAGCTCACAACTTCCTTTAAGTTTCTATACAGAGATTTGTTAGAGGGCTACCAGTATGCCTTTTCTGGCCTTGGGACGGATGTATGAGAAGATACTCAAACATGAGACAGTTCTATGCCAAGTATAAGATCAAAGGCACCAGCCAATAGAAAAAAAAAAAATCCTACTTTTTATTCACATGAGAATTGTGGGGCTTTGTTTTAATGTTAATTTTTGTTTTATTGGACCAGTAGGCAAGCTGACTGATTCCTTTTCAGAATTAAGAAAGTCTGTAGATATCTGAACAGAGAAAATGTCTACAAGGGTGTTAGAAGAGAAGGAAAGGGGGAAATCGAAGGCAGGCATGGTGGTTCATGCCTTTAATGCCAGCACTGAGAAGATAGAGGCAGGTGGATCTCTGAGTGAGTTCTCTCACAGCCAGAGCTACATAGTGAGATCCTATCTCAAAAAAAAAAAAAAGAAGAAGAAAAGAAAGAAATTGAAGGCAAGCATGGTGATACACACTTATAATCTCAGCAGTCTGGGTTTATGTAAGTTCATGTTGACATTCAAATTCTACATACATGGATGATTTTAGGATATACTTAATTTTATGGGTATGAGTGTTTTGCATCATGAGTATGAGCGTATCATGAGTATGTGTATTAGTGCATCATGTCCTGATGCCTGCAGAGGTCAGTCAGAAGAAGGTGGTGGATTCCTGGCACTGGAGTTTTAGGTGATTGTGAGTCACCATGTGGGTTCTGGGAACTGAACCTGGGTCCCCTGCAAGAACAAGAATTCTTAATCACTCTCCAACCTCTAGATGTTGCTATTGTTATTGTTGCAAAAATTTATTTACTTATATATGTATGAGTGTTTTGCTTGTATATATTTAATTGCACTGTGTGCATGCCTGGTGCCCAGGGAAGCTGGTGCTGGGTCCCCTAGAACTGGAGTTATGGACAGTTGTAAGCCACCATGTGAGTGTTCTCTGTAAGAGCAGCAAGTGCTTCTTACCAGCTCTCTAGACCCCTAGATGTTTACTTTTATTGTCCCATTATATTAAGACTGATTTTTTTTCAACCTAAAGTATAGTTTTTGTTGCTAAGGTAAGGTATAAATGTTATTTGTATGTACTTGGAAAATAAACAACAAAGAGAAAAGCTATGGACGGCATCCTGGTTTTACAAGGCAGGAAGATCTGAAGGGATGACAGGCAGGAAGTAAGGTATGAAGACATGCTACAGTGTCCTTTAAGCTCCTATGGCAGCATACTCCTGTCTAGCACAAGAGTGTTTTCCTGTTGTATTCCTGGGCTTGTCTGACAACACATGTCTGTTGAGCATCTCCACTGCAGAAATAAGAGGTGAAGTGTACAGAAGTCTGAATTTTTTTTTTTATAAAAAACCTCACAGTCAAGAAGGTTCAGATATTGGGATATTTTGAATTTTCAGTGAAGGATGTTCAACTGGTAGCCTACCCAAGTACCCAATATACAAAAATCACAGTCTAAAGCGTTTGGGGTCCCAACTTTCCCAGATAGTGGTTTCTTTGCCTGTGTTACATTACTAGTTTAACTTGTCTTATTTTACCTAGGCTGAGGCAGCAAAATTAGTTCCAATGGGTTTCACCACTGCAACTGAATTTCACCAACGCCGGTCAGAAATCATACAGATTACTACTGGCTCTAAAGAGCTTGACAAACTGCTTCAAGGTATAGTAATCCCTTATCCTACTTTATAAACCCTAATTAATTAACACAGCTGGTAGATCAGAGCAAAACCAGATTATTACTCTAGAGTTCATTTTAGGTAAAAGTACTACATAGAGAAGTGTGAACAGTAGATTTCTTCAGGGCCTTGACTGGCTGATTCTGTAGGTTTGCTTTTGTAAGTTTTTTGTTTAGATTTTTGTTTGTTTTGAGGGGAGTTTTTGTTTTGTTTTTGTTTCACTTGCTTGTGTCAACAGATCTAAGATTCAGGCTGAACTGAATGTGTTTTGGATTTTAGGAATGGCACCTTCTCATAGAGACTTCATTACAGTAGGGAAAGATGGTGACATTGGAGGAAGCAAGGTGAAGAGTACCTGGAACTTCTTGTATATTTCTTTTTAACATTCTTCAAATGTAACATTTTTAAAATAAGATGTTTTTATTTTTTAATTATTTTTAGTGGTTTTAGGAATTGATTCAGGAGCTAACGATATACTCAAATTCCCTGTCATCTGCCCCTGTACTCTGTCAGGATTTGAGGTTATAGGCATTAGTTAGTCATTCTGACTCTGATTTATAAAATACTAAAATTGCCTGTAAATTAAATACCTTTTGGCTTTTGTTTTGTTTTGTTTTGTTGAACAGTGTCTTGCTTTGTAGCTCTGACTATATGTTTAAAGAATTATTTCCCTCTGTTTGAGGAAATAAATATTATATGTATGTTACATATTATGTATATTTATTTTTAAATTCTAATACAAGATTAAAAATATGACGACTGGTTATAGCAAATGGTTGTCTTACAACCCTGATGACTGGAATTCAGTCTCTGGAACCCACAGTAGAAGGAGATAACCCATTCTCCAGAGTTATCCTCTGCCCTCTACCTGTGAGCTGTGGCACCTACCTGCCCAAGCTCACACATGTCGTACACACAGTACAGTAATAACAAATTTAAAAACAGAAAAGGTGGTGTGAGTGGATGTGAACCGCCGGGAGTTCGGTCGTTATGGTCCAATAGTAGATGTTTATGTTCCACTTGATTTCTACACTCGACGGCCATGAGGATTTGCATATGTTCAATTTGAGGATGTTCGTGATGCCGAAGATGCTTTACATAATTTGGACAGAAAATGGATTTGTGGACGACAAATCAAAATACAATTTGCACAGGGGGATTGGAAGACAACAAATCAAATGAAAGCCAAGGAAGGGAGGAATGTATACAGCTTTTCACGATATGATGATTATGACTGATATAGACGTTCTCGATGCCGAAGTTATGAAAGGAGGAGATCAAGGAGTCGTTCCTTTGATTATAACTATAGGAGATCCTACAGTCCTAGAAACAGTAGACCAACTGGAAGACCACGGCGTAGCCGAAGCCATTCCGACAATAATAGATTCAAACACCGAAATTGATCTTTTTCAAGATCTAAATCCAATTCAAGATCACGGTCCAAGTCCCAGCCTAAGAAAGAAATGAAGGCTAAATCACGTTCTAGGTCTGCATCTCACACCAAAACTAGAGGCACCTCTAAAACAGATCCAAAACACATTGTAAGTCTGGCTCAAGATATGAAAAGGAATCAAGGAAAAAAGAACCACCTAGATCCAAATCTCAGTCAAGATCACAGTCTAGGTCTAGGTCAAAATCTAGATCAAGGCCTTGGACTAGTCCCAAGTCCAGTGGCCACTGATAGCATAAACCGTGATACTTCTAGGCATGTATCATTCATTTACTCATAGTTTGGTATACTTAAATTATCAGGAATACAATGTTACAATGATGCGTTTAAAAACAAACAAACAAACTTGTTAGCTTTCCCTGTACTGGGCATGGTTATAATTAAAATGATATGCTGTTGAGAAGCCACTCTTAAGAGTCCAGTTTGTTTAATGTTATAGGCAGCTACCAATTTGTGGTGTCTCTGTATATTTTTGTAAAGTCTCTCATTTTTTATGCTTGAAGTATTTGGTGAAAAGATGTTGGTGATCATAATTTGCAACATTGTCTTATTAAAAATAAATTTTCATATCCATATTTGGTAGAACTGTTAACTGTTAATGTAGCTTGCTGATAAGATAGAATGATACAAAAGTGAAGTGGTAGCCACATTACAACACTGACTGCTCAGACACATTTAGGTTCAGGGTGGACCTTGATGTCTTGTCAAGGTGTCTAAGCCCCTGATGATTATTTATGATTCGGTGTGGGATAGTTCTTTTGTTAACTCCACTGTCTGGGGGTTGATGCCAGCTGGGTTAAATAGCGTTTTCAGGGAGATTGACCTTTTCACTGAAACATGGAGCCTTCACTGCTTCCCCCCCCACCTAAATCCCTGCTGGTTTCTATGATTTGGAACATTAAAGCATAAGGGGAAAAAACCTTCCCTTTAAGTTTTGAATGTGTCGATGATCACAGAAATCATTTTAAGGGGAAAAGACTGTTCTTAGCATAGTTTCTCTAAAATTTAACTCTTGTTGATCATTGTTATTTAGGGGTTTTGTTTTGTTGTTTGTTTTTTCTGTTAGAAAGAAGTAAACTGTTTGAAAGTACATTTTGTTTATATGCATAGTGTAAAACAAACTGAATTTTGATGCTCACAGCACTTGACATGGGCGTTCGTATCAAAGCCCGCCTGTCCATAGGGAGGCTTGCTCTTTACACCTCAGTTTATTCATGTGAGGCAAGCTGAGAAGATGACACTCTGAGGTGATTTGTGGTGCTGTGAATTTTTGGAAAAAGTTGAGTTTTAAGCAAAAGCCACATCACTTAGTTTTTTTGATAATGTAGGACATGGATAAAAAAATAACAAAATGGTACCCTTAAATATTTATAATTTCTAGTACTTCTCTTCGAGATTGTTTTGGAGGCAATAAAGTGACTTGAAATGTCCGGTGTCATTTCAGAATACAAAGCTAGTGTCTCTAAGATCTTAGACTCCTTGCTTGCAGATGTGAGTGAAGAAACTGTGGGGGATGATCCTCCTAGAGGACTACCTTATTTTTCCTTTCAATTTTGTTTTTTAGAAATCTAGTCCTTGCTTGTAGACAAAAGATGGTTTTAAGAACTGTTTGTGGAATGTGTTTGGAGGGTTAATTCTAGAACCTTTGTATATTTAATAGTATTTCTAACTTTTGTTTCTTTACTGTTTGCAGTTAATGTTCTTGTTCTGCTATGCAATCATTTATATGCATGTTTCTTTAATTTTTTAGATTTTCCTAGATGTATAGTTTAAACAACAAAGTCTATTTAAAACTGTAGTGGTAGTTTGCAGTTCTAGCAAAGAGGAAAGTTGTGGGGTTAAACTTTGTATTTTCTTTCTTATAGAAGCTTCTAAAAAGGTATTTTTATGTGTTCTTTTTAACAAATATTGTGTACATCAATGTTTGGATCAAAACAAGACCCAGCTTATTTTCTGCTTGCTGTAAATTAAGCAAAGATGCTATAATAAAAACAAAATGAAGGAAAAAAAACAAAAACAGAAAAGGTATATGGGGAGGGGTTGAGCCCAGAGACTTACATCTTCTACCACTGAGCTGTGCTTCCTGCTACAAAACTTAAATACTACTCAGAGTATAGCGCACATATAAGTATTTATGTATTTGTTTGTCTGTTTATTTCGTGATGCCAGCTAGCCTGGAACTCACAGAGATCCCACTGCTTCTATTCTGTGAGTGCTGGGATTAAAGACAATGCCACCTTGTCTGGGTGGTTTTGAGCTTTTGAAAACGTAGCTGTCCTCATTGTTGAAAAGTTAAGTTTGGTTCTTGCTGTTTTTCTAGTTATTTGAGTATTTACTTTTTCTTCCTTCCTAGGGTACAAAACTGCATGGGTTTAGGAATCACACTAAGATTTGGGTGTTAACCTCTCTAAGAAGATCCCTTCCCTCCAGGACAGGAAGGGCTATATAGAGAAACTGTGGCTCATGCCTATAATCTCAGCACTTGGGATGTATAGGGAAAAAGTTAGATGTTTAATGTTATCCTCAACTATGGCATGAGTTTGAGGCTAGCCTAAACAACATAAAACCCTGTCTCATAAAAAATAAATAAAAGAATTCTCATTTCTAGAGTTTACTTACTAGATTAATGATATAAATAATGTTCCTGGGGACACTTATTTAACGTGCCTATGCCTTCAAGATGAGGATGATAGACTTCATATCTCCTAAGCTTTTAGAACTGCATGAATGGTACATTTAAGGACATTGGTCAAGGAAGTTCACAAGAAATAGTAAATACTGGGTTATATTAAAACTGCTGGCTGGGCAGTGGTGGCTCACGCCTTTAATCCCAGCACTTGGGAGGCAGAGGCAGGCGGATTTCTGAGTTCGAGGACAGCCAGGGCTACACAGAGAAACCCTGTCTCAAAAAACCAAAACCAAAACAAAACAAAAAAACCTGCTGAAGCTGTTTGTTGGCTTTTCTTTTCTTTTTTTTTTTCTTCAAGACAGGGTTTCTCTGTGTAGCCCTGGCTGTCCTGGAACTCACTCTGTAGACCAGGCTGGCCTCAAACTCAGAAATCCACCTGCCTCTTCCGCCCAAGTGCTGGGATTAAAGGCGTGCTCCACCACCGCCCGGCTGTTGGCTTTTCTTGATTGAGTTCTGTAACTTCATTATGGTAGCAATTACTTGAAACTGTACATGCAATAAAATTGCCTAAAAACTATAGCAACACAAATGAATGGCTATGGAGAGATATGGACACAGTGAGGGCTGAAGGAATGTAAGGTTAACCTGGGAGACTCGGGGATGGGTGCCCAGAACTTCCTATGTACAAGTAACCTAGATTTGTTTAAAAATAAGTGGTGACTTTTGTTTATTTTATTATTTTTAATTTTATTTTTTGGCAATATTGGGAGTTGAATCTAGGCCTTTTTATCTTAAGTAGCATTCTACCATCGAGCTACATACCTAGGCCCAGGGTCTCGCTACATTGGTGCAGACTGGTCTTGAACATCCTATGTTGCTCAAACAGGCTTTGAACCTTATATCCTTATGCTTCGTCTTCCCACATAGCTGGTTCACAGGTGTGCACTAGTGAGCCCAGCCAAAAACAAAAGGAAAGAAATTAATAAATTGCTGATTATTGAAAACAGGAGTTTTAATTTATGGAACATCCAAGAACATTTCAGTGATTGTACTTTCTAAACAGTTACTTTATGTGATGCACTTTTTAATTTCATAGGTGGAATTGAGACTGGATCTATCACAGAGATGTTTGGAGAATTCCGAACTGGGAAGACACAGATCTGTCATACGTTGGCTGTTACATGCCAGGTGAGTTGTTGGGATTCGGGCTAATCAGATCATCAAGTAGTTGTGAGCTTCTTTATGGTTGCTAGGAATGAAACCCCAGTCCTCTGGAAGAGTAGCCAGTGCACTTTTTTTCCCCCAAAGAATGCTAATTAATAGTCAGGACAGCTGCATTTTAACAGTCTATATATGAGGGAGTGTTAGATCACTACTTAAATTCAAACATTATCTCTTCATTGTTCAGATTTTCCCAACTCAATGAAATGAAACTTGACTGCATTAGATCTCTAATGATTATTTAATCTAAAATAATCTAGACCATTTCACCATTTCACATTTGTCCTAGAATAAATAAATGTCTGAAGAATTTTTTTTTTTTTTTTTTTTTTTTTTTTTTGTTTTTGTTTTTCGAGACAGGGTTTCTCTGTATAGCCCTGGCTGTCCTGGAACTCATTCTGTAGACCAGGCTGGCCTCGAACTCAGAAATCCACCTGTCTCTGCCTCCCAAGTGCTGGGATTAAAGGCGTGCGCCACCACTGCCCGGCGAATTTTTTTTAATTATTTAATTACTTTATGTATACGAGTACACTGTAGCTGTCTTCAGACATACCAGAAGAGGGCATTGGATCCCATTACAGATGGTTGTGAGCCACCATGTGGTTGCTGGGAATTGAACTCATGACCTCTGGAAGAGCAGTCAGTGCTCTTAACCTCTGAACCATCTCTCCCGCCCAGCCCTGCTGTTTTCTTTTCTCTTTTAAATTACTTACTTGTTTTTATGTGTTTTGCCTGAATGAATGTCTGTATGAGGGTATTAGATCCCCTGGAACTGGAGTTACAGACAGTTGTGAGCTGCCATGTGGGTGCTAGAATTGAATCCAGTTCCTCTGCAAGAACAGCCAGTGCTCTTGACCTCTGATCTCATACTACAACCCAGGCAGTCCTGGATCTTACTATGCGGTCCAGGCTGGCTGCAGAGTTACCGAGAGGCCTCTGCCTCCCAGATGGGAGCTCTCATTCCACATTCATTATTTTAAAGTTTGTTTAAATTATTATAGTTTTTTTTATTTTTTTGAGATTATAATATATGTTTTATGTATGTATGTATATGTGTATGTATGTATGTATGTATATTTTCAGGGCTGAAGTGTTTTAACCCTTATTTGGAGTGGAGGAGATTAGATTTATCATGGGGAGCTTGGCAACTGTATCAGAAGAGTGGGTGTTTCTACTGTTTCTTTTCCCCCCAGCTCCCCATTGATCGTGGTGGAGGTGAAGGGAAAGCCATGTACATTGACACCGAAGGCACCTTTAGGCCAGAGCGGCTGCTAGCTGTAGCTGAGAGGTGGGTCACGAAACTTGAATGTGTTTAGCCTGTTACTAGAGATTAGCAAGTTTAACTTGCCTGAACTGTGTCTCATTACGCTACACCCCGGTTGTGTGTATAGCTGAAAACAACAATCTTTAATGGGAAACATTTTTACTCAGCAATCTATAAGTACTCAGAGGTGGAATAAAAAGCAAGATCCAACTATATATGTCTTTCCAAAGAACACTTTAGTCACAGGTTGAAAATAAAAGGCTTGAAAACGATAACATTATCAGGAACCCTAAGAGAAATTAAAAGACTTCAGCAGCTCTCCCCTCCCCCAAAAAAAAAAAATACTACTAAAGCTGAGGGGGGAAAATATTCTTTTGGTTTTTGAGACAGGGTTTCTCTATGTAGCCCTGGCTGGCCTAGAACTCACTCTGTAGACAAGGCTGGCCCTAGGACCCACAGAGATCCACCTGCCTTTGCCTTCCAAGTGCAGCAGTTAAAGGCATGTCACCACTGCCTGGTGAGAAAAAAAGTGTTACATGTGTATCTGTATAGGCTTGGGCGTGCCCATGCATGACAGTGTGCATGTGGAGGTAAATGGACAGTTTCTTGGAGTTAATTCCTCCATCTACCATGTGGGTTCTAGGAATTGAGCTCAGGTTTGATGCCAAATCATTTGTCCAGGAAGAACATTTATCATTAAAAAATCATTTCACTGGGAAGGTATTGTAATTATAGACATAGTTAAGATTTACTTCTATGTATGAGGTTTGCCTACATGTGTGACTGTACCAAGTGTAAGGATTGCGTATGAAGGCCAGAAGAGGTACCAGATCCTCTGGCACTAGAATTATAAATGGTTGTGAGACACCATGTGGATGCTGGAAAGAAAGCCCAGGTCCTCTGTAAGGGCAGTAATCACAAATATCTTTTAATATCCAAGAACACATCACAAAATTGAGATTATCTATAAATCATGTCAAAATTCTAGCAAGTTTTTTTTTTGCAAACTGATAAACTCATAAGATGCATGTGAAAAAATCTAGAGCTCTATTTATCTCTTTATTATTATTTATTTATCTATTTGTTATTATTTATTTGTGAGGAGAGGGCATTGCCTGCATGTGTCTGTGCACCACAATGTGTACCTGGTGCCTTCAGAGACCGGAAAGGCCAATGGATATCAAATTGGGATTTTGGTGAATATTACAGCTGTGAGTTGATGTATGAGTGTTGGGAATCATGCCTAGGACCTCTGAAGAGCAACCACTCAGCCCGAGTCCTTAACTGAGAACTCATTATAAAACTGCAATAGTCATTACAGATGATTATGACTTAAGCATAGATGTGCAGCTAGGTATAGCACAGTTATAAAGTACTTTTCTAGCATACATGAGACCCTAAGTTCAATTCTCAGTACTGGAACAACAACAAAAAAAAGGTATGTGTTGGGAGAGTTACTCTTGTCAAGAGACAGAAGCAGGCAGATCTGTGAGCTGAAGGCTAGCCTAGTCTGAAAGCAACATAATGAAACCTTCTCAAAAAAAAAAGAAAAGCCAATAAATAGATAGCTAAAAATACAGATCA
>NW_021604618.1:21518783-21546804 GCF_004785775.1 Grammomys surdaster
TCCCTCTCCCATTCCCTCTCCCCCCCCCCCTCCACCTCCTGAGTTGTGTGGGTTAAAGGTGTGAACCACTATGCTCAGCCTTTCAGTTTCTTGAGGCAGTCTTACTGTGTAACTCTTTATCCTTATGAGAGGATCATGAACACAAGCTCTAAAAGAATTAGAGCCCATTAAATATAATTTAAAAAGAAGAAACTCATTTTACTTGTGTGCACGTTGTTGCACACACTCCACAGCACATGTGTGGAGATCAGAGAACAACCCTCAGGGGTCTGTTTTCTCACTCGACCACATGGGTCCTGGGGATTGTAGTCAGGCTTGGCAGCAAGCACCTTTACCTGCTAAACCATTTTGTCAGTCCATTATCTTTTGAATTATTAAGTAAGAGAACAACTGTAAGCAAACAGAACATTACTTGGGTCAAAAGTGATTGCACGTGTTTGTCACTGGGGTGTGGATAAATACAACAGTATTCAGCGCTTGATTAGTGTACAGAACACACTGGAAAGGTGTTTATAGCGCTGTAAAAGGAGAGCAAATCACCCCTCACAAGCACGTGGGAGGCAGAGGCAGGCGGATCTCTGAGTTCGAGGCCAGCTTGGTCTACAGAGTTCCAGGACAGCCAGTGCTACACAGAGAAACCCTGTCACGAAGGAAAAAAAAAAAGGGGGTGTAGAATCATGTGGAAACTCTGGAAGCCTTTGCTCTCAGTGAAGAAACCCCTTGATGCCAGCAAGATGTATAGTTAACACTTGTATTTTAGAGACCTTGAGCACAGTGAGACCCTGCCTCAAAATAGGTTGGGCACATGACAAAGCAAATTTTATTTCTACTTTTTCTTTTCCAGTGTTTAGACTCTAGCCAAGTTTTAGAAGTGCAAAGGGAAGACAATCAAATCTGTTTTAGAGGTGAGGGGAAGCTCGCAAAGTATGGGTTTTAGGCTCTTGTTATCCAGCTAAGTCTTAAGATTACTATGGGTTCAGCCTAGAAAACAGTTATTACCTGCCCCACCCCCAACAAAATCTCAGAAAAATTTACAACAGGCATTTTGTTAAGTCCTCAGATGAATAAATCAAACTTACTGCCTTCAAAGAGGGAGTCCCTCCTGTTGTTACATATTCAATAGGAATGAAATTGTTGGGCCAGGTATATGAGACATGCCTTTACTTCTACCACTCCAGACATGGCCAGGCAAATATCTGAGTTCGAGGACAGCCAGGTGACAACATAGTTAGAGACACAGGAAAAACATAGACAGAGAGAGCTGTCTTAAGCATTTATGTCTTAGGTGGCAGTTACAAAGTTAAAAAAATACAAATTAGTCTATGAAAATCGGAAATACATAGTTTGCTCTTTAAATGCAAAAGAAAATAATCATTGAGGAATAAGAAATACTAAGGTATCATTCATCTAACATAATCTTTGAATGGTTTGTTGTTTTTGTTTATGCTAATTCTGACTGCAGTTCTTGGCTTTTCTGACTTGAAAGTTTGTCGTAAGGAGCCCTCAAAGAAAATTTGATTTATCCTTAGGTCTCACTTTTAGTTTAAAATAGTTGTTGCTATCATCTCTATTTGGCTTGCCCATACCTCTAATAGAACAGGAATCATATTTGTGGGAATTAAAGCCAGTAGGAATGCTGCTACTTATCTTTGTGGGTGATAGAAATATTAAATATTAACTTATCACCAGCTCTGTCTGCTGCCCAAAAATCTCCTCTTTTCTAGATACGGTCTCTCTGGCAGTGATGTCCTAGATAATGTAGCATACGCTCGAGGGTTCAACACAGACCACCAGACCCAGCTCCTTTACCAAGCGTCAGCCATGATGGTAGAATCCAGGTATGTACTCAGTAAGACGACACTAAGTGTGTGGCCATGACCCTTTCCTTGAACCTACAGAAGACACTAAGAGTGCCTGTGGCCCTTTCCTTGAATCAGGATGATAGTTTGAATAGAAATAGACAGCTTCACATTTTAAGGGTTTTGTTTGTTTGTTTGTTTTTTAAACAGTCTCTCTATTTAGTCTTAGCTGTCTTAGACCAGGCTGGCCTCAAACTCAGGTCTTCCTGCATCTGCCTTCCCAAGTAGTGGCATTAAAGGCATGCACCACCATGCCTGGAAATAGTTGTTTGTTTGGGTTTTTTGTGTTGATTTGTTTTTAATGTAGTGACAATTTGATTTTTGTTTGAAGTAAAGATTTATTTTCACTTATATGTGTGTTTCTGTGAATATGCCTCATGTATCAGGGTACCTATATGTGTTAGAACAGGGCATCAGATTTCCTGGTGCAGGAAATAGAGGTGGTTATCAGCTACCCAGTCTGGGAGCAGGGAGACAAACAGGCTCTCTGAAAGAGCAGAGAGTACTGTTAATAGCTGAGCCATCTCTCTGCCCGCAAGTTCCTATCTTTAAAGTACTGTGTGTGTGTGTGTGTGTGTGTGTGTGTGTGTGTGTGTGTGTGTGTGATGTTGGTGTTTACGTGTACACACACATTCATATGTGAGTGTGGGGGTGCAGATGAGGTGACTTACATGAGCAGGTGAGAGAACAAGTTCGGGCGTCAGTCTCACTCTCCACCTTGTCTGAGGCCGCATCTCTTCATTGTTCACTGTTGTGAAAACCAGGCTAGTTAGTCCACAGGCCTCTAGAGACGTGTGCCGTCTCACTGTAGAAGCACTGAGATTACAAACACATGCTACCTTGACTGGCTTTACATGGGTTCTGGGGGTTCAGCCTCAGATCCTCCCACTTACGTGGCAAGTGCTTTACCCACTATATCATCTTCTGTGCTCCTTCAGTTCTTATTTTGACACACTTTATGATTTTAGCCACATTACTAGTGAAAATGAAGCTATAGCTGGAGGTATAGCTAGCTTTCTTTTCTATAATGAGTGAGGCCCTGTGTTTAGTCTCAAGTATAGTGAAAAACAAAAACTCCACACTTTTGGTCAAGTCTGCCAAAACCAAAACAGAAACTGTCCACCAAAAGTCACCATGATCCACCATGCATCAGACTGAACGTTCTACAAACATTTTAAGAAAAAGTGTGTGTGTGTGTGTGTGTGTGTGTGCGCGCGCGCATATGTGTGCGTGTGGTCAATGTCAGTCATGTTTTATCCTGGGGAGACTGAGGCAGGAGGATCATAAATTTCATGACAGCCTGAGCTATATAAATAACAGTCCCAGTCTCAAAAAGAAAAGAAATGGAAAATGCACAATACATGTAAAAACTTGGGGTGGAGTCAGGTGGTGGTTGTACACAACTTTGATCCCAGCACTTAGAAACTGAAGCAGGTGGATATCTGAGTTCTAGGACAGTCAAAGCTACACAGAGAAACCTTACCTCAGGGGGAAAAAAAATTCTTTAATGTCCTAGAGAGAGTGTTTAAGAGCACTGGCTGCTCTTCCAGAGGATCGAGGTTCAATTCCCAACATCGACATGGCAGCTCAACTCTCTGACACCCTCACATAGCCATGAATGCAGACAAAAACACAAATGCACATAAGTTAAAAGAAAATGTAGGATCATAAGGGAGAAAAAAATTGACAATTCTTGTTTCTTGTAGATATGCACTGCTTATTGTAGACAGTGCTACTGCCCTTTACAGAACAGACTACTCGGGTCGGGGAGAGCTTTCAGCCAGGCAAATGCATTTGGCAAGATTTCTTAGGATGCTGCTTCGACTTGCCGATGAGGTAAGCTATAGAAAAGAGACAAGCAGTGCTTATTTTCAGTGGCTCTAGATTCCAGGAGTCTTCTGAGGACATTACTACCTTGTATTATCAAAGATGAACATTGGTTGCCCACTGCTTTGTTGTGAGCATTAAGGTTCTTGGTATGTCTGTGGTCACAGAACTGACATTGTTTCCCTCCTCAGTTTGGTGTAGCAGTGGTAATCACCAACCAGGTGGTAGCCCAAGTGGATGGAGCAGCCATGTTCGCTGCAGATCCCAAAAAGCCCATTGGAGGGAACATCATTGCTCATGCATCAACTACCAGGTAAGGTGATGGCAAAATGGATGTCATGTAAACTATGATATAAAGATAAAACAGTTGCACTGAACCCTACTTACATTGCTACAGTAGCGACACTTAGGAAGCCTTACTGAATTTGTCATACTTTGGTTGATACAAGTGTTTGCAGCTGGAGAGATGGCTCAGTGGTTGCAAGCATACACCACTGTTGCAGATAGAAAACCTGAGCACCCCCATCAGAGGGTTCTCAACCTCCTGTAACTCCAGTTCTGGGACATCCAATAAGTCTGGTCTCTGACAGACACATACTCACATACATATACAAACGTAACTAGTCTACATGTAACTAGTCTCTCTGTTGTGAAAAAAGATACATGAATAGTTGATATACCACCCTAATTATAAAATGTGTCTTTGGGTCAGGCTGTACCTGAGGAAAGGAAGAGGAGAGACCAGAATCTGCAAAATCTATGACTCTCCCTGTCTTCCTGAAGCTGAAGCTATGTTTGCCATTAATGCAGATGGAGTGGGAGATGCCAAAGACTGAATCATTGGGGTTCTTCCCTGTGTAAGCTTCTCAATGCTATATGGCTCATGAAAGGACTGTTCACTGGTCTTCTTCACAGGCTCATGTTGTGACTGCCAGGGCATGGCTTCCGGGAAAACAACTATTGTATCAGCTTTCTGGTAGCAGAAGCACGTCTGATCTGAAATGTGTATATCTTCTATAGTCTATTAATAACTGATTTCTTTGGTGTTTAGAGGAGAGGTATGAAATAACTGTTGTGGGACATTCTTATGTCTTCAAGAGAAGTAAACCTAGAAAGATCTGAGGACTCTTTCTCTTTTCAAGAATGGTAAAATAAATGCCTGAGGATCTGTAAGTGTGAATGGGTGTTTTTACACATTCTTTTTCTCTATAAGTAAGATGCAAACTTAAAAATTATATACCCAAACTGTCACATAATTTTAAAATTATTTTTTTGGTTAAGGAGTCTTACAAGCAGCCCTAGACTAACAGCCCTTCAGTGCATGCTTGTTCTTTTAATTACTAAGACTTCACTTAAGCGAATTTTTTCTGCTGCTGCTAATAAAGTGGTTGTGTGCAGTGAATGTGTTATTTGCTGGAGATATTCTAGTGCTAACTGAATATTGCCAAACAAGGTTTCCATAATGGCTTTCGGTACTGTGTAGTTATGGTCAGTGCAGTTGTAAGGTGTGAACCCTAAAGAAAGCCCTACATTCAGGTTACTGCATTGTATCCTTTAGACTAAGAATTCCAGGCTGATTTACTGTATCTTTCCTGTGGTCTCTGTTTTTATTGTATAAATTTTGTGTTGCAGAAATCTGACTTTACCCAAATAACTACATTAGGAGTATTTCTAAAAACTGGTCTTCTTTTGAGTCATTGAGTCTCATTAATAAAAGAATTTCAAAACCGATTTGGAAGGAAACTCAAAAGCAATTTTATTCAAGCTTGGGAGAAAAGCAATAGAAAAGGAAAGCTGAAAATGTTAGCAGCTGCTAGGAGTTGAAGGCATAGAGAAGCCATCATAGTTTTTAAGTTAAGCACGGAGATAAGAGAAACAGAAGGCCCAGAATGCCAGGGAAGCACTGGGACCCCCATGGACATGACTCAGCAGTTAAGACTGCTTGCTTGCTCTGGGAACATGTGCATGTGTGTGTGTGTGATGTTTTTCTTGCATGTGTACATACACCAATTGTATACATGCCTGCTACTTGGAAATCAGAAGTCATCAAATGTCCAGGAATTGGAGTTAGAGATGTTATGAGTCAACACATGGGTGCTGAGAACTGGGCCTGGGTCCTCTGTAAGAGCAGCAAGTAACTATTACTACTGAGCCATTTCTCCAGCCTCTGGTAACAAATATTCGTGGTGGAAGAGGAGCTGGGTATGGTGGGGTGTATTCTTAATATCAGCACTCAGGGACAGGTGGATCTCTTGAGTTCCAGGGCAGCATAGCCTACATAGCAAGGAAGAAGAAAGAGGTCACTGCTCTAGGCTATCATTCCTGGAAGGCAGTGGGGGAACCTTTGTAAACAAGCCTGTGTAAACAAAGGTTTTATTCTGTGGGGAATTATGACAAAGGATTTACTTACAAAATAATGATAAAGATTAGAATTTCTTGTCTCAAACTCAAATTTTATATAATTTGATAGGGAAAACTTACTCCTGAAGAGATAGCTTATCAGTTTAGAGCTCTTCCAGATAACCTGAGTCTGATCCCAATGCCCATGAGAAGTGGCTCAGAATGCTTTAACTCTAGCTTTAGATCTGATTCCCTCTTCAGGCCTCCTTCAGGCATACATGACACACATTTACACATATGAATATCTTAGAGTATTTGATGCACTGTTTTTGTTGTCAATTTCCTCTGGAGGGAAGAAACTCTGGAGTTGTCAAAAATAACAAAAACAGAACATATCCTTCTAATCAAATTTTGTTTATTTCAAATTTGTACCAAAAAATATTCCAGGCACCTCTTCAGATAGATCACTTTCAAAATATATTTATAGACCCTTTGCCAGTGCTGTCATCCCAAAAGCTGCCAGAACTCTGGAGGTCCCATGGTCCAGCCCTCACCCTGGAATACAGGTAGAGTATACATGATGGGTAGTAGGAGGGCAGGAACTGGGCTGTGCTGACTCCTTTTGTCCTCATAGGTAGGGTGTGACATTAAAGGACAATAAATATGTGCTGAATATTAGCAAAAAAAGGTTACAAGTCCTATGCTTTGTTGCTGTGGCTCTTTGAAATTCATCTGCCTTCACTGGCAGTTGGAAGACAGTTCTGCTACTTCGTTCTCAGCTCTTGGACTTCTGGGCTGTATCCACACTAAACCCTATGGCTATGCTGACTTGATTTTTCAAGAATTCACTTAAGAGGAAGAAAGCAGAAACCTTAGCTGCAAGTACATCCCCAATTTAAATTAAGGTAGGAGATTAGAATAAATTAACTGATAACATAAAAAGTTGAGGGATGGTGGTGGTAGCAGTCAGATCTCCAGGGGCCAGGACATCTTGCTTGGTTTCCTGAACTCAGTGGAAGTCACAGGGTAAAAAGCAACTTGATTTTCTTTTCCACATTTAAGTAGTAGCCCCAAGTAATTGAAATGTGATTATTATCCTAAAATTACTTCCAATTCTTCCAGGTCTTTTTGGAAAGCTGAATCCTAGGATACAAAGAAAACAAATCTAGTATAGAATCAAAATTAAGCTTTTCCCAAATCACTAGACGTTAACAAGGGACCCTTTTCTGTTTTTCTGAGCTGTTATCATATCAGTCTTCCTAATTTTCCCCAAGATAGCTTAGAGTCTATACAATTTGTCTCCTCCCTTGGGAGAGATGCATATCAGAGACTCCACACAAAAAGGCATCTGGGAAGATGTCAGTAAATGAAGCATTTGCCATTTTAGTTTTACCCCCAAAGGTTGCCTGACCATGAGTCATGGTGTATGCCATGCCCTCCCACACAGAGTATTAGCACCTAGGTTGTATACTGATACTATCCTAGTACTTGGGAGGCTGTGGTCAGATAGAAGCCAGGATAAACTACATTTTGAAACATTGTCCTTAGAAAGAAACTTTTCTTACCTCATTAGTGATCTCTGGCAGCTCCTGAGCCAACTTCATCCACTTTCTAGCTTCTGAGTTTTTTCCTAATTCTCTATAGCACTAAAAAAGAAAGAACAGTAAAAACTTAAAAACAAAGCAATCAGAAAGACCCATGTGTGTGTATATGTGCCCGGAAGCTGAAGATGACAGCATTCAGGAAACATAAGCAGGTAAATCTCTAACATTCTAAGCTAGCCTGGTCTACATACCAAGACCTTGTCTCAAAAGTGAGAAAGGAAAGAAAAAAAGATAGGGTGGCTTACCTATAACCTCAACATTTAGGAAGCAGGGGTGAGAGGACTGCTGTGGTAACAGTTGTCTGAGCTGTTGGGACACTTGTTACTAGCACACGACTCAATATTAGCTCTCAAAAAAACAGGAGCTTAGTGGCATAGATGGCTCAGTGGCAGACCACAGACTGTAATCCCCAGCATCAAAAGATCCCACAAATACAAAAGCACTTCCATCTGTGTTAAAGGTGAATTTACCTTAGAAATATATACCCGTCCGGCTTTTGAAAATCCTGGCTGTAGTTCCTCAGCCTGGAAAAAGAAGAAAATTACTATTAAGAGGTTCATAAATTCGGCTGGACAGTGGTGGTGCACACCTTTAATCCCAGCACTTGGGAGGCAGAGGCAGGCGGATCTACAGAGTGAGTTCCAGGACAGCCAGAGCTATAAAGAAAAACCCTGTCTCGAAAAACCAAAAAAAAAAAAAAAAAGAGGTTTATAAATTCAATTCAAGCTGAAGTATAGATATTAGTTCTATATAATAATCACAAGATTGATTTATTATGTCTGGAAATTAGTATTTTTTATAAACTCAAAGTAATTTTGATTTTTCTTCAAAATAAGGTAAATACAGAATTACCCCCAAGGAAACACATCTTCCCCATCAAGGGTCCCAGGAATAAGCCATTGTAGCTTCCACCCACCCTTCCCTTAATACCTTAAGGAAACTCTGCAGAGCATCCTGAACAGTGGCACTGAGGGGGCTTTCAAACAAGGCTGTAGCCGTTTTTTTTTCCAACCAGCTCAAATGAGAAACCTGCGGTCAAAAAAACAAAATGAAGGTGTGAGTTGTCATGTGCCTGTAATCCTAACACTCTAGATGCAGAAGAAATCAGTTCACAGGTAGAATGGGGCTATATGAAATCCCATCTCCAAAAACACAGTTTCAGGCTACCAGGATTGCTCAGCAATATAAGGCTGCCAACCCTAGACCTGAACAGTACTCATAGGCGAAGGAGAGAACCACCTTCCTTCGGTTGTCCTCTGACTTCCACATGCTCCCATGGTATGTGTGCACCCACACATACACAAGCACATACATACACACACACACAAATGTATATATAGTTTCTTAAGTTGGAACATGTAGCTTTAGTAGCGAGGGCTTGGCACATGTGACTTCTTAGATTTAGTCACCAGTACTATTACAAAGTGTTTGGGAATGGTAAATACAAAATGTTCTGCATTAAAAGCAATATCTAGATGTGGCTTCATTCACCTGTAATCACAGCCCTTAGGCTAAGGCAGAAAGATGATGAGTTCAAGGTGCGGGGCTACATATAACAGGGCCATCTACCAACAGCATGGGCAGTTCAGAGGAAATAAGAGCCAGACCAGGAAGAACTTGAAGACCTTGCTGGAGACTGGTTGACAGGAACATCTTGGGCCTTAGACTATAGCTCACCTGGTAGCACCACCTGCCAAGAAGAAAGTGACCCCTAGGGTCTTCTGGCTGAAGTTCAATGGCTTTGTCCACATGTTCCTGAGGAGAAAATACAAACTAACATCAAACCTAGAGTTGCTCAGCAAAGAGCAGCAAAGCACTGAGGCTGTGGGAAAGCCAGCCTAAGGGAGTGAGGAACCGGACTGGGTCAGCACAAGGGAAAAGAAGCCTCTCCTCACCTTGAAGCTAAAGCCACTCTGGATACGCTTCGAGATGCCCTCATGCTCAGCCAGCTGACCACAAAGCACTGCATACCTAAGGGGGGAAGCAGCAAGCTCAGGGACAAGGTCTAGACTGTCAGTGCAGAGAATGTGTACCACCCAGTGCAGTTACACTTCTGCTCTACTTAAGCACAATAAAAATTTACTTTTCATCTGTAAATAATTCTCTCTTCTTAGATTCATGGTCTCAGTTAATACATAGTGGTAGGCTTATAATTCTCCAAAGTAATTCAAGGTTGTTTTTGTTTTTTAATGCTCTTTCTCTCCCTGCCTGGACACCACCCACCCTGAGTAAATGTCTCCTTTATATTAGAACATTCAGTTAGGTGAGATGGCACATTTCAGTAATCACCCACTCACAAAGGCTAAGGCAGAAGGCTTGTCTCAAGTTTGAAGCCAACATGTGCTACCATAGCAAAACCCATGTAAAACAAAAACATAGACAAGGTCTTGACCTGGATCTTTAAATGTCCCTATTTTTATAGAGCATAGTCACAAGTATCATTACAACTTGGAAACAGTTCAATTACAGCTTAGTGATCTGCCATCGTGTGAAGCTCTGAGTTAGACTTCAACACTACATTCTGAAAAGTCAGCATCAAACTACAAGAGGTCAAAATGTGTTCTTGTTACTACCTTCTGGCTGCACATTAAATGGTCTCTAGTTTAAGAAGCATACAGGTAGTGTATCATCAGGCAGGAAGAATTATGTTCTCAGCATGATCAAATGAGATGTTCAAGGATTTTTGTTAACTTGGGAGCCAATGGAAAACAGGAAGAAAGATCTATTTTAGCCCTTCCCCACATCCCCCCTACCAGTGGAACAAATCAGTCTTTGACTTATTGGGGCTGGGTAATGTAGCTCAGGGGTAAAGTACTTACTTGCCTAGCATATGTAAGGTCTTTGTTTAGTGACAAGTGCCATTTGAAAAGCCAGGAGTATCCAACCTTTTTTTAAAAGATTTTTTTTATGTTTGTCAGTATATAGCTATGTGCACATGAGCACAAGTCCACTGAGGTATCAGATTGCCAGAGCTGGAGTTACATTCAGTCATGAGCCACATGATTCGAGGGCCGGGAACTGAACTGGAATCTTCTAGAAGAGCACTATGTGCTTCTAACCACTGAACTATATCTCTCTAGCCCTTAAACATTTTTTTGAAACTTAACGTGTTTGCAGACACATTCCATGACACACAATGTGGAGGTCCATGACAGCTTTGTGGAGTACTTCTCTCCTTACACCATGACATGTATTCTGGGGATGAAACAGGTCTCCAGGCTTGCCCTGCAAATGCCTTTATCTACTTGAGCCATCTCACTACCCTAAACAAACCTTTAAGGACAACTGAATTCTGTGGTAGGATGTGCTCTCACTGTACAAGACCCTGACTTCAGTCCCCAGCACCACTTGAACAGACACCAGTAGACCTTACTACCTGAGCTCTTCCCACAATACTCAGTACTAGAAGCAGTTGACAATGGATGTCTTCCCATGCCCAAGTTTCTTCTTCATATATTTGTTAAATATCTTGGGGGTAGGGGGTTGTATTGGACACTTGTAGGGGCTCATTTCCAAACTGCTGTTCCTTAGGACTAGATTTTCATTCTTGAGAGCCCAGGGAAAGCAATACCTAGGAAGTTACCTGGCTTCTGAGCAGAACCTTTGCACGGAAAGTTTCAGCCATAGATGGAAAAACACAGCCTCTCAGCTTACATCTGAGGGTAGAGATTTGAAAAGCAGAGGACAGTGGAAGAAGAACGAACCTTTTTTAAAAAACTAGACAGATGCTGGAATCAGGGCCCAAGACATGAGGCCTTGGCACATGCCTGTTGGCACAATGTGTCTCCTAGAGACCAAAAAAGGACTACTGTGAGATTCTTTTGGGTTTATTTTTGTGTAGTACTGAGTATGGAACCCAGGGCCTTATGTGTGCTAGGCAAAAATTCTACCACTGCACTATACCCTCAGGCCAATAAGCTTAATAAGTCAATTGCTGAACTTCCTGGGTATAAGCTCACATCTTTTTCTCATGCAAACCAAGCAAAGAAGCCAATGTCTGCCACCAGCCAGGGATCACAGCCGGGGAAAGAGCTTTTGCAGGACAAGAAATGCAAGTTATCCCAGCTTCCCTGAAGAGCACCAAGAGAACCAAGTCTGTGGCCAGAGTGACTCTTGGAAAGATATTCAGTCCTCTTAGCCCTCTTAGCAGAATACAGCTTGTATTAGTTTTCCCTTGCCTTACCCTCCAAAGCACACCTCCCTGATCCCTGACTAGGACTTGGTGAGACCTGCAGAAATTCAGAATAGTGCTCCCCCTTCCTGGTTCTTGAAGCAACTGCCTCTGGCCAGGGTAAAGAAAGGGTCTACTCTGGCTCTTCCTAAAACTGCAGGAAGAGCAGTTTTATTACCACAGGTGGCTTGCAGCACTCTCATCTCCTTTCTTCAGAGCAGCCTCTGCTTCTTCTTTTCCTGGAAGACAGGTAGATCCATAGTAAACACAGGCCCCAAGCACCACCACAAGTAACAGTCCAGGAAAAATGAATAACCACTTTGGTTGCATACAACTTCTCCCTACTACCGTGAGCCTGAGCTATCTCTGTGTTTTATTTTTGGTTTGAGATTTGGGATGCCCATGTAGCTCAGACTGGCCCTCAACTTGAGATTCTGCTTCCATGTACTGAGCTTACCACATGAGCTAGGCCTGACTCCAACCTACCATCTTTTTATACCTACTTGATGTTCTTGAAGTCAATTTTTGCATTTCAAATATGAAAAAAGAACCAACAGAAACTGTCTCCAACAGACCTTATTCTGAAAAGACTGTAAAACAGCTTAAGGATGTTTATGTATCACTAAGATTGCATATATTGTTTATATTTTATTCATAAAAGTATTTGTGATTTGATGAAATTCTTTGTTTTGTTTTGTTATCAAGACTGGGTTTCTCTGCATAGCTCTGGCTGTTCTGGAACTCACTCTGTAAACCAGGCTAGCCTTGAACTCAGATCTACTTGCCTCTGCCTCCCAAATGCAGATTAAAGCTGTGTGCTACCATCACTAGGCTAATAAAATTCTTTAAAAAGCCAGTTGAGGCAGCAAAAGCTTGTAGGCCAGGCATTCAGAGACTGAGGCAGGAAGGTCATAAACTTGAGGTTACCCTGGATTACATACTGAAACTGTCTTCTAAAAAAGGTTGGGGGTGCTGAAGAGATGATAGCTCAGTTATTAAGGACACTGGCTGCTCTTGCGAAGGATCCAAGTTCAATTTGTAGTTCCCACATGGCAGCTCACAACAGTCTGTATACTCTGTTCAAGGGGATCCATCACCCTCACACAGACACACATCAGTGTACATAAAAATAAATAAGTCATTCTTTTAAAGACATCTGGAAGGTCTATAGGGACCAGAGCTGATGGCTAAGTGGATGTGTGAGGATTATAGTTTGGGTCCCCAGCATCCACGTCCTAGACAGACACAGCAGCCTGCTTGTAATCCCATCACTTGAGAGACAGAGATGGAATCACTGGGGTATGAGTGCATCCACACTCTCATGGAGAAAGAGAAAGAAAATTGGAAAGAAACATAAACATAAACTGGGAGGTTGTGTTGGTACACGCCTTTAATCCCAGCACTTAAGGAGGTAGAGGCAGGTGGACCTCTGAGTTCAAGGCCAGCCTGACCTACACAATAAGTTCCAGGACAGCCAAGGCTACACAGAGAAACCCTGTCTTGAAAAATCAAAAAGAAAAACAAATATAATTGTATGTAAGCTGAAGAAATCAAAATTACATCCAATGGTCTCGTGTGAAAAGAGAGTCTCACAGAACAACAAAGCTGATTTAGAAAATTCATTCGGGGCAAACACTGTCCAACTTCCGTAGCATGTTTTGGAACACATTTGTATATCCTATGAAAAAA
The DNA here is from genome assembly GCF_004785775.1 of Grammomys surdaster. Lineage (NCBI taxonomy): Eukaryota > Metazoa > Chordata > Mammalia > Rodentia > Muridae > Grammomys > Grammomys surdaster. The sequence goes on from NW_021604618.1 coordinate 21,532,274, forward strand.
AGTGTTCCATGGAGAAAGATGACAGACCATGATTACACACCTTGATGTCACGACTCCCAAGGGAGGGACAAGATGGTTCAGTGGTTTAAGGCACTTGCTGCCAAGGTTGACGACCTGAGTTCTATTCCCTTAAATTGTCTTCTGATAGCCACATGTTCACCATAGCATACCTGCCCATGCCTATAAAGAAATCTCCCGGTGTAGCAAATGCCTGTAATCCCAGATCTTAGAAGGGTAAGGCAGGAGGATATCAAGTTCCCGAGGCCATATCATGAGACTGTCAAAAAAAAAAAAAAAGTTTTATAGGAAAGAGACTACTCATGATTATTTGGCTTGTTCTACCTTGGATTTATATTAAAAACTCAACTCTATCTGGATACAGTAATGTGTGCCTGAAATCTGGGCATTGAGAGGTGGAGGAAAGTGGAACAGGAGTTCAAACCCAGTGTAAGACGATGTCTCAAACAAAAAACTTTCAGCTATTTTAAGAGAGGTATCTTATGTTGATGAGCACCAGCAGTTCTGCCAAATCCAGGAGATTATGGTACATATGTATCAATAAACTCATTAAAGGTATTAGAAAAGTCCAAAAAAGGTGTGGGGTGGCTTCTTAATCCAACATCTTCATAAGCTCTTCATGGAAGACTGAAAGACAGGGTGGGGGCCCTGTCTAAGTGCCTAGCCAGCCTGGAGCTCACTATATACACCAAGCTGATCTTACACTTGCCATGGGCCTCCCCAGTGCTGAGATCACAGCCATGTGTTGCCATATCCAGCTCAGACTTTTAATAAGAATAAAGTCCAATGGGGAGAGGGGAAAAATGGTCAGAGGAAATCCTTTGGGTTGTTGGTACCAAGAGATCAAACTTAGCCCAAATGCTGATCAGAACCATCACCTGAAATCTAAGAAGTAAATCAATTTTTAAAGTCTAGGCATGGTTTGCTGACAGATATGTCTGTGTACCACGTGTGTCTCATGCCCACAAAGGCCAGAAGAAGGCATCTGATCCCCCACAACTGGAGTTAACCATTGAGCCACCATGTGAGTGCTGGAAACTCATCCCAGGTCCACTGGAAGAGCAGCCAGTAGTCCTAACTGCTGAGTCATCTCTTCAACACCCACAAACTTTTCCCTGTGTGTAGTGGTGCAGCCCTAGGGGATAGAGGCAGAGGTTAAGGATTGCTGATAAAGTTGGAGGCTAGCCCAGTCTACGTAGCCAGTTCCAGAACAGCTAGACCTATCTCCAAGAAAAGTAGACTGTACTATCTCAAAAACCTTATCTTCAGAGGAAGCAAAGGGCCTTGGAAGGCAGTTTGCCTGTGCTGAGTAACTATACTATTCCTGTCTTGACAGATATTTGTGGTTCCCCTGGGCCTCAAGCAAATGGGCCAGTTGTATCTGCAGTCAGCTGGTTACATTCCCATGGGTACCTGTCAGCAATTACCATTTAGGGCATATGACTTCTTCTCGCTCTCCTCCTCAGTAAGCTCAGACATGTCACTGTAGGCTCGGGCCAGGCGCCACAGAAAGTCTTGTCGGCTTCCATACTACAGACCAAAAGGAATAAATGAGTCTTCTTGGCCATAAAGAATGAGGCCCTGGGCTTCCCCCTACACTGTAAGTTGGTTTCCAAAACAGTGGTATAATCACTGACATCAGGCATCCCCTGTGCACAGCCTTCCCACCCCCCAACAACTGGTGCAGTTAACTGAAGACATTATCTCTAGTTGATAGCTTGCACAATCACAAAGTAAGAACATATTGGCCTCCTAATAGTGCCAGGAGGAAAGGTCAACTCCAAGAAGGAATAAGACACAGCAAAAGAAGTGTAGGCTGACATATGAAATTGTTTAATACAAGGGAGAATTCTGCTAGGCACGGTGGCATGCACCTTTAATTCCAGCACTCAAAAGACAGAGGAAGTTGGATCTGTAGGAGTTTGAAGCCAGCCAGGGCTACTTAGTTAAACATGCCTCGAGAGGCGGAGGGTGGTGTCTAATTTAGGGGGGAATTTACATAATAAATTTGGCTTGTGAGCCAGAGGGAATTGTTGAATGTCCTACACAATGTCACTTGTAATAGAAATTTCAAGTAGGGCATGCAGATTCAACTGTCTCAAGGAAAACTGAAGGAACAGGATGTAGTGGAGTTGGGGGAGGCACAAGTATTCCAGTCTTTGGCACTTTTTCCCTGGTAGAGAGGCAGGGCTCCCTGGAATTGTACAGGAGGCAGAAAACCATGCAAGAAACGCTGGGATAGGCAGTACAATAGTTTCAGGGCCTCTTTGGGAAAGGATAAGCAACCCAGTGGATACGTGCAGAAGCAGCCCTCTCACCCCTATCTCCTTTCCCATGTTGCTTTGTTTGGTTAGAAGCCCCATGGGTCTGTTTTCATTCCCTGGGAGTGTCAGATTCAAGGGAGGAGCATGTCTTACCGCCAGCTTATTGTTGAGCAGCAGCTGGAAACCTTCCCGCTTGCTCTGCTCACTGCCCTGATGCAGCTCATCTGCCTGCTGCAGGACTAGCTGCACATCCTCAAGGCCTGAGGAGTCATCATCCTCCAAGGTAGCAGACGCCGTACTGGAGGCTGCCTCTGGATCGAGGTCCAGAGAATCCTTCCTCCCCATCTTCACCGTCTCGCAGCTCACTTCATCCTCAGCATCCCCACTCTCCTTGTCAGAGTCCCGCTCGTAGTCAGATTCCGCATTGGCTGTTGTATAACTGGCAGAGAATTAAGGGACAGGGTTAAAGAAGGGGATTATTTAGCTCAAAACTAGGGTTTGTTCTCCAGCCACAGAAGAAGGACTATTCAGCACTGTCCATTGAGCCAGATCATTTCTTATATAAGAGCAGAAACTAGTCTTCAGGAGAAAACTTGAATTATAAGCTAGGGAAATGACTGGAGAAGAAAGAAGTTTCCAGCCAGCTAGGTGCTGTGTGTTGGTCAGGGGCCGATATAAAACCCCTCTGTTTAGCTACTACTTCAACTGCAGAAAACAAGGGGAAGAAAATATTTTAGAGCTAGCGGTTGGATAATCATCTTCACAGCCAAACACATCTGCCAGAAGCTACCTGCATGGGCGCCAGGCTCTGACGCATGACCACTGTAGTCTGAGGGTAGTGATACATTTATAATGTCAGTACTTTAGGCATGAGAATCAAGAATTCAAAGTAATCTTTGGCTACATGGAACGTTTGAAGATAGCCTGGGCTATATCTCCACAACAGGACTAGTGAGATAGCTTGGTAGGTCAAAGTGCTTGATTTACAAGTCTGATGAGCTAAGAGGACCAATTCATGCTGTTTGTCCTCTGACCTCCACACACGTGGCAAGTAAATGCCCATGTTCATTATACAATGGAAATGTTAATATAAGAAAAAAGAACTAGGGCTGGGCAGGGTGGTCTGATGCTAGATTACTTGCCTGTCATGCACAGAAGGCCCTGGGTTCAATACTAAGCACTAAAAACAACAGAAAGATTGGGGAGGTGGGTTGGAAATGATCTTACAAGTACAGGAAGAGCTGATCAGAACTATACTGATGAGCTAGGGAGAGACTGGATAAACATCCTTATCAGCCAAACATGTCTGCCAGGAGCTCCCTGCATGGGTGCCAGCCTCTGAGGCACAAGCAGCACCCACGAATTTCTTCAGGTCTACAATCAAACCTCAACGGCAGGAGAGGGAGCCTGGGGAGCGTGGAGAGTAGCAGAGGTCACTTTCCAGATGCAAACAGCAGAGGAGGAAAATGCAAACATCCCTCTAGGATAACATCTCTGGGGCTGCTAGGAGCCAACACAGAGGAAGCCAAGAGTCCTAGTTCTCCATCCACCAGCAGCTAACGAACTGCTAGTTATATCATACAAGAAATGGGCCTGGGGCAGAGAAGGATTTCCAGGGGCCAAAAACAGACAACTGAGAGCCCTCCAGAAGCACAAGTAAGATTTTACATTTCATTTGGGAGCCAACTTTCCTCCCTGGAAGAATAAAGGCAGGTTCCCTGTGGTCAACAGAAATCAGAGTCTCTGCCCACCTGAGACAGCCTAACATCTGGCCGAATGCTGTAGGCAAAAGCACCGTCGTCCTCGAGAGCCTCTCGGAGAAGCTCCAGAGGGCATCAGGGAGTAGACACTGTTGGAGGCCCAGTCTACGCATGTGGCTACTACTGTTTTAGAGCAGCTTCCTTCTATGTGAAAGGCATCCAAAGCATCAATTACAAGAACCGGCATGAGTCAGGTAATGGTGGCTCATGCCTTTAATCTCAATTCAAGGCCAGCCTGGTCTACAGAGTAAGTTGCAGGACAGCCAGAGCTACACAGAGAAACCCTGTGTTGAAAACAAACACAAAACAGCATGCATGATATTTAAAGATCACCCTAGTACCTTTCCTCCTGGGAGTTTGCAGTAATAACATGGAGATTAAAGGACCAAGGAGAAGTCCCAGACTTCATAACCAAACTGAGTACTGAGGAAGGACTACACAAGGGCAAGCTAGAGAGACTCCAGCTGAGCTTGGACATAACCTGCCCAAGTGAGAAAATTAAGCCAGGGTCTCCACTCTGCCTAGCAAAGTAAAGTAGGTAAGTAACACCACTGCTGCAGAGAGCCTGGAATCTCCGTGTTTTTCTTCACTACAAGAGGAGAGCAGGCTGAGGAAATTCAAGTAGGAGATGGTGCCTCCAGCACTCCCAGGATGTACTGCTCTGCCCTGTTGCCTTTTTCCCTGAGGCTTAAAGGCCAGAACTCTGAATAAGCAAGCAGCTAAAGAGGTGAGAAGGGACCTTGCCACCACCTGGATGAAAGCAAACAGAGCCCCATGAAGCAGAAAAGCTAACAGGGAGAGCTTTGCACTTCAGCCCTCCCTAAGTCAAGCTCAAGCCCCACATCATGGCAACAATCATGGCTTTAAAGGGTCTGAAAAGAGATTTGCTATGTTCCAGGGTTATTCACACTACTTACAACATTCCCTTACCTTCTACCTCCAACCCTAGTGGAAATCTACCAGACAGGATTTCACTGGTTGCCATGCTCCACGGCTTTGAGATAAGCACTCAAGAGAAACAGTTTCCACAGTGGACATGAGACTAAGCTCATGAGGCTAAGTTTTTGTTCCTGACAGAGAGCTGATGAATTAGAAATTAAAGATGGTTTCCCAAATGTCTGCCTGCCGCTGACGACTTCCTTTGACCTCCCAATGCTCATCAGAGAGCTGATCCTGGGATACTGGGACAGAAGCAGGCCTGCATCCTAAGCCTGTGACTCAGCAGTAGAGATAAGCCACGTGGCGGCACACGCCTTTAATCCCAGCACTTGGGAGGCAGAGGCAGGCAGATTTCTGAGTTCGAGAGTTCGAGGCCAGCCTGGTCTACAGAGTGAGTTCCAGGACAGCCAGGGCTATACAGAGAAACCCTGTCTTGGAAAAAAACTAAACAAAACAAAAGACCCGAAGGAAAGAAGACAAGGCTCAAGGAGTAAAGATGAGAATGTGTGGCTGCGACGCTAGGGAAGCTGGGATTTAAAGGCATGCTGGGTTCTTCAGGGAAAATATCAAGCCACACGTGCCACAGTGCTAAGAGAATAAGAAGACTGAACAATGACTCTGCTTTTGCCACTGACAGTCAACAACCTCTGGAAGCACAAATTTGTTTCTGGAAGAAAGAATACAGGGTAAGAGACAGTTTGGTAAGTAAAGGTGCTGGTAGGAAGCATGCTGACTGGAGGTGGAGCCAAAAAGGAGAGAGTCCACTACTCAAAGTTTTCCTCCGACCTCTACTGGGCAACTGTGGCACACACTTGTGCATGCACACACAAAAGAAATTAAATAAATGTAAAAAGATTTGTAAATAAAAGTAAATTTTAAAAAGAGAGACTACAGCTGGTGGTGGTGGCACGAACGCCTTTAATTCCAGTGCTCGGGAGGCAGAGGCAGGCAGAACCCTATGTTTGAGGACAGCTAGGGCTACACAGAGGAAACCAGTCTCAGAAAAGAGAAAGAGAAATTATAGCTCTCTATAGATTAGCCTACCAAATCATCCCTCAGAGAAACTCCTACCTCCCTAAGGTATATGCTTAAAGCCATTTCAGAGTTTGTGACCTCCTCCCAGAATTTCCCTTTGCCCTACCATGATGAAAACACTATGGCCACTGCCCCAGATAGCAGCCAGCTAAGTCACAGAGTAGCTTTCACGTGCCACAGGATCAGTCATGGGGCTGAGCCCAGTGTAGCTCTAAGAAAGCCATCCACCCCTTTGTTGTCCTACCTGCTGCTTGTGGCGAGGATGCTCCAGTAAGCACCACATGCAGTATGGCACCACTCTGACCCACTGACTCCAGGAAATTAACTTGTTTAAGCCACTTTTTGAGACACAGGGTCTTACTAAGTATTCTAAACTAGCCTCAAATATTGTAACTCTAGGCTGGCCTTGAACTTCTGATCCTCCTGCCTCAGAGTCCTGAATGCTGAATTGCCAGCATGTACCACCATATTTGGCTGACTGTCTAAGTCTGTATACTTTCTTTAACTCATCAGTTCAGAGGGCTGTTGGTGGTGCTCTTGTTGCTGCCCGGTCTTTCTTCTGTATTAAGCTTTTCTTTTTTAAAAAACAAAATAATAATAAAAGCAAACAAAAGATCATGAACAGTCTGAGTTTTACATTTTAAGCTTGAAAAAAGCTTTCCTTCTGTTCTTCCCTCTTAAAAAGGTCAATCAAGGGCTGGAGAGATGGCTCAGTGGTTAAGCACACTTGTTGCTCTTGCAGAAAAACTAGGTTTGGTTCCCAGCATCCACAAGATGTCTCACAACCATCCATTAGCTCCGATTCCAGGAGATCTGATGCCCTCTTACCTCTGCAGGCACCAGGCACACAAACAGTGTACATAAACACATGCAAAGAAGACATTCATACACATGAAATAAATCTTGAAAAGAATAACACTCAAACAGCTGGAGAGATGGCTCAGCAGTTAAAACCTCTTAACTGGGGGGCTGGAGAGACAACTCAGTGGTTAGGAGCACTGACTGCTCTTCCAGAGGTCCTGAGTTCAATTTCCAGCAACCACATGGCAGCTCACAACCATCTATAATGGAATCTGATGCCCTCTTCTGGTGTGTCTGAAGAGAACTACAGTGTGTTCATATAAATAAAATCTTTAAAAAAACAAAACAAAACAACTCTCAAATGTACTTGCAGAAGATCTTGTTTCAGTTTCCAGCACTCACAACCTCCTGTAAGTCCAGTTCCGAGGGAGCCAATGCCTTCCTTGTAATCTACACAGGTTCCTGTGTGTAGTGCATAGAAACTTACACAGTCACAAGCACATACACATAAATACCAATCCTTCAAAAAAGGTTCAGTGGGGGTGGAGGATGGTTCAACTGGTAAGAGTGCTTGCTGTCCAATCACGAAGACCTCAGTTCAAGTCCTCGGAAGCCAGATGATCTGAGGACCTATGACCCATGCTATGGAAACACAGACAGGAAGCTCACTGGAACTTGCTAGGCACCAGCTTAGCCCAGGTCCAGTGAGAGACCCTGTCTGGAGGAAATAAAGCAAAGGGCGCTACAACAGAATGCCCTTAGTCCTCCTCCAACCTCCAGGTACACACGTATACACAGAGCACACACATGGAAAAGAAAACTCCCTCTGTCTCCATCCAAGTGGCCGAGCTTCATAAGCATGACCTTAGCCCCAGTGCTATCAGCTCTTTCTTTGCAACCCAAATGTGTCGTTTTTGTCCTCTCCTCTAACATGGTCTAAGGAAGCACCTCCTGGCAGAGCACTGAAAGGTAAACTGAAAAGACTAGTTCTATCTCAGCATTCAGGAGGCAGAGACAGGAGGATCTCTGTGAATTTGAGGCCAGCCTAATCTACAGAGTGAGTTCCAGAACAGCCAGGGTTACATAATAAGATCCAGTCTGGGAAAACAAAAATACAAAACTAGTTCTACTATCCCTCAAATATACAATTAGAAATCAGACATCCAGACAATAACACTAGTAAACAAAGCTGGGGGTCTAAACAAGATCCCGTTTGTTTGGGCTGGGGTTCTCATTCATAGGCTGTGCATAGCACAGGTGAAGCCCTGAGTTTAATCCTTAGCACCAACAAATAAATACTTATTTCAGGAGACACCTACACAGAAATCAAATCTGCCAGTAAACCAAGCAGTGTTGGCACATGACTTTAATCAAGAGGCAGAGACAGGTGGATCTCTGAGGCCATCTTGGTGTACAGTTCGGGTTCCAGGATAGCCAGGAACTGTTATCCTGTTTCAGGAGTAAAATAAATAAATAAATAAATAAATCTTCCATTAAAGACCAGTGGCAGGGATATAAAAAGGGACCAAAATTTATTCTTAATTTTTGTAGGAAAACCAAACGAGGGGTTGGGGATACAGTCCCATGGCAGAGCGCTTGCTTAGCCTATGGGAGGTTCTGTGATTAATCCAGCATGAAGAGAAAAATAAGAAGAAGTAGGAGAAAATAACAGCCCCCTAAACAAGACCAAACTAGTACTGCATTCAGGCCTTTCTGGGGCAGTGAGCTGGGGCATCTGAGTCAACAGCAAGAACTGCAAGAGCTACGTGTCACACATGTGCCTACGGAAGTCCTTTGTGCCCTGAAGACCATGCCACTCCTCAGATCACAGATAAGCCAGCTCGTTAGGACAAAGGGAATTTACAGAAGACAGGCTAAGTCTGAGCTTGGATGTTATACAACACTGCTCTGAGTGTCAAAGCTCAAGTTCTCCATCTGAGAAACAGAAGAGCAGAACCTGGGTCACAGGATTATCATGAGGATGAAGTAAGAAAATACCACTAAGGTGCTTAACACACCATAACATAAACATAAAACATATTATGTAAAAACATAAACGGTAGCTAGTGTTACAAGGTGTGCCCGTAAAAGAGATGAGTCTGCTTACGAGGTTAACTTGTAGCTGCCACAGGCATGTTTTAGTTAGCTCAGCCACTCTGATCTGTCAATTCCTTAAGGAGAAACAAAGGTCAACAGAGGTCACTCAGTGGAAAAAATCAGCCTCTAAGTCTTCCAGACCTGCTGGATGACTGACACCAGCACCACATACATAGATGCTACCACCAATGACATCAGACTGTCCTTGAGACTAAAGTTTCAGAACGGCACTGTGCTTTAAAATTAAAAAGCCCTGACCAAACTTGAGAGAAACTGTCCTGCTTGCTGCTGTCCTACTTCATGGTAAATCCTCTTATCAGATCTGCTGAGCAGTTGAGAGTCAGTTCCCCAGCGTCCAGACGCAAGGGCGAGTGAGCCAGACACCCAGAGGAGAGCACCGCCTGGGGAAAGGGAGCACAGGACAGGCCTACGGATCAGGCTCACCCTGCTCAGTCACTCAAGGAAAGAAATAAAGTTCTAAAACAACGCTTGTGATGATACCGAAAAATGCCCTTAAAAACGGCATGAGCAGAGAGCTAGGCATGGAAGAGCACTTGCTGCTCTCGCAGAGGCCCCAAGTTCAGCCCCCAGAACACACAAGGCTGTTTACAACAACCGTAACCATGGTTCTCGGGATCTGGTGCCGCCTTCTGGGCTCTGCAGGCGCCAGGCATACAAGCAGTGCACTTACACACAGGCAAAATATATTCATAAAATAAAATGTGTTTTTAAAAACAATATTTAAAAAGTCAACTCATACGAATAATGATGGACATCATGACCTCTCTGACACTCCGGTGTCTGAATGACACAGACTGGGAGTGGTTTCTATTCAGTTATAGCCTACTTTTCTTCAAAAATCATTTACAGTACCTTGTTATGGGTTTTGATAAATAATGTTTTGACAAATACAACGTAGCTGCAAGCACAACTGCCTCCAGAAGAGACTACTCACCCTCCTTCACTCTCCGCATCTGTGAGTGTTGCCCCTGAGGAGGCGGTGAAGTAGACAGAGCTGGAGCCCGTGGAGTCGCTCCTCTCCCTGGCAAAAGGGAACCTGCGGCGCCGAGCTACTCTCTGGTTCTCTTCTATATGAGATCTGGAAAACAGGCACCATCCCAGAGTGCACATTAGGTCTCACATAGCCTGTCTTTTTCTCACTCCTCCCTCATTAAAAGATCAAGAGAGGAGACAATTCTGAGTCTTTGCTCTCAGGAGAGTAAGGGCAGTGCCTCAGGCTACTTCCTGGCAGACTAAACGGGGAAGCAGAGAGGTTGCAGCTGCTTCAATAGGTCAAAAAGGCACAAGGGGAACAACACAATCGGGACAAGGAAGGAACCAGATGTGCAGCCTCCTCCACCCTAGGTCAGCCTCCTCCACCCTAGGTCAGCAGCTATAGAATGGCTTGTTTAGAACCACCAAGAGCAGAACACACTCCAGCTGAAAAGCCAGAGGAGCCAGGAAAAGTTGAGCAAGAGACCAACTCACTCACCGGACCTCCGAGACAATCTCCCCAGCCAGTCCTTGCAGGCTCCTCTGAAGTTCCTCCACTTCTCGCCGTAGTGCCATGAGACTGGTCAGCACAAAGTCCAGGCGGTCCAGCACCTTCTCCTGTCCTTCCTGTGGGAGGCTGGGCAGCACAGCAGCATCTCCAGCTTCACCTGGGATGGCCCGCAACTGTGTCACTGAAGCAAGGGAAACAGGAGACCAAGATAGCCATGAGATATAGTGAGAAAAACAAAAACAAAAAACAAACAAACAAAAAAATAGTTCAAACCTAGAATTCTAGAGCACTTGCTTCTCTTGTTCTGTTTTTTGTTTTTTATCTATAATGTGTTTTGCTCACGTGTGTGAGGGAATCAGATCCCCTGGTTACAGACAGTTGTGAGTTGCCATGTGGGTGCTGGGAATTGAACCCAGGTTCACTGGAAGAGCATTAGTGCTCTTAACCACTGAGCCATCTGCCCGGCCCCCTTGTTCTATTTTTTTGAGACAGGGTCTATGTAACTCCAGCTGTTAAAGGCATGAGACGTTGGCCAGGCATTCACTTCTACTGAAGTTCAATTCACAGAGAAGAATTTGAGCCTCTGGAGGCATTTATTTCACAGCTAAGTCATAGTCAAGTTCCAAATCACGATTCAGAAAAAAAGAAAGCAAACGTAAAAATCTGGACCAACAAGATGACTCAGTGGGTAAAAGTACTTGCTGCTAAGGCTGACAACCTAAGTTCAATGCCCAAAACCCACATGTTGGAGGGAAAGAACCAGCTCCTGCACACAGAAGTGCTGTGGCATGTTTACACACTGGTGTGTCTACACATGTACATACACACACACACACAGAGACAACCTTTAAGGTCACAATCTCTAAAGAAACACTATCTGCTTGAAGAACCTTTAGAACACAGCAGACAGTGTAAAATGCCTGCAAGGGTGTGGTTCTTAGAAGGCAGGGCAGCTGCTCTGATAGAGTCAAAGAAAACCTTTGGCCAGGAGTGGTAGCCTCAGAGGTGGAGGCAGGAGGTTCAGGAGTTCAAGACTACCTTCAGCTACACAGTGTTTGAGGCTAACCTAAGCTATGTGAAGCCCTGTCTCAAAAACACAAAAAGGGGGAAAAAAAAGTCTCTGGCCTTATACCAGGCAAAATACCAGGTAGTCAACACCAACTACCCAGTAAAACAAAAACTTTGCTTGTTCAAATCCTCATCTCTCAACGAATAGTAACTGCCTCTCTTGAGGCCATAATTAATATCATCAGAGCGGAGCAAAAAGAAAATGAGCAGTCACCAAGAAAAGGGTCCATGGGAAAAAACTGGTCAAACGCCATATGAAAAACAGTTACCAAGATGAATATGCTCACCCTGAACTGAGTGCGAATGAATTAGGAACTTAGAAGACCTTTAAAGCAACTGGACAGGAATATGCAATATGGAAGAATGCGAGGAGAACCCACGGAGGAGACATGCATACATCCCGTATTAGAGGAAATCTAGGCCAGCAGTGCTCATGCTACAGCAAGGAAGATACCTAGAACGTATAGGCTTTCTCCCGTCCTCAGGGGAGGCCAGACCACTACTAAGAAATTACGAATGAGCAAAGTGCAAGGAACAGGAGAAGTGCCATGTTACCACTCTATTATCAGATGCTGACAGCTGCAATCTAGGGTGATAAGTGTGCAGACACACTTGCAGAACTAACCTTCCAGTTAGCACTGAATCAGAAGATACATGAGATCAGTGGTCAGAGAAAACATTTTCAATCAGCATGGAACGACCGGCGCGCCGCACGACCCTCTGCTACCCAAATAAGGGGAGAGACCCGAAGCCCCAGATGCTTTGCTTAAATGACTTAACCTGAAGATGTTTTACAAAACGGAACCCATTTCATCTGTCACTACTGGCTTTCAACCATCTGGCTTCAGTTGCATGAGTGTGCTCCCAGCCCATGTTGTGGAAAGTACACTGGACCAGATAACCAGGTCTGGCTTTACCACTTACTCTGTAACAACACTGAGAAAGTTACACAATCCCTGTGAATTTTTCTTCATAAAAAGGATTTTTAAATCCTTGGATTACTCTCCAATTACCCTTCACATTTGGATACATATATTCGCACCTCCAGAGCTTTTCATTCCGATGAGGTTATTTCTTTCTTCTTCTTTCAGACTCTTCCTCTGTCTAACACACCCCAACACTTCTCAAATGCTCTTGGTACACATGTTCATGAGCATGACCAGAACTAAAAGTGAAAGCTACGGTCATTTTGCATCAAGCTGTCCTAGAATCGGAGGAAAGGGCACAGCTTTCCTTTTTTCCTAAGAGTGAAACTCAGCCTTTCCACTACTCCGCCAACCTATCGAAAGATAGCCCGAGCCCCAGTGCCATCAGTAATGACCTGTGCCCTTCTTACCTTGGCGTCCACGCTCTGAAGCCTGCGCATAGTCCAGGGAGTTGGGCAGACTGTGGCTCCGGCCACGGCGCTGGGTCCGTTTCCATCGCTGGCTGTAAAGGACGCACAGGAATCCAAGGCCGGCGGCAGTACCGAGTAACAGTCCCAACCCGGCGCGGGAGCCGCCCAGGGCCCCCAGTCTAGACATAGTGTACCTGCAGCCCGCGTAGGAAACAGGAGCGAACCGAAAGAAAGTCATGAGCCGGGTCTTCCACCCCCGAGGCAGAACACGTTACCCATGGCCTTACCCAGGTCCAGCCCTCAGGAGCCGCAGCCCCCGGCGCAGACGGACGCCCTGCCAAGGGGCAGCAGCGCGGGTCCAACGCGCCCCTGCCCAGTGCAGTCCCGCTTCTACGTCCTTGGCCTCCCAGCACCCTGTACATGGCAGCCTCTCAGCCGGCTACACACTCTCGGCCTTCCGGAGCCCCCGAAGCCACGCTGGCCCGTAGGAGACCAACTCAGACCCTTACCCAGCCGCCAGCCACCATGGCAGCAGCAGTCACCACTGCTTCACGCTGTCAATGATCTTGACGTCCTTAATCCGCGCCACCTGCTCCGCTCACGGTGAGACGCGCGTGGAGATGACGCACAAGGCTCTGCCTCCTACCCAGGTTCTGTGGGCGGGGCTACATCAGCGGTAGGATGCTTTAAGGGAAGCGGAGCGGGCTAGCACGTGCCGAGCCTGCGGCATTCACTTTGCCCTGTGGTGGATCCCCAGGTGCTGCGCCCAGAAAGTGCTCTGCAAATCTCACGCTGCCCATACCTGGAAGATGCCACCCCCCACCTTTTCTTAACACTGTATTTCCAACTGATTTAGTCATTTACGGATTTTCTAGTCAAACCATTTACCCTAAACAACAGCGCCACTGCCAGATGAAATTAGATAAAGTTGCTGGTTGTCGACATCGCTGGGACTAGACTTCTACCAGCTTTCAAAACTCCGCTTCAAGCCAGGGCCGCTGGACCAGGAGAATCATTGCGAGTTTGAACCTATCCAAAACTATATAGTCTACAGAGCAAGCTCCAGGACAGCCAGGGCTATGCAGAGAAACTAGGTCTAATACATACCATTTCTGCTATCTTTGTTTTTTTTTTTATTGCTGCTTTATTAAGTTGGAATCACTATATAGCCCAGACTGGCCTCCAAGGTCACACAAATGTTATTATGCCAATGCTGTGCCACTGAACCACATCACCGATCTTTTTCTTTTCTTTTTTTTTGGGGGGGACCATTAAATTTTGAGACCAGATCTCAAATTGCCCAAGTTAGCTTTGAATTCACTCTGTAGCACAGGCAGACCTTGATCTTGTGATCCTTCTGAGTCCCCACTCTGACAAAAGCTGGGATTATAGGTCTTTGCCATAAAGCCAAACTTTGGCCTCTCTGGCTGTTAGTATTCTGTCTAAACTCCACCTCCACAGTCAGCTGGCAACAGCCAGGTATGCTCCTCCCCACAGTTACCTGGCAACAGGCAGGTAGGCCTGTCCACTATAAAAGGGGCTGCCTGCCCCCTCCTCTCCCTCTTGCTTCTCTCTTGCTCGCTCCCTTGGCCCCATGCCTGCAGGTTCCCCTCTCCCTTCCCACCTTCCCACCTTCCCTTCTCCCTCTCTCCACGTGGTCATGGACAGCCTCTGCTCCTCTACCTCTCTTCTCTCCCCTCCCCTCCCCT
>NW_021604618.1:21547204-21558774 GCF_004785775.1 Grammomys surdaster
ACACCCCCCTCTCTCTCTCTCAATAAACCCCCCTTCGTGGAACCATCTGGTCTGCTGTGGTCTGTTCCAAGCTGCACGTGAAAATCTTTTCACTGGCCTTCTGCTTTGGCCTTCCAAATTCTGAGAGTACAGATTTGTCTGGCTCCAAATGTATTTATATACATACATAAAGTATATATATATGACCATATCTCACCATTTAAAGACAGACACAGGTTTTGGGGGACTGACCTAGATAGTTCCACTGTCTTGTTTGGTTGGTTGGTTGGTTGGTTGGTTTGAGGGTTGTTGGTTTTTTCCGTTTTTGTTTTTGGGTTTGTTTGTTGAGATGGGGTTTTCCTATATGGTGCTGGTTGCCTTGGAACTCTCTTTGTATACCAGGAGGGCCTTGAACTCATAGAGATCCACCTGCCTCTGTCTCTCGCCTTTAAAATGTTATTAAACATTTTGGGGCAAAGTGGTAGTGATGCCTGCCTTTAATCTCAGCACTTGGAAGGCAGGAGGATCTCTGAGTTTGAGGCCAGCCTGATTTATAGAGTGAGTTTCAACCCCTGCCCCCCCCCACCCCTGCAATCACACTGCGCCTGCATGGACAGTAGATATGGCAAAGTGGGCAAAGTGCTTGTTATACAAAGCATAGCAATGGATGTTAAATATCAGAACCATGTAAAAGCTGGACATGGTAGCATGCATCTGTAATCCCAGCTCTCCTACCAGCAGAAGGGCTGTGGACACAGGAGACTCTTCAGAGAAGCAATAAAGATTCAACCTCAAGCAAGATAGAAGGCAAGAACATAACACTAGGGGTTGTCCTCTGACCTCCATACGCACAGGTTTTGGACACACGAACTAAGTATTTTAATCAGCATAGAAAATAATGGGTTTCATTGTGACATTTTTGTATGTGTTTTTTTTGGTTTTTTTTTTTTTTGTTTTTTTGTTTTGTTTTGTTTTGTTTTTGTTTTGTTTTGTTTTGTTTTGTTTTGTTTTGTTTTGAGGCATGGTTTCTCTGTGTAGCCCTGGCTGTCCTGGAACTCACTCTGTAGACCAGGCTAGCCTCGAACTCAGAAATCCGCCTGCCTCTGCCTCCCAAGTGCTGGGATTAAAGTCGTGCGCCACCACCGCCCGGCTCTTTTGTATGTGTTTACAGTCCTGTTTTATTCACATTTTACCTGCCATTGTCCTGTCCTTATTCTTAAAAATGAGACATTAATTTTATTCGGTAATGTAGTCACCCAGAACTGGAGTAAACCAGTCTGATCTCCAGGTCACTCCAAGAGCCACTTCCCTGAGTGCTGAGCATCTCTGAGTAGTCCTGGGCTAGCAGAGCTGATCTGGTGGGAGCCCACTGGGAGCCCTGCTCTCCTTCCTGGTCTCCCAGGTTAGGACTGAGGAGCGGGTGCTATAATCTGTCCCCAGTCTCCAGCCACAGACTTTGTTGCCAAAGAGTGGAGATGGGGAGTCCAGAACTGTAGTGCTGAACCTCATATACTGTGGGTTACAGCTTACCTCTTTATATGCTCTCTGCTGGACTAGGTATCTTCCACAAGATGCCGAAACGGACCATGCAATAGCTGTCTTGTGTGGATTTTTCCTGGGAGGAGTAGCGACTGTTGGACCCAGCACAGAATGGCTGTATGGAGAGTGAAGGTGGGAAGGTCCAACCTTCCTACGACCCTCAGCTGTATCACCACGCTAACCTGATAGCCTCTCCTGGGCAGAACAAGCAGAAGCTTGGATGTTGCTGACCCAGTTGCTTCAGGACCTTTCAGATAAAGTCTGGGACTCTAATGATTCGGGGGGAATTGCATCAAGAAAGCAAAGAAAACTGAAGACAGCAAAAAGCTGTGAATGTGAAGTTTGGGAAACAGTATCTCAGTACAAACTATGTGCTCAAAGCAAAATCTTCATGAATGTGATACACACAGGAAGGATTGGATGTATAATACAGATTTCACAAGTAATTTTGATGAAGAAATCCTAGTGGTTTTCATGTACATGGGCAATCATTCCTTCATTCTAAATGTGAGGAAACTCATTAGAATAAAATACAGACAAAGGAATGAATCTAGAAGAAAAATTGACATCTATAAAAAAATAAAATGAACAAGAAGACAGACACATAGTAATTGTGCATATTTATGGGACACAAGGTAACACAAGAGTCTATTTCAAAAAGAAAAAGAGGGGCCAGTGAGACCGTTGAATAGGTGAGGGTGCTGTCTGCTGAGGGTGAATGCATCAGTTCACCCAAGTTTGATTCCTGGAAACTACACAGCAGAAAGAGAAAACTGATTCCTGAAGGTTGTCTCAAAATTTGTCCTCAGAGCTCTACCTGTGGGCCAGGGTTGGGCATGGCGGCTCATACCTATAGTCCCAGGCCAAAGCAGGAGAATCAACCCAAGTTTGAGGACAGCCTGGCCTACATAATAAGACCTTGTCTCAAAAAGACAAAGGAAGGACAAGACAGAGAGAGGGGAGGGGAGCAGAGTAGGTTCACATGCTAGATTCAGTTCCTGTGCCCCTGTGCCCCACTGCAGAAGCAATCCACAAAAGCTGACAGGAAGAAGGAGACAGGAAGACCAGGCAGATAGCCCAGGCAGGGAATTCATTTCCTCCTGAATATTAAAGATGTTATCTAGCAGGAGTAAGGCTGCCTGGGCAGCTGGCGCTGTAGCGGGCTATTCAGACAGAGCTCTATGCTAAGGTGCATCAGCAGGCCAGTTTTGTAAATGCGATAAAGCAAGCCCCCCACCCCCAACACCATCCTAGGTCTCCTTCCCAGCCCACCACAGCCAACTGAGAGAGGTAAACAGAACAGGCTCCAAACCCTCACCCAGCCCAGAATATCTGCCTCATCCAGCTGGCTCTGCCCAAAGTGGTGACACTGTAGTGCCTTGCAATAGTAGCCTTACCTGGTATATAACTTGTAAGGTTTTTAGCACACACACACACAGGGACACACATGCACACAAACACACACAAGGTCTTGGGCCTGGTGGGGTGGGGTGATTTAGTTAAGTGTCTATCATGCATGCATGAAGACCTGAGTTTGGATCCCCTGTACCCGAGCTCCTGGCCAAGGTGACCTGGAGCTCGTGGGAAGGATGGGGTCTGAAGGCAGGTCCCCGGAATCACGGGCCAGTCAGCCTACTTGAATGGATGAGCTGCAGCTTCAGTTGAAGACCATGTCTCAAAAAATACAGTATAAGGACTGGAAAGGTAGCCCATGGTCGCAGGGCCTGCAATGCAACTTGCAATTTGTGCTTGCCATGCAATTGTGAAGAGGTGAGTCTGGACTCGGGAGCATTCCGCTGGAACAAGGCAGATGCCAAGCACACCTATAACTGCAGCCCTGAGTGGTGAGGTGAGAAATCAAGAGCCTCAGGCTGAGGAAGAGACCCTGTCTCAAAGGAATAAAAAGAGAGTGACAGGGAAAATCAGAGTGACAGGGAAAATCTGGCCTCTGTGTATGCACACAGCTCATACACTAGCACACATATGTGCATACACACACACACACACACACACAAATAGATATTTTAGAAACAAAGATTCAGAAAGGAAATGCCCAGCATTGACCTCTAGCCTTTAAACACATGTGTAATATCCACATAAATGGATGCATATACATCACACAGGGACAGACACTCACGCGCACACACAGACACAGACACACACACACATTATTTTTAGGGCTCAGCTGTCACTCTGTAGGCAGAGGAATTTCCTATGTATAAAGCCCTGAGTTTGATCCCCAGTGTAACCATCTGAGGTAGCTCACTCTTGTTATCTCAGGATTTGGAAACCCGAGGCAGAAGGATTACTCAGAGTTTAAAGCCATCCGACTACGTAAAGGACTCCAGGTCTTCCTGGGCTATATAAAGTGAGACTCTGTCTGAAATGAACAAAAGAGCATTTGTAAGTCCCTATCCGCCCCCCCCCACCCCCGCTCCCCATTTCCTGTGTCTCAGAGGTAATGGCTCCCTGCACAGTACTTAACTTCTCCTATCTGTCCTGTTTTTCTCTTGACCACACATTTTGTGAAAATAAAAGGAACACCACGTTGGAAGCAACGCTGAAGACCCCTGTCAAGCCAGACTGTGCTGCCTCCTGACTATAATCTCAGCACTAAAGGCCGAGTCAGGAAGATTGCAAGTTCTAGGATATCTTGGGCTACCTAGATGGACTTCCTGTATGGAGAAACAGAGAGGGGAGAGAGGGGGAAGGAAAGGGATAGAGGAGGGAAGAATAGAAGGAGGGAAAAGGGGGAGGGAAGGAAAGAGAAATGGTGGGAGGGTAAAGTGAGGGGAGGTAGAGACTTACAAAATGGAAGTCAGGATGCTACTGAAGGCTCAGGACTTAGGCATGTCCCAGGCGTCCGCCTAAGGACTTGAGCCCTGCCCGTCAACTGCAGGCCTCTGGAACAGCAGATAATTACAGTGCACCCAGAGACTCGAGATGCTTATCAGGCTACCTCGGGACTCTTGCCTCAAAGACATTTCCACTGGTTCACACAGTCTTCTGTTCTGTGGGTCACACGGTCCATGTCAAACTTCTGCATTCTTTCTCGGCTTTGGAAGTCATTTCTCTTTACCTCTTTATTTATCTTGTTTTTAAAATATTTTTATTATTTACATGTACCTGTGTGTATGTCTGAGTATGTGCATGTGCCTGAGTTAGGGCCCTCCCTTGGAGCTGGAGTTAGGAGCAGTTGTAAGCTGCCTGACGTGGGTGCGAGGAGTGGAACTCGGGTCCTCTTCAAGAACAGTACGGAGTCTGAATCACTGAGACATCTTTCCAGCCTTTCTGTTTTTATTTTAAGACAGGGACTTTGTAGCCAAGGCTGGCCCTCAACTCAAGGTGGTCCTCTTGCCTCAGCCTCCCAAGTGCTTAGCTAAACAATTTAGTTGTGGCTCTAGTTTGTCTGGGTGTCCCTCATGTGTCTAGGTGTCAATGACTGGGTCTGGAGGGTGGCGTTACTGAGAAATGATGAGGCAAAGGATGTGGGGCCTAGGGAAGGTCTTTGGTCATGGGGACAAGCCCTTGTTGAGAACAGGAGGCCCAGCCTCATCTGTAAGTGGTCTCACCCTGAACCTGGAGTTCACATTTTCTCATCTTGCTGGAAACCAGCAAGGACCAGTGCTCCTCCTGTCTGTGCCCTCCCTGAAGCTGGGTTATAGGTATTTGTGGAGACATCTAGCTTGTTACTTGGGTTCTGGGATCCAAGCTAGAGTTCTCATGAGTGCACAGCACTCAGTCATGCTCCCCGTTCCTGAGCTGTGTTGTTTTCTGAAATAGTCTTTCCACGTAGCCCAGGTTGGCCTCAATTCCAAATCCTCCAGTTTTTCACCCCTTGCATGCTGGACCTTTTCTCCTTATAAGTTAAATGTCTCTGGCGTTTCATTGCAGTAACCAGAAGCTGACTAATATACTGATCTTGTAATGAGTTAAGAACTTTTTCTCACTGTAAGCTTCACTTTCCCTACTTGCTTTAGGACGCTGACTCAGAGCCTATCTAAACCTATGTCTCCCACATTGCAATTTCCAAGACCCCGAAATAAGGGTCTTTCATGTTTGTACTTTCTAAACTTAAATTGATACTTTTGTCTGTTTCAAATCACAAAACAAAATATTTAGCTTTATATAACTGGGAACTTTGTGTAAGTTCTGTTTTGTTTTGGCTTTTAGATAGGTTCTGTCTCTGTGTCCCTGACTGTCTTCCAAGGCGCTCATCCAAGCTTCAAGCAGACCTGACTCTGGTTAGCTTCTGAGATGAGATCAAGCATGTTCAGGGTGAGGGGGGGCACTCAGACGGTCCTCAAAGTCCATCTTCATGTCTCAGCTGAGTGCTGAGATGTTGGGGATTGGTTCTAATGCTTTGATTTAATTGGGAATCTGTATGTCCAAACGCTGAAGGTCCTTGTTCCCAACTGGTTCTTGATTGATCAATAAAAGATACCAGCGGCCAATAGCTTGGAAAAGGGAGACGGGGCAGAACCCTTAGATTTGGGTGGCTAGGACTCAGGAGAGAGGAACAGAGAATCCCCATGATGCGGTGGGAGATGGACCAGATTTAGAGCTGCAGGAGAGAGAACCAACTAACCATGTAAAACTTCAGGTAAATGGCTACTGGCCACTCCCCTCATTGGGCATGGGGTAGCAAGGGGAGGATTAGAACTTCCCAGCTTTGGTGTGTGTGTGTGTTTCATTAGTGAATCCAAAGAGTTCCTGGGTAGCTGACTGGAAGCTCATGACCCGCTGGAAGCCAAAGCAGGACCGGGATTACAGAGTCCATCACCCCAGCCTGGTTTATCTAGGAGAAGTTTGATTTTGTCACAAGGGGTGAAATTTGATTGTGACAGTCTCACTTTTGTTCTCAATAGAAGTGTTCTCAGCAGACAGATAGTCCCAATCACCAGCACTTCACCCACACTTGGTTTTTAGAGTCTTTTCTTCCTCTTCATTTTTTTTTAAAGATGCTTATTTTATTTATGAGTACACTGTCGATGTCTTCAGGCATACCTGAAGAGGGCATCAGAACCCATTAAAGATGATTGTTATCCACCATGTGGGTGCTGGGAATTGAACTCAGGACCTCTGGAAGAGCAGAGAGTGCTCTTAACCACTGAGCCATCTCTCTAGTCCCCATTCCTCTTCATTTTTTGTGCGGAGGAAAGTCCTGTAAGGTTTTTTTAAAGTTATTTATTTTATGTAAATGAGTACACTGTAACTGTCTTCAGACATACCAGAAGAGGGCATCAGATCCCATTACAGATGGTTGTGAGCCACCATGTGGTTGTTGGGAATTGAACTCAGGACCTCTGGAAGAGCAGTCAGTGATCTTAACCGCTGAGCCTTCTCTCCAGCCTCTAAGGTTTATTTTTTGTATATATGTGAGTACCTGTGGAGGCCAGAAGAGGGCATAGGCTCCCCTGGAGCAGGAGTTAGAGGCAGTTCTGAGCCATCTGATATAAGAGCTGGGAACTGAACCAGGGTTCCCTGGAAGAGCAGTAAATGTTCTTAATTTCTGAGCCATCTCTCCAGCCCCATTGGGACAGAGGACCTTTTTTGAGACAACATTTTACACTTCAACAGAGGCTGGCCTTGAACTTGAAGCAATCCGTCTCCTGAGCACTAAGACTAGAGATGTGTGCCACCACACACACCCCCCAACATTAAATCTCACTGTTACCCCAATTGGTATTTAACTCAAAGTTCAAGTGATTCTCCTGCCTCAGTCTCTGAAGTAGTTGGAACCACAGTCATGCACCAACACACCTGGAAATTTTCACAAATTCTAAGTTTCTTTCTTTCTTTCCTATCTGTAAGGCAGTCTCTGGGGGTATAAAGATGAAGTTTGCAGGCTCAGTGGGTAAGGTGCTTGCTGCCAAGCCAGAGCCCTGGGACCCACACAGTGGGAGGAGAGAGCCAACTCCTGAAAACTGTATTACAACCTTCAGGAATGAGCCATGACATACAGGTCTATGAACACACAGACTAGACACATGATAAAACATTGTATTTCTAGGACTCCTAAAGGTTTTGAGGATCTGGTTATTGATCATCTCTGCTCCCATGGAGTGTCTAGTCAAGTCAGCTGCCAATGCTGTTTCCTCTACTGGTTCTTTTTGTTATTGGCCGGGGTGGGGTGGGGTGGAGTGGGGAGTTGGCTTTTGTTTTGTTCCTTTGTTTGCTTATTTGGTTTTGGTTTGTGGTTGTTTTGAGACAGATTCCGTTCTCTTTCTTTCTCTCCCCTAGTTACCTCCCTGTTGCTGAGATAAAACAAACAAACAAACAACAATAAACTCAGCAACTTAGGAAAGAAAGGGTTAATTTTATTCTAGCCCACAGTTCCGGCTTCCAGTGGAGCTTGAGATCAAGCTCACTAAACCATGGAACCGACCAAGCAACATCCCAGCCCCCGTAGTTCTTTTTTTTTTTTTTTTTTAATTTTTTTTATTTATTTATTATATATACACTGTAGCTGTCTTCAGACACCCCACAAAAGGGTATCAGATATCATTACAGATGGTTGTGAGCCACCATGTAGTTGCTGGGATTTGAACTCATGACCTCTGGAAGAGCAGTCAGTGCTCTTAACCACTGAGCCATCTCACCAGCCCCGCCCCCGTAGTTCTTTATAGATTCCATGGTGAGATTTTTATTTTCTCCCTCCTAGTACTGGGGGTTAAATCTAGAGCCTCAGCGTTTGCCCTCCACCACTGAATTACAGCCCAGCCCTTTCTGTCCCTTTAACGAGCTCCTTGTTAAACACAGATGTGTCTTATCCCTCTCGCTAAATTGTTGGGGGACGAAAGCTGGTACCAGACAGGTAGAAGATCATATAAATAAATCAGACTAGTTAGGTAAGAAGTTCAGGTTTCCAGGCCAGGGATGGGGCGTGTTCCAGGGTGTTTTTTGCTTTTTAGGGAACCAATCAGAACGAGTCGACTGAAGAATGTTGAACTGTCAACTTCTAGATTAGGGCGTGGACCAGCTAGCTGTGAACTCGCCGCCCTCCCTTGGGTATCAGGCTCAGGGATCGACGTTTCTGTGCCTCAGGTGTTACCCTGTGATCTGCGCGTGCTCCCGAGGCTCCCCGCAGGAGGAACGGGTTCCGCGCCTTTACAGCCAGCGGACTGGCACCCAGCCAAGAGCGCGGATGATGCATAGACTTAATTTGCAGGGCCGTAGGCATGCAAGGACCCGCAGCCACACTTGAAAATGACAGACCCCGGGACTCAGGACTACGCAGGACCTGACACTCGCGCCTAGCCTAGCCTAGTGCACTCAAAGTTCTCAAGGGACAAGTGAGGACACGCAGTTCCCGCTTCCCTTTGGTCCGCAGCGCAGTTTTCGCTCTGCTACGTTGTAGGGACAGGCGGGAACAGGCTGGCATCCGTCGGACTTTGGAGCCTGAGCGTAGAGGTGTTGCAGGAAAAGGGCAAAGGGCCACCCTGGACGCCACTAATGCTAGTGGAGTCCGCGGCGACACGCCCGCTTCCAGGTCTCTGGGCCGGCGGGACAGCGGCGCGCGCTCCTGATTGGCCGGCGCGGTGTCCACACGGCCGCCAAGCGCCGCCCACGGACAGAGCAGGGGTAACGGGACTGTGGTCGCGGGCAGCCCCAGCCACGCACCATGCCCTATCTGCTCATCAGCACTCAGATCCGTATGGTGAGTACCTGGAGTAGGTGACGGCGACAGCCACTCTGAGCGACTTTCCTCAAGGCCCGGCAACCGGCCCACCACGCCCTCGCGGCGGGGACACCAGGCAGGGTCGGGCGGATGCCTGGGCGGGGAGTACCGCGGGGACACCCACGACCTGCTTCATAAGCGCTGCAGCCGGGGCCCGTATGAAGACAAAGGCCACGCTAAGCCGCGCGCAGCGGCTACACCTGTGGCCCGCTCCGGGCAGGACTAGTTCCGATGCACAGAGAGAACTGGGCTAGGGGTGGAGAGGGCTGCAGGCGGCCTGGGGAGAGCACCACGGGGGGAGTCTGAGGTCAAGCTTCTCTAGGTGAAGTTTCCTCAGCTAGGGGGTGGGAGAGAGGTGGTACTGGCTGGTTTATAAATCCCCTCAATCCCCCTTTGAAAGGATACCTGATGTCCCCTCCCACAGTTGAAGAGCTTGGCGCGCTGCGGTTTTCTTCCAACGCCCAGCAGTGGATACAAATCTCGCTTCCAGGGGATAGCTGGGAGTAGTGAGCCCATCATGAAACAGGAGAGGTCTTGGCAATGCCCAGAAGGCAGTGAAAACCTATATACTTGTTGAAATCTAGATTGCTGGACACTTTTGCCTGCCCTCCTCCTCAAATAATAATTATTCTTTTAATTCTTTCCAAGTTTTGTGTATGTGTGTGACAGGGTCTTATGTAGCACAGGCTGGCTTCAAGTTTGTTATGTATGGGAGGCTAGCCTTGCTTCCCAGTTGCTGGGATTACAGGCATGTCCCACCAGGTTTGCCTCTCTTACATTATAGAGTTTGTTGTTTGTTTGTGGGGGCGGAGTTTGAGACAGGATTTCTCTGTGTAGACTCGTCTGTCTGGAACTCTGTAGACCAAGCCGGCCTCAAACTCAAGAGATCCACCTGCTTCTGTCTCCCAAGTGCTGGGATCAAAGGTGTGCTCGATCACCTCGGGCTAAGGCTTGCAACGTCGTACTTGTGTGCTCAACTGACAAGCGTTGTGTTGTTTCTGCCGTTAGGCTGTTATGAGTAATTCTGCTAGGAACATATGATGTTTTTCTTGCTGGTTTGTTTTTTATTTTGGTGTTGGTTGTAATTTGGAAAGTTGGTTTGCCTGTGTACAAAATTTTATGTGGACAGGTGTTCTAATTTCTTTCATTCTCCAGGTGATGCCAATACACAGGGAACCTGGCTGGTGGCACCTGGCTCAAAAGCACCAATAGGCAGTGTTTTTTGGCTGTTTTTGTCAGGAGGGACCCACCGTGCTCCCCTCTCAGTTGTGCTCTACCTCAGCTGACCTTCAGTACCACTTCCCTTCACCTATAGCTTCCCAGGGCCAGTGGAGAGGGGAAGAGAAGTGGAACTGTGCACGTCTGCCCGACGCCCAGCTAAGCAGCTACTGTGGCTTACCTTGCAGGAGGTGGGCCCCACCATGGTGGGTGATGAACACTCAGATCCAGAGCTGATGCAGCACCTGGGGGCCTCCAAGAGAAGTGTCCTGGGAAACAACTTGTAAGTAGTGGCATCCTTCTGTACCTGCTTTTCTCCGGGGCAGGGCCTTGGTCTGCTTTTCCCTTTACACAACCATCAAGCCCAGCGGCAATAGCCACTGGAGGGCTTGATCTCATCCTCAGTCTCCCACAGGGCCCAGAGTTTACCAAAGAGAGTTTCCCACAAACACCCAGCCTTCCTTCAATAAGCAGCTCATCCTCAGTGGAAGTCTGGAACAGCCTGTCCCAGGAGTTTGGGGCTCTGGAAGTGAACTATTTGTGCCTTGTCCTCTCGGCTCTAAATTGGATCCCATCAACAAAGACAAGCTTTGCCTTGAGGGGTTGGCTGAGTGGCAAAGCCCAGCCCCAGAAGTAGAGCAGGACACCTAGGTCCTCTTGGAGTGCCCAGCATGTGGCCTCTTCCCTCAGGCTCCTTCACACCATCTCTGTGTCTAAACACTACTGCTTCCCTTTCTGCTTCCTCTGCCTCTGTCTTGGTGTTCTATGACGGCCGGGCGGTGGTGGCGCACGCCTTTAATCCCAGCACTTCGGAGGCAGAGGCAGGCGGATTTCTGAGTTCGAGAGTTTGAGGCTAGCCTGGTCTACAGAGTGAGTTCCAGGACAGCCAGGGCTACACAGAGAAACCCTGTCTCGAAAAACCAAACTAAAAAAAAAAAAAAAAGAGGCACCATGACCAAGCAGAGTTAGAGGTTTAGTCCATGACAGTCATGATAGGGAAAATGGCAGCAGGCAGACAGGTGCTGGAACAGGAGCTGAGAGCTTTAGACCCTGATCTGCAGCCTGTGTGTGTGTGTGTGTATGTGTGTGTGTGTGTGTGTGTGTGTGAGAGAGAGAGAGAGAGAGAGAGAGAGAGAGAGAGAGAGAGAGAGAG
>NW_021604618.1:21558784-21571588 GCF_004785775.1 Grammomys surdaster
GAGAGAGAGAGAGAGAGAGAGAGAGAGAGAGAGAGAGAGAGAGAGAGGGAGGGAGGGAGCCAGAGCCTGGCATTTGGTTTTGAAACCTCAAAGCCCACACCCAATGACTCAACTCCTCCAAGTGCACACCTCCCAGTCCTTCTACTCCAGTTCTCAACCTTCCTAATGCTGAGACTATTTTTTAAAACAGATTTATGTTTATGAGCACACTGTCACTGACACCAGAAGAGGGCATTGGATCATTACAGATGGTTGTGAGCCACCATGTGGTTGCTGGGAATTGAACTCAGGACCTCTGGAAGAGCAGTCAGTGCTCTTAACCACTGAGCCATCTCTCCAACCCTGCTGGGAACTTTTAATACAGTTCCTCATGTTGTGATGACCCCCAACCATAAAATTATTCAGTTGCTATTTCTTTATTTTATGTACATTAGTGTTTTGATTACATGTATGTCTACGTAAGGCTGTTGGGTCCCCTAGAACAACAGCTACAGACAGGTGTAAGTTGCCATGTGGGTGCTGAGAATTGAACCCAGGTCCTCTGGAAGAGCAGCCACTGCTCCTAACCACTGACCTATCTCTCCAGCCCCCAGTTGCTATTTCATAATTGTAATTTTACTACTGTTATGAATCTTTTTTTTTTTTTGGTTTTTTGAGACAGGGTTTCTCTGTGTAGCCCTGGCTGTCCTGGAACTCACTCTGTAGACCAGGCTAGCCTTGAACTCTCAAATTCAGAAATCCACCTGCCTTTGCCTCCCAATTGCTGGGATTAAAGGCGTGCGCCACCACCGCCCGGCTACTGTTATGAATCTTAATGTAAATATCTGATATGAGACCCTAGTGAAAGGGTCATTTGACCCCTCCCCCCCCAACGGGTCATGACCTCCAGGTTGTGAATCACTGTTCTAATTCCTCTCAAATAGTTCCACTCCCTAGTAACTAAGCATTCAAATACATGAGCCTCTGGGGCTATTTTCATTGGAGCCATCAAACAACTTAAAAAAGAAAGCACTTAATTAGGGGCTTGCATTGAGTGAGTCTATAACCAAAATGGCAGGCAGCGCAGCAGCAGGCAGGCCGCATAGGTCAGGAACTGAGGGCTTACACCTGACATCTGACACTGGGCCTGGGGTGGCCTTTTGAAAATTAAAAGCCCACCCTCAGTGACACAGTCCTCCAACAAGGCCACACTTTCTAATCCCTTCCAAAGCAGTTCCACCAACTAGGGACCGAGCATTCCGATGACCCTGTAGGGCCATTCTTGTTCAAACGACTGCACCCTCCTGCTATTGGGGGAGAAACGCCAAGTGGGTTCAGGGATTCTGAAAAGAACTGTCAGAGACCCAAGTGCTAGATGGGAAGAGAGGAAACAAACAGATCCCAACCCTTTGGTCAAGGCATGGAGGAGCCACTCCCATCTCTTGCCATTAGACATTTGCTTCACGACACCAAACTCGGGGTTTGGGTCCCTTTTCTGCTTTATGCTCTTTACAAATCAAAGGAAATCAAACTTTCTCTGTGACAGCAAATGGCACATAGATCCAGGTGCTAACCTTATTTACAGCTCCAGGATTGCAGGGCAGCCAGAGAGGGGCCACAGAGAGCAGTGGGTAATTAAACGAACACATTGCAAGGCTACCCTGGGGCCTGCTATTCATGGCAGGTGGAGCTAACCAGCCTGTTTTCACATGTGTTGACAGGAAGAGTAATGGTATTTTCATCACGCTGTTGCGAGAAAACAAGAGTGTAGCAAGGAACAGAACAGAGGGTGTGCACTTCGCCTGTCACCAGGCAAGTGGCCAGCAAACAGGCCTGGCACTGAGTAGACACTAGCTTTGTATGGGTGCTTGCACCATACCACCTCATGACACTATCCTGGTCTCTTTACAGTTATGAATACTACGTCAACGACCCTCCTCGCATAGTCCTGGACAAGCTGGAATCTAGGGGCTTCCGAGTGTTAAGCATGACAGGGGTGGGCCAGACCCTGGTGTGGTGTCTGCACAAGGAATGACCTGCTTGAGCTAACTGGTGCACAGGGACTGCCATGTGCCCTGCCCACATGCTTGCATCACTGTCTGCCCTGCCTATCTCTTTCCAAATTGTCAACTCCCTTGTCCAACACTGATGGGTTGTGGAACCTTGCTCCAGTTGGTTTTGCCAGCAGGCCCAGGTCCTTGTGCTTTCAGCTTCCCCCAGCAAGGTCTGACCCTGGCTCTTGCTGGAGGCCACGTGCTGAAGGCAAGCTACCCTGAGGACAGGACCTGGATCCTACACAGCCAGTCCAAGCCAATAAAGGGCTCTCACAAGTGGTTGTTCCTCAGTTCTGTTGTGCAGTGACTCTTGAGATGAACCATTCTCTACTGTCTATCCCCACCCATGGAAGAAGCCCTCATAAATAGAGCCCAGCCCAAGAGGAAAGAAAAGTAGATTTTTATTTTTTTAAAAAAAAGTTTATTGGTGATGATTCAGAAAAGGGTGTGGGGTAGGAAGGCTGGAGCTGGGGCTACGTGGGCTGGCCTTCATCTTCCTGCTGCATCTGGGCGATCAGCTGCTGGCGCTCAGCTGCCTGGCGCATGCGCATCATGACCAGACTCTCATAGTCCCTTTCTGACAGCACTGAGCCCTGGGGACAGAAGAGACAGGAGTCAGGACATCAAGGTACGGCCCCACAGATTATAGACTCAGTATAGGGATAAGACAGAGCCAAGTCTAAAAGTGACCTCATAAGGAAGGGAAGGACCCAGACATCTTGAATTCCAACTCCTCCAGGATCCTTCAGAGAAAGCAGGCCTATGCTCCCCAGGCTGCTTCTCCATCAGCTCCCCGGAAGCTCCCCACAAGCTCCCTTTACCCAAGACACCACATCCTCCTACATCCTGCTCTGGTTCAGTCCTTGTCAATCGCTCCCCATGTGCTGGCCTGGCCCTCCCCCTTCATTTCCTCTCAGCCCTTTATCTGACTCTTTCTCTCCATCCAGGCTTCTGCCTGGCAGGTTTCCAACAGAGGATGCCTGTGGTGCTGGGATCCCCAGGCTCTGCTGGACACTGTCCAGAGCACTTCCCCATGGTCTGGCTTCTGCTGAGGATACAGAAGGGGAGCCTTGCCCCACACACAGTCTCAAAGAGCCCCAATCTGTTGAGAAAAGCAAGCATGAGCCCAGGCTGCCTCATTAAGACACAGACCAGACTACTAAAGCCCAGGGTCCCTGGCTTTCTTTTATGGTCTTGTGAGCTGAGCAGGGGACTGAGGAAGGCTACCAACGAGCCAAGGCTGTGGGAAGGGAGGCAGCCTTATGGCAGAGCACTGCACTGCCAAGCCCACGGTCTGTCGAGAGCAGCAAGTGCTGAGTCAGGTGATTTCCTCCCTTAGCACAGCTGGGGCTGTGATACCATTGGTGATCCTATAGCTGATTAGAGAGATGGCAACCCATTAGGGTTGCATGAAGGCAAGCCAGGACAGGGATTGCAAGCATGGTGTCCTGCAGGGGGCACCCCACACTGGTGCCCTCCCACAGAAGAAGGCTTGGAAGTCAATGACCCAGAGAATAATATGGGAGTGGCTGAAATTAGGCTGCCAGCCCCTGGCTAACTTGTTTGTATTAAAGGGGTGCAGATAAAGAAGTGATATTCAGCCTGGCTGCCCTCCCCTTATACCTCCCTCACCACTAGAAATACCCACTACCAACCACCCTCCCTCCAACCACTGACAACTCAAGGCAGCCTCACTGTCCTGGTCCCGCTCATAAGAGGGTCCCCAAATGAGGCCCATGAGCTGGGACTGGCTGGGAACATCCTAGAAGCAGCAGGGCACTAGCCTTCTGCTGGTGAAGAAAGACGGAAGCAGAGCAGTCACACTGATGTCCCAGCTGTGGGGGAGGGCAGTGCTTCCTTCCCAAGTTTGTATTGCTCTTTCAAGAAAACTTCGAGTCACCCCTGGCATGCCCCCAGCACCTTGGGAGGTGCAAGCCCTGTACAGGCACGGGGCTGTTCCCCGTTAACACACCCTCCACATCCGTCTCTACCATTCCTGTGGCCTGGCTAATGAGGGCCTGTCATCCAGCCTGGAGGCTGAGTCACCCACACCAGCAGGTCTCCTCTCTTTCTTCCCTAACAATTGTTCCAAAAGTTACCTTTCAATTAGCACTACCTCCCTGGGCTCCTCCCAGAGACATCTGGGACTAGGGAGGCAGGCAGGCCTACTGAGGTCACTATGGCGGAGCACTGACTAGAAAGGAAGTAACCTGGTGACACACCAAGCAAGGCTGTCCCCAGACCAGTCCCCAGAGGAATCTGAGGCGTCCTACTGCCCTGGGGTGTTGGTCACAGCAGCCCCAATCCCAGCCTGTGGATGCTGCAATTACCTCAGAGCACGAAACTGGCTTCCCACCTGACTGAGTCAGCTGAAAACAAAACACATCTCTACCACACGCTGGCACAAACAGTCAAGCCACTAATCAGAGTCCCCAGATGCTGGCAGAGAGAGCACAGCCCTGCACTGGCCAGGAGATCAACACATGCCAGGGGACCACCAGAGAGAGGGTGAACAGGGACCCAGCTGCTGCCTGCCTGTGGAAGGAGTACGTGCTCTCCCCGCGGGTTCCTGCCCAGCCCTCCAGCCCTCAGCCTTGGTCTGCTCCCATTCTGCCTCGTGAGTACTGCTGCTTCCTTTGGGGTTTTCCACATGCCGCCAATCAAGTAACCGGGCTCTCCAGTTGGGGGCTCGCAGTGCTCTCTCTCATCTCCTGCCAGTCTTGTCTAGCCACCCAAGACGCATGCAAACAACAAACCATCTGAGCAGAAACGCACAGCCTCTGCTGCTAGCCCTTGAAGTGTGTCCCTCTGGTTCCTGGCATTCAGTACTCTAGCAAAAAGGTCACCTGCTGCTGCTGAGCCCCTTTGTGGGGCTTCTCAGATGCCAGACCCACTAGATGACTCTCAGGAGCTCCATGGAGACTTGGAGGAAAGGCTCCTTCCGCAATGCCTCCTTTTTCAAGCGAATCACCCTGGGGCGGCCACGGAGACTGCAGCGACAGGGCAGCATACTTAGCCAAGCCAGCACTGCTGGTGGTGACCACGAGGAGTACAGCAACCGGGAAGTCATCCGGGAACTGCAAGGGAGGCCTGACGGCCGTCGTCTACCCTTGTGGGGGGATGAGCATCCCCGAGCCACACTACTGGCCCCACCCAAGCCCCCACGCCTCTACCGAGAGAGCTCCAGCTGCCCCAACATTCTGGAGCCCCCAGCAACCTACGCAGCTGGCTACTCATCCACTCTGCCTTCAGCAATCTCCCTGACGGGGCCCCTCCACCAGTGCTCACAAGAGGGCCTTTTGGACACTCCCCATTTCCCAAGGACACCTACTCCGGACCTCAGTGACCCTTTTTTCTCCTTCAAAGTGGACCTGGGGCTTTCACTTCTGGAAGAAGTTCTACAGATACTAAAGGAACAATTCCCAAGCGAGCCCCACTTCTGACCTGGTGAGGATATCGAGAACTGGGATGACTGGAGTGAAGGCTGTGGGACCCAGGGAAGGAAGGTACAGTGTGGACTAAGGAACAAGTGGGGACCGGAAGTCACAGTTCTCCCTGCCCTCTGGCTGCTGACTAGTCCTTCAAGTCACCCAGAGTGAAGGGACAAAGCCAGACGGGAATATATGGGAGTCACTTTCTGGCAGGAGCACTGAAGGAAGCGGGAGAGGCCAGGAAAAGGAAGCCACAACCTGCAACCACAGGAACCAGTCAGAGGTCAGTGGAGAGACAGGGTGGCACAGGGGCGAGCCACAGAGTAGGACTCAGACTGGGCAGAGCAGATGGTGGCATGCACCATCCTGTAAAGACCAGAGTCAACAGAGAAGTCACAGGACATTCGAGGAAGATGTAGTCTAACTGAGATGAAAGGAAAGTGGGGAGGTCGGAGAGACAGGAACAGACAAGTCACCACTTACTGTGCAGGACTGTTAATGAAGGAAAAGCAAATGGAAAAGTCAGCTCCAGAGGCTGGGGGATGGCTCCATGGATATGGTGCTTGCTATGCAAGCAGGAGGGCATGAGTTTAGATCTCCAGTACCCACGTAAAAAAGGTGGGCGGGGTGCTAGCCCATCTGGAATTCTGGTACTCAGGATGTACAAACTAGGGATCCCAGGGGCAGCTGGCTGGTTATATAACCAAATCGGCACAGTCCAGGCCCAGCAAGAGAGCCTGCTTCAGTCAATAAAACATGGAGAACAATTGAGAAAGACATCGGAGATCAGCCTGTGACCTCCACTTACACACACTCACACACATTCATACACACACACACACACACACACTCATACATATATACCATATAGACACAAACAAAAATTCAGTTACTTTTCATCCTAGCCAATTTTTGTTTTTGAGACAAGGTCTCATGCAGTGAGAGTGGCCTTGAACTTCTGATCCTCTCACCTCCACCCGGGGTGCTGGGGTTACATATGTGTGTCATCACACCCAGGTTTTTTATGTGGCACTGGGGATTAAATCCAGGGCTTCATGTATGCTAAGCAAGTACTCTACCAAAACGAGCCAGATGTCAGCCCTCTAGCCACATTTTAAAGATGTTTTTAAAAATGATTGTGTGTGTGTGCATGCACACAAGTATATGCAGATAACTGCAGAAAGCAAAAGTGTGAATGCCCCTGGAGCTAGAGTTGCAGGCAGGTGTGAGCCACCTGATGTGGGTGATAGGAATTGAACTCGGGGCCTCTAGAAGAGCAGTATGTGTTTGCTGAGCTATCTCTCCAGCCCATTTAACCACATTTTAAATCAACAGCCACACCTGACTGATGGCTACTGTACTGGAGGACACTGACACTGTTAAACCAAAGCTCACTGGATGGTACTGGCCAGACACAGTGTCAGAAGCATGGGTAAGGAAGGAAAGATGCCAGCCCTGGGCTGCCAGAGCAGGAGAGGTAGTCAGAGGAAACTGCAAGGGAAAGGCCCAACATCATTAGGAAACAGAGCACAAGACTCAAGCTGCCCACAGATCTGCGAGTGATCCCAGTGCCCGAGGAAGAAGCTCCCAGAACCAGCAGTTGCAAAGGAGTGCTCTGGGAACTTCCGTAGGCATTGTGATGGGAGCCTCTGGGAAAGGCTGCAGAAACAGAAGAGGGGTTAACTGGATCAGGGAAAGGACAGTGCACCACCAAGAGGCTCCACAGTCCTTCACCAGGCCTGGGGGCTCTGCCTTGCCCAGAACAGGCCAAAGCTACAAACTGTGCTACTACTCTGCCTTGTGGCTTGGTCAGATCTGAACTCAGAGCCCAGAAGCACTGGACCATGTGGTCTGGCCTCTAGGCCACTCAAGTGTGAAAGAAGGGTAAAGCTGTGACACACATTGCCTCACAAATCTACATCTGTGACATCTCTCTTTCCCGCTCCTGAGCAGAGGTGCCCAGCTTCAAGCCTCCTCTGGAAACAGGAGGCAACCAATAAAGGTTTTTCTAATACTACTATAGAGTATGGTTTTGGATGTGAAATGCTGAAACTTACTAGTGGGGAATGAGGTATCTTTTAAGCCAGGATCTTGTAGTGAGAACTTTGGTTTCTTTAAAACAAAAAAAAAAAACAAAAACAAAAAAAAACACACACACACACAGAACTATGACTATGTTTTCATTTTAATCGCACATGTGATATGGGGCTGCTCCAGATTGTCCACAGCCACTGACTATGATTTGCCTCCTGCTCTAGCAGGGGTGAGGTTTTGCCAGATGCAGTTTCTGCAATTGTGTGACATTTGGAATTCTGGGGCCTTTTAAGAGAGTATATAAATGCTAGGGACCTGAGAGGCAGGGTGGTTTATTAAGCAGTCGTGCACAAAGAAGAAACAGTAACGAGAAGAGATGAGCTATCCTCACTGATGAAGTTTCTTGTTGCCCCTAATCAGGGATTTCTTTCCTTTTTTTCTCTATTTAGTGTTAGTGGGTTGAAAGGGTGAAACAAAAGGGCTGGAGAAAGATGTAGCAGGATATTTATTCTGCTACATTGTATTCCCAGTGGAGCTCGGTGATTAGGCAGTTGAAGAGGAGGTGGAGCTGGGAGAAGAAGAGAGGAAGGGGAGGGGAGAAATAGAGGAAGGGGAGGAGAAAAAGGAAGCTATCAGCCATGGAGAACCATGGATGGGTGGAAAGCTGTCACGGGTAGAAACTTATATCAAAATGTTAGATATTGGATAACAACTCTAATTGTGTGAGCATCTTGTTGATTGAACATTTCTAAATATATAAATCCTTTAGACAAGCATTAAGTCTTAAGAGTCTCTGCACTTGGGAGGCAGAGGCAGAGGCAGGTGGATTTCTGAGTTCGAGGCCAGCCTGGTCTATAGAATGAGTTCTAGGACAGCCAGGGCTATACAGAGAAACCCTTTCTTGAAAACCAAAAAAACAAAAACAAACAAAAAAATATTAAGATCTCATTTCTACCGGATACTGTGAGGATGGCAGCTATTGTTTGGGGTTCAGCCAAGCTTTGTGGATGCATCGTGGAGGATTGGCAGAGCCTTCCCCCACACTGGCATCTCATGGATGCCAGGGTCTGTGCATCTAGCTAGCTGGAGCCCCAGTCAGAGCCAAAGAACAGTGAGATCATGGCGGCTGCCCGGAAACAAGCCAGACCAGTGCTGTTTTCTAAATATCACCCCTTCAGAAGGATGGAAGGAAGAACTCAAAAAGTAGCAAAGACAGCTACAGGATTCTGAGCTAACCTCCACCACTTCATGGTCCTCTTCCACCAGGACCTGGGACACTGAATGAGAATGGTCGCCATAGACTCATATGTTTGTATGCCTGGTCCCCTGTTGGTGGAACTATTTGGGAAGGCTCAGCACGGGGAGCCTTGTGAGAGGAGGTGTGTCACTGAGGCCAGGCTCTGAAGTTTCAGTCAGCTCTCTCCCTGCCCTGTCGTTCTTACTTCAGCATGTAAGCTCTCAGCTACTGTTCTAGTGTCCTGCCTACCTGCCTGCTGCCATGCTTCCTACTGTAATGGTCATGGACTTTACAACCTTCTGGAACTATGAGCCCCCAAATTAAATGCTTTCAAAGTCACCTTGGTCCTAGTGACCAAACTGTCACAGCAATAGAAAAGTAACCAAGACTGACACACTCCCCCAAAGGTTCCAATCTCTCAGGTAGGCATCCTGATAAATCTCTGAGAAGCTATGGACATGTGGACAGGTACCCAGGCTATTTCAG
Source organism: Grammomys surdaster (assembly GCF_004785775.1). Taxonomy (NCBI): domain Eukaryota; kingdom Metazoa; phylum Chordata; class Mammalia; order Rodentia; family Muridae; genus Grammomys; species Grammomys surdaster. The sequence goes on from NW_021604618.1 coordinate 21,568,006, forward strand.
AGAAGGGAAAAGCTCCTGTCCCCAAAGCAATCATCCCTCCAACAGGAGCCCAGGCCCCAACCTCTGCAGTCAGGCTAAAAAAACAAAAACAAAAACAAAACAACAACAACAACAACAAAACAACAACAACAAAAAAAACAAGGATACAGTGAATAAGTCCTGGTGTTCTAATGACTGTGAGGTAGCCCCAGGCCCAGAGTCACTAGGAAGTTAGCACTTGACTACAAGTGGGCTACCAGATATAGCACCCCAGTCTCAACATGGGCCTTGATGTTATTTCCTAGAGTCAGTTTGTGAGTGGGAAGCTGGAAACCAAGCTGGAAAACAGAAACAGTGGGAAGACACCATTGAACTAGTTGCCTGCCTTCTGCCTCTCCACCCAACACTGGGTTCCTAAACTAAAATCCTTCACAGCATGACCAAGAACAAACATAAGCCCTCTTGGTAGGTTGACTCCAACAGGAGACACACATGAAGGGTAAACAAAGGCCAACTTTCATGTAGCCTTGGAGGTGAGTTACTTCAGTAGTAAGAGTGTGGGTTAATTATGAGCAAGACCCTGGGTTTGACCCCAGAGAGAGAGAGAGAGAGAGAGAGAGAGAGAGAGAGAGAGAGGAAGAAGAAGAAGAAGAAGAAGAAGAAGGAGGAGGAGGAGGAGGAGGAGGAGGAGGAGGAGGAGGAGGAAGAGGAGGAAGAGGAGGAAGAAGAAGAGGAAGAGAAGGAAAGGGAGGAGAAGGAAGAGGAGGAAGAGGGGGAGGAGGAGGAGGAAGAGGAGAGAAAAGAAAAGAAATAACGTAGGCTAGGGTCCTATGGTACTCAGAGAGAAAAGGCATGAACAGGGAGCCAGCCTCCTGCCTGATCTGGTGAACCCACCCCTACCCCACTCCATTCTACTCTTATCCAGACTTGGGGAGAGCATGAGAGTGGAGCAAAAGAGGTTCCCAAACCCCAAGCAGACCCAGCTGGGTGACTCCTGGCTTTTTACCTTCGACAGTCCTGGGGGGCTGGGGTCTACTGTGCCCTTGGGTTGTCCCTCCAACCAGGAAACCTTCAGAGGGTTGTCAGCCAGGCCCACTTCATTTCTGACAGCCAGCTCCTGCCAAACAGAGTATCCAGTCTCTGTCCCATCCAATCCAGGTCTAAGGGGCTCTTTCTAGCCCACACAAAGACTAAAACCAATATTCTAACCCTCCAAGCAGAGCTGGGCAACCTCAGCAACCTGCAAACAGTGGTGTGCTCCAGTTCTGACCCTTGTGGGAGAGTGGAGGACATGCACCTTCTGATTTGAAGACACACACAAGAACATTCGGGGGGTAGGGGGGATGCCATGGTGGTGGAGCCTGGAAGGTGCAACGTGGAGCTGGCCAGAGTAAAACAGGCCGAGCATTTCCCCATCCAATCTTGAAACCAGGAGACCTTTTGGAAGGTTCAACTCTTGAGCTGGCCTAAAGATCCACTAGCAGTGTGGGCCACCCAATTAGGAGGACCCATGAAGTTGACAGGACTGCCAGCATCCCCCAAACCCCATACAGCACTCACCGCAGCCCTGACAGTTGCAAACTCCACTATGGCGTTGCCCGCCTTCTTTCTGGAAAGTACCAGGTTGAGAACCTCCCCATACTGTGGGAACAAGAGAAACGTCAGTAAGTATAACTGGACACACAGCATAGGCCATTAGGCTACAGCCTAACCTTGGGAGTTATTTCTAGGGACCCAGAGGAGCAAGATTGGAGAGGAAAATAAGTTGTTTTCCTTTCCCATGGTACACAGGACAGCAAAGGTGAGATGGGCAGGGCACTGAGACCTAGGCTAGCACATAGCACAGCGGTCTCAGCTTCTGAAAGCAGAAATGCAGAGGGAGTTTCATGCCTGACAGATACCGCCTCTCCCCCAGCACAGCCAGCTAAGGCTTGTGCTTCAAGGAAAGGGCTAGGCTTAGGCAGGGAAGGAGAGAGGACCGGGGGGCATATAATTACTCAAATGATGGGAGTCTCTAGATTTATCCGGGGTTATGAGACAAGCAAGAAAAGGTGAAGTTCAGGGCATTTGGGCTCTCTGGGCTGAGAGACAAGAGGTGGCAGATGTCCCTGGAGCATACCTTTTGTAGAAGTCTCAGGAGGACATCTCTGGAGTAGCCACCTTGGGACTCATCCTCCTTCTTGCACTTCCACTTTAGCTACAAAGACAACATCAGCATCAACCACACCAGACCACACAAGTGACCCTGCCACTCTAAGCAGACACCCTGCTACTCTCCAGGCTCTGGCAACTTAGACCACCCAGACCACGTTCCCTGTGGAAACAGAGAAGCAGCCTGATCAGTCTTGCTGACACTGTACACTGTAAGTACCCGCCTCAAATGGGTTTTGAGGATGCCTTGCCCACACCTGCAATGATAGAGCCACTTGGTGCAGCAAGTTCTGAGAAGCAGTCCTAGGGTCCAGGCCCAGGATGATGGAAGAATGGATAGTTACCCATAGGGAAGCACCTGTTCTTGCTGAGAGTTGCCGCATGTGATCACAGATACTACAGACTCACCTTTAGTTTGGGGGTTCCTTTGCCTTCGGTATTTTCTGTTCTTCCTAAAAATATTAGGAAAAGAAGAAAAGTAAAATTTCAGAGTTCAAGGTCTCCCAAAGGAGAGGTGGCACCAAGCCAGAGGACTGACCTATAAAGACTATTCATGTCCAAGGGTAATGCTTGCCCTGTCCTGGTAAAGGGTCTTGTGGGGAAGCTAGATGCTATCCCACCCCATTCCTGGATAGACTGCTCAACCACTCCCTGAAGGTCACCTGTTAGCTCTCGCAAATGAAGAGCTAGGAACACAACCTAGGGGTCCGAGGCAGACACAGACCACTCAGTTCCTGAGGCTAGGTACCCCAAGGCCTTTCCCTATTAGGGGGAATGGGAATGATAAAAGTATATTTTAAAAAGGAGTGGGTAAAAATAAAAATAAAATAAAAAATAAACAAATAAAAAAATAAAAAGGAGTAGGTGATATAGGATGATAAAAGGTAGAAAACTGAACCTACTCGACTCAAATATTTTACATTAGTATGGATTATTATATATTCATAGAAATTACTGGTAGAAATTTAAGGTTATTTTGTTCAACTCTTGCTTAATATTTTGTACATATGTAATTCATTTAAAAACGTAATGTAAAGTTCTGGTCTTATGAAAGCTACTATTGCAAACTGTTTAGGATAATTAGAATTGCAAGTTAGTAATCATCTATAAATAATCTTACTTGTAGTCTTGTTAGGTACTAGTTTAGTAAATTATGGACATAAGCTTTATTTAGTCTCTTGTATATGTTTTCAAAATTAAGTGGATAGTAAATAGATAGAAACAAGCAATGTGTATCCGTCTAGATATATGATAGGTAGATGATAGATGATAGATAAATAGATAGATAGATAGATGGATAGATAGATGATTGATTGATAGATAGATAGATAGATAGATAGATGATAGATAGATAGATAGATAGATAGATGATAGATAGATGGATGGATAGATAGATGATAGATAGATAGATAGATAGATAGATAGATAGATAGATAGATAGATAGATAGATAG
>NW_021604618.1:21571598-21573384 GCF_004785775.1 Grammomys surdaster
TAGATAGATAGATAGATAGATAGATAGATAGATAGATAGATAGATAGTCTTGAAACACTTCAGAGATCTACAGAACATGGCATTTAAGATGTTTTGATAATAAAAGGCTTTTCTGACAGAGACACATCTGCTCCTGGCAGCACCCAGGAAGATTCTTTCAAAGAAGATAACGGGCATGAAAGAATCTCCACCTGGAGTTTGCTTCATTTGTGGCAAAGATGGCCACTGGGCAAAAAAACTGCCCTTACTTCAACTGCTGACAGCATTCTATCCAAACTGTGGACAAGCAGGACACTGGAAAGTTGACTGCCTAACTTTGCAGAGACAAGGTAGGCCAGTCCTTCAACTCTGTCAGAAAACTCTGTCAGATATTCTGCGCTTGTAGGCCAAAGATTAGATGTCCCAATGATACAGAAGAACCTTGGGTGACTGTCCAGACAGCCAGCTAGCTGTCTCTGTCCTGTCTATCATATTGAAAGCTGCTTGCTCTGCACTTCCTGTTTACTCAGGTAATAGCTATCCTTCTCAGGTCACCAATGGGGCTGAAGACTTGATAGTTATAGTCTTAAAGTTTTCCTTATTAAAGACGAAAGACATAAAAACTAGTTGTTTAGGATCTAATAAAATGCTTTAGGGTCTAAAAAAATGTTTTAAAGGCAGCAAATGCCAAATTATAAGAAAGTGATTTAGGTACAAAACTTTGGACTCATCAGGGTAGGACAGATAGTCCAAGGTTGCCAAATAAATACGGACTGGGCATTGTAAATATCATTTTTACCTGATAGCTCTCATAATCGTTCTTATTGTATATAGTTTATTGATATTAGAGAAAAGGTTTGTTGGACTAAAAGGGGGAACTGTAGTGAGAATTTTGGTTTCTTTATAAACCCAGTGATGGTATGTGAATATGCTTTTGTTTTAATCCCAGGTGCAGGGCAAGTGGCTGCTTCACAGCAGGTGATTATGACTTGCCTAGTGTACTATGAGGAACAAGATTTTTGCCAGCTGCAGATAGTTTAATTCTGGGGAGTCTGGAGAAGGTACAAATGGGAGAGCCCCAGAGCGCCTGAGATGGAGGCTGCTGCTCCCCCTGCTGCTCCTGGTTGTTGTGGTTTGACAAAAAGTTGGAAGTATCCTAATGAGGACGATTAGCCTTGCCCCAAGGAACCCAGTGTTTGTAATCAGCAGGAAGTAGCCTATAGAGGACTCCGCCCCTCTCCCCTCTAACCTTCTCTCTCTCTTAGCTAGTGTTGCGGGGTTTAGGTTGGGAAGGGTGGCAGGTATAAGAACCCAATAAAATAGCAAAACAAATAGCATCAACATTTTCCCTCAAGATCTGTTCTGGGACCGAGACCTGTAAAAAGCACAAAGGATCCTACAAATTGGTGTGCCTCAGAGGGATACTGCGAACACCATGGGGTATTCACAGGGTTCTGGTCAGTGGAACCTCCATAGGCACACCGTGAAGCAGCCAACATGGCTACCCAATACCATGAGATGCACTCGCCCTGGAGGAGACATGGAGCATGCACTCTCACCTCTCAGCCTCTGTTCTCGGTCCTGACGGATCTGCTCCTGGATCAGCCTTTGCTGCTCTTCCAACTGACGGGAACCCTCTTCTCGAAGCCGAGCAATCTGCAGAGCAGGAGGCGGAGGGGTGACAACTCTGTGCAGATCCAATTCCAGGTTGGCTCACCTTGCAAAGGTGTCTGAGAGGTTCCACCTGCAAGCTGGGCTTGGCAGCCTGCATGTGGGACAGATCACCCAGCTCCCACAGCAGAGGCAA
>NW_021604618.1:21573394-21577516 GCF_004785775.1 Grammomys surdaster
GCAGCCTGCATGTGGGACAGATCACCCAGCTCCCACAGCAGAGGCAACGAGCAAGCTCTTCCCAGACAGCAGCTACTCACCCTCACTCAGGACAGTGGGTCTGGGTGCTCACCTCCCGCTCTAGTGTGGTTGTGCTCCTGCTCTCTTCCTCTTCCTCGCTCACCTGGGCCTGGGCCTGCCGCTCTCTGGCCTCTAGGTCTAGGCACAAGGGTTGAGTGGTAAAATTTCTAGTCTGCATATCTATTATGGCTTCAGCCCACTCTGACTCTGGCTGTTTTCCCAACACCTCAAACAAGAGGGCACCACACAGCAACCCCACTCATCTCTTGCTATGCACAAACATTCCCAGTTACTTTTCATTGCAAAGGGACATACACAGAAGAGATGTGGGCTCCAGCCAAGCAGCCACGGGTCTAGAAGAGCTCACACTGACCAAGCAGGTTCTGTCCATGAAGTGAACAGAGTGTACAGGTAGATGCTGTGTCAGCGGCCCAGGGCCTTGTGTCAAAAGTGGCTGTGGGTGGAGCTGCTTGCTCTGTTACTGTGGTTTGGCACCGCAGCCTGACCTGGGCAGGGCCTCAGCTTTGCTTCATCTCCCAACACTGAACTCAAGCTGTCACTGTGTCCCCTCCTCACTCTCCTCTGCCAAGCTTCACTATGACCCGAGTTCCAGTGGCCTCTCCTCAGACAGGCAGGCTGCTGCTGGTGTACTCTACATCCCAAGCCCCAAGCCAGGCCAACTGTTAGAATAAACTCTTCTCTCGGGGCCTAGAACCCACTCTCCCTCTGCCTACCTGATTTACCCGGAACCTCCCAGTTTTGACCTTGCACATGCTAAGCAAGCATTCTATCACAAAGCTACACCCCAGCCCATTTATTTGTTTGGTAAATTCATTGAAAATGATCAAATTGGGGCTGGTGAGATGACTTGACAGGCAAGTGTGCTAGCTGCCAAGCCTGATGACTTGAGTTAGACTCCTGAGCCCACAACATGGAAGCAGAGAACTGGTTCTTGCAAGCTGTCTTCTGACCTCTACGGATGCTCTGCAACATGTACCTGTATATTCACACACCAAATAAATACATGTACAATGTGTCTTTAGAAGTTCAACTATACTTTGCTCCCTTGGAGCTCTGAGGAACTGTCCCAGAGTACAGGGTTAGTGGGCAGGAGCTAGACTGAGTGAAAAAGAGGCAGCCTCCACTGGAGGTCAGAACACTGACTTTACCCAAACTAGTGCAGGTCCCCACTCCAGCAAGCTTCTGGATATTAAAGATATATTTAATTTTACTATTATGTGCGTGAGTGTTTTGTCTGCGTGCACAATCTGCATGCCTGGTACCTGCAGAAGTCAGAAGACAGTGCCAGATCCCTGGAGCTGGAGTCACAGATGTGACTGTCATGTGGGCTAGGAGTCGCAGCTGGGCTCTCTGCCTGAGCAACAAGTGCTTTTAACCACTGAGCCACATCTCCAGCCCTGAGGGTCTTAACTTTAGTAGTATATCTACTAACAGATGTCATTTCTGAGAGCGCCTTTAGGACCCAGCCTCTCCAAACAGTTTTGCCAGGACCTGGGAAAGGCTCTAATAAGCAAGGTGAGAGAGACTAACAGCAAGGACTGAGGGAAGCCAGAGGCCAGCCAGCCCAGCAAGGTCACCTACCAAGTTTCACTTTCTTCCTGTTCTCGTCAAGTCTCTGGGTCCTCTCTTCTGCCTGCTTCTTGGCTTTCCTCACCTTGTCATATGCAGCCTGACCAAAAAAACAAGAACAAAACAAACAAACATGCAACAAACAAAACAGAGCAGAGTCAGCCAAAGAAAAAGTGCAGAGCTCCAAGAGTCTGCCTGTTCCCTGCCCCAACCCAGAATTACCAGGATCGCTCACATCCTAGAGCTAGTGAAGGCTGCCCCACTTAGCTTCTGAGATGCACAGGATGAGGTCTGTTCTAGGCAGCAGCAGTCTCTAGTCACTGGGACAATTCAGCTAAAGCTGGTGGTACTTACCCTGGCTGCAGCATCAGTCAGCACTTCCAAGGCCTGGGACAGCTGGTGGAAGAGTTCAGCTACACACAAGGACAAAACAAGAAACAAATGAAGCTTGGATGTGATGACACTTTGCTTCCTCAGTGGAATACTTCAAAGAAGCCAATACTGGCACACAGCAGGCCAACAATGAATGCTAAGTACACTCACAACCGACTGTGTACCCCCCCATGTAAAGCCACACCCTTCACTGCTCAAGGCAGTCATGTATGTCCATACCCACAGCACAGACACACAGAGCTGAGGTCAGGGGAGCAGGTCTCTTCCTTCCCAGGTCCTAAGAGGCTCACCTGCTCTGGGGTTATCCGGATTTTTGTCTGGGTGGCAGGAGAGTGCTTTTTGCCTGTATGCCTTCTTCACCTAGAAGAGTCAAGAAAACATAACCAGTCACCCTCCCTGAGGGACAATGGGAAAGCCTAAGCAATGTGGTGATCAATCTCATGCCACCTAAAAGAGGCTGTGGTCCCTTTTCACAGTCACCATGACGCTTGTAGTAAGAAGGCAAAGGCCATGGGGGGAGTGGCTGCTGACACCCAGCAGTCTCCTCACTTGATCCTGGTCTCACTCTTGGGGGCACGGAAGCTGTTACACACTTACTTAGTTATTTACCTTGTGTTCTTGTGTGTGCTTGCATGCCACAGTGTGCACATGGAGTCAGAGGCAGCATGTGGAGGTGGTTCTTTTCTTCCACCATGTGGGTTCCCAATCCGGCACTCAGATGTGCTCTGGGGAGGTGCCTTCAATCGCTCACTCATCTTGGTGACCTTATCCATGACATTTTACAAAATACTTTCCCTTTAACTCAGCCTCGGAATCTGAACTTGAGAGGAATGACTAAATATATAAAGATGCTCAATGCAACAACAGATAGTGGAACTAGCGAAACCTCTATCTCTGGGGGACCTATTAAAAACATGACAGTGGCCTGGTGTTATGGTAGTACATGCCTGTAAGCCCAGCTCTAAGGAGGCAAACGCAGGAGATCAAGAGTTCAAGGTGGTCCTGGGCTATATGTAACAAATTGTAAGCCAGCCCGGGCTACAGTAGACCCTATCTCGAAATCAAATCAAAACAAAACAAAACAAACAAAATAACCACAACAGGGCTGGAGAGATGGCTCAGTGGATAAGGACACTTGCTGTCATGTCAAACATTCTGAGTCCCGTCTCTGGAACTCACAAGTGGAAGGAGAGAACCAGTTCTTACAGGTTGCCCTCCAACTGTCACAAGCACACCATGGCAATAAACACATGTACCCTACACACAACACACAATAAGTAAGTATAATCTTAAATTCATTTTTATTTTTTGGGACAAGTTCTCTCTACATAGCTCTGACTGTCCTGGAACTCAGTATGTAGACCAGGCTGTCCTAGAACTCACATAGATCCTCTGCCTCCTGAGCCATGGGATTAAAGGTAAATAGCACCATTATATCCAGTTTAAAAAACTAACAGAGAAGTTCGAGGCCAGCCTGGTCTACAGAGTGAGTTCCAGGACAGCCAGGGCTACACAGAGAAACCCTGTCTCGAAAAAACAAAACAAAACAAAACAAAACAAAAAACAAAAACAAACAAACAAACAAACAAAAAGCCTAACAGAGGAAAATCAGTACTCAAACTATGTATATAATAACCACTCTAGGGTTTCTTTGTTTTTCCTCCCCCCTCCCTTTTTTTTTTTTTTGTTCAACACAGGGTTTCTCTGTGTAGCCCTGGCTGTCCTGGAACTCACTCTGTAGACCAGGCTAGCCTTAAACTCAAAAATCCACCTGCCTCTGCCTCCCAAGTGCTGGGATCAAAAGTGTGAGCCACCACCGCCCAGCTTGGGTTTAAAATTTAAAAGCAACTAAATCAAACAGTTACAGATGCCTGGTCAGGCACACCAGCACTTTTTCCTCAGAACATCAGAAGGACTCTGAGAAGGTGATGAGGAGTGATGGCTCAGACCTGTAACCCAAGCTGGGAGGCTGAGGCAGACAGGCTGTTCATGTCTGAGACAACGCTGGGACAGGGTGAGCTCCACAGACCCTATCTCAAAAAAGAAAAAAACAAAACAAAAAACCCAAAACCCAAAAAC
>NW_021604618.1:21577616-21596344 GCF_004785775.1 Grammomys surdaster
GTGTGAGTGTGTGTGTCCCCGTCCCCGGCCCGCCCCAAGGCCGGGGGGGGGGGGTTGTCCAAACAGTGTCTTGATGTAATGTACGACCAAGCTAACTAAATTTACTGTGTAGTCCAGGATGACCTTAAATGTACCCTGTTCCTATCCTGGCCTCCAAAGTGCTGCAATCACACCCATCTACCACCAGGTCAAACTCTAGTAGTGTTTCTTATATTTGCAAAAATTAAAAGCAGACCTGGAGAAATGGCTCTGGGGTTAGGAGCAGTTGCTGCTCTTGTAATGAACTGGGCTCACTTCCGGTACCCACGTGGTTGCTCATACCCATTCATAACTCTTAACTCCAGGGGATCCGGTGCCCTCTTCTGGCCTCTAGAGGTACTGCATGCATATGCACAGACATGCACGCAGGTAAAACACACAAAAATAAGTGAACCAACAGCTACCAGAGGTTCTTTCACATATGGCCTGCTTAGACGTTTTCAGGAAAAGGTGGTAGAGATCACAGAACCTGACTCTGCTCTGAGGCCTCTGTATCTCCCTTGTGTTCTGTACAGGCTACCTGCTGCTTAAACTCCAGGGAGGAGCAGCGCAGCACTCTGGCTTCCTTCTTTCTCAGAGGGAACTAATACCACCCCTGCACTCAAGTGAGCTAAATAAGGACCTTCAGAGGCAGGCAGCCAGCATCTCCCAGGAGACTCCACCTGACTCAAACTACCTCCAGTTACTGAGCCCTGGATCTCTGAGGTTGTGCTGCCACCTGCTGGGCTGTACCAGTCTCACACTCATACCTGCCAAGGCTAGTCTTGTTTTCCAGATTGAACTTGAACAGCAAGGAAACAGACATTCATTCCTGTTTGGTCCATCTTCCCAACTGCCTACCTATGCACACCCCAGACCAGGTGCTCATTAACCCAGCTCTCTTATTAAAAAAGTTACAATGAGCTAGGCATGAAGGCTCACATCTGTAACCCCAGCCACCAGGACACTGAGGCAAGAAAATTGGAAGCACTGGACTAGACTAGGCTACAGAATGAGACCATAACTAAGCATTCCTCCTCTCCAAAACCCCAACACAACAATAAGGGACGAGATAGCTTTCCGGGCAGTCTCACAAGTGCAATGCTGACCTCCAGGCTGCATGTAATCTGTCTTTGCTCCTCCACTGAGCCCACAGCTGCAGCTCCCTCATTTTGATTTTACCAGTGTTCTTGAGAGTTCTCACTGTGTTGACCTAGCTGGCCTGGAATTTGATTTGCAGATCAGCGTACCCTTTACTTGTCAGAGATCTGCCCAACTGTCTTCTCAGTGCTGGCATTACAAAGATAGCCCCCACCAGCCCCAGCCCCCACCAGCCCCAGCCCCCACCTCCTTTATTTTTAAGCCAAGTTTTTATTAACCATTTTCATATATATGCATATGTACATATATATGTATGAAAATATATACAGTGTTTCTTTTTTTTTCCAAGTCAAGGTCTTACTATGTAGCTCTGGCTGTCCTAGAACTCACTATGTAAACCAGACTGGCTTTGAACTTACAGAGATCTGTCTCTGCCTCCCAAGTATTGGAGTCAAAGGTATGTATTACTACACCTAGCTTTTCTTTTATATATATAAATTATCTGTAATCTTTTTATCTGCTTTTTTTTCAGTGATGTGAAACACCACGAAATATATAAAGAAGCTGGTATGTGGGTGTGGTGCACACACCTATAATTCTAGCACTAGAGAGACAGAAAGGGTTGCCAAGAACTCGAGGAGTCCAGGGCTTACCTGGTCTACATGATGAGTTCCAAACCATGTCGGCTAGGTGACATGGTGAGACTTTCAGAAACAAAACAAACACTAGATAGGTGGAGGCAGGAGGATCGAGAGTTCAAGGTCATCCTCAGTTAAACTGTGAGTTTGAGGCCGCCTGGGGCTACATGAGACCCCATCTCAAGAGAAGAAAGAAGAGAGGGAAGGAGGGAAGACCATGAAGAAAAAAATCACAGAACAAAAGGCCTGGGCATGGAGGCACACTTCTTAAATCCCAGCACTCAGCAGGCAGGCAGGCAGATCTTTGTGAGTTCCAGGCTAGTCAGGGCTACACAGTGAGACTCTGTCTCAAAAAGAAAAACAAATATATAAATATAATTAATAACAAGAAAAACTTTCAATCTCATACACAAACATTAAAAGCTATTTCCAGCCACTGACAAGTAGAAAAGGATGCTGCCGTGTGAGCTGGCTCAGGAGCTCAGAGCACCTGCTGTTCTTGAGAAGGATCCAGGCTCAGTTCCCAGCACCCAGACTGTGTGGCTCACTGTAACTCCCGTTTTAGGAGATCTAACAGCCTTTTTTGGTCTCTGCAGTCATTTGGTACACATGCATATACATACTCAGATATACTACACTTAATATAAATAGGTAAGTAAATATTTTAAGAAGAATAAAAAAGGGTTTTTAATTTGGATCATAGTACTGGACCCTCAGACCTAAGCAAGGGTCTTCTTTTCTTAAAACAGGGTTGCATACACACCACATCTGCCTAGAACTTACTTGACAGCAGGTGCTGGCCTTCAACTCCAGATCCTCCTGCTTCTCCTTCCCAAGTGCTGATTACAAGCATGTACCACCAGGGCAAGTTTGTTTTTGTTTGTTTGTTTTATTTTTTCTTTTTATATAGGCTTTTTAAAAGACTTGTTTTTAGGGACTGAAGAGCTGGCACAGTGGTTAAGGGCGCTTGCTGCTCTTGTAGAGGATCTGGGTTTGGTTCTCAGCAGTTTACAAACATCTATAACTCTGGGCCCAGCATTACCACATTCTGGTCTCCACAGGCACCAGGAATACAACTAGTGCAGACATACACACAGGCAAAACATACAGAAATAAAAATAAATAAATAAATAAATAAATAAAAATTTAAAAAAACAGAAAAAGTGTTTTTTAATTTTTTAAATTTTATTTATGTATTTGTTTGTTGGTATGGTCTTTTTGTTTGTTTGTTTGTTTGTTTGTTTGTTTGTTTTTCGAGAGACAGGGTTTCTCTGTATAGCCCTAGCTGTCCTGGAACTCACTCTGTAGACCAGGCTAGCCTCAAACTCAGAAATCCGCCTGCCTCTGCCTCCCAAGTGCTAGGATTAAAAGTGTGCACCACCACTGCCCGGCTGGTATGGTCTTTTTAAAACAGAATTTCTCGTGTAACCCTGGCTGTCTAGAACTCATTATATAGACTAGGCTGGCCTCAAACTCAGAGATTCACCTCCCAGGCACTAGGATTAAAGGCATGCACCATCACCACAAGGCTAAAATAAGAAACTTTTAAACATTTAAAAAAAAATTCAGGCCGGGCTGTGGTGGCACACGCCTTTAATCCCAGCACTTGGGAGGCAGAGGCAGGCGGATTTCTGAGTTCCAGGCCAGCCTGGTCTACAGAGTGAGTTCCAGGACAGCCAGGGCAATACAGAGAAACCCTGTCTCGAAACAAACAAACAAACAAACAAATAAATAAATCAACAATTAAGAATCAACATGGACAAAACCGATCCTGTTGTGGTAGATGATATTACCCTCCTGTGACACATGAGGAAACTGGTATAATGAGGAGTTGACGTAATCATTATATTCAACAAAACCTATTCTAGCTAGAGATATAACTTAGTGGTAGAACACCCACCTAGCACGGGCAATCCAATCCCCAGCACCACACACATACAGAATCTACTCCAGTCAAATACTGTGGAAACACTAATAACTCCCAACCGAGTCACACCTTTTACCCCTGGCAGATAAAAATATAGAAATATTCATGGGAAAGGGTTATAGTTGATATTTACTGTCTACAATGAGTTCAAGTAACATAAGAAAAAATTCTTATATATGACAGATATATTTTCAAATAATTCAGACTCTTATACTAACAGCAAGACTTTAGGCAAGTCACTGAATCGCACTTGGACTCAGGCTTCAAAGCACCCACCCATTAAGGGGTTAAAGGAAACAGCAGGACACTCTTCACAAGTTCTGAAACCTAAAGATGGTGTGCTGGCACATCCCTGTGATCCTAGCATCTGAGAAGTTGAAGCAGAGGGATCAAAAGTTTATCCTACACCTTGAGCAACTTCAAGGCCAGCCTAAGCCAAATGAGACCTTCTCAATAATAACCTAAACATTGGGTGTGGCAGCACACACCTTTGATCCCAGCACACAGGAGGAAGAGGCCAGTGGGATGGTGTTGAAGACTCAAACAAACAAAACAAGTTCCCAAACCTCTTCCTCACCCCTTCCTTGACAGAATAAGCTACTACGGCAGTCTAGAAGCCTGACAAACTGCAGGAAGTCCAGGAATGGGCCCAGGTGAACCCAATCTGAATGGTCTGTATGGACAGTCATGGTTTCAACCCTGCTGTAGGTAGTCCTACAAAGTTCAGACTATGGCTGGCCCCAGAGCTCTGAAATATTCTCGATGAAAAAGTAGAGGGCTTGGGTATACAGCCTGAGATCTGCCAGGGTGGCCACAAACCGACATGCAGAATGCTGGTCAAGTATGTCTGTCTGGATTAACTAGTTATTACTATATTTGGCTGCTAAGCCTGCCCTGGGCAGAGCCCATCCCTGTGACTGAGGCTGGAAGGCTAATTTTAATTTTGAACCAGTTGGTCTGGACTTTGGTACTTTCTTACAAACTGGATCCCAGCTCTGTCCAGACCTCCAGACTGGCAGCTGAAGAATTTCACCAGGTAAACAACTTCCTAAAGCCATCTTGCCTCAACTCTCAATGCTGCTTATTCAAGCTGGGCCTGGTGACCTTTATTCTCAGCTACTTCAGAGTCTGTGTCAGGAGTATTAAATATTCAAGGCCTAGGTAGGTGTGGTGGCTCATGCCTTTAATACCAACACTCAGAAGGCAAATCTCTGTGAGTTCCAAGACAGTCAAAGCTACATAGTGATACCAGGTCTCAAAAAGACAAAATAAAACAAAACAAAATTCAAAGCCTGAATGGACAACTTTGTGAAACCTTTCAAAATAATGAAGATATTAAGGGCTGCAGATACAGCTCAGTGGTAGAACAACTAACTGTCTAGAATACAAAGATCCTAGGTTCAATCCCCAGCATCAAACATGGTCCAACGAAGACCAGCAAAATGGCTTAGTGGATGAAAGCACCTGCTGAGCAGTTCTGACAACCTGAGTTTGATCCACAGAACCTACTGTAGCTCAAAAACAAAAACAAAATGAGAAGAAAAGTTTAAAGTCCTCTGGTGCTTTGGCCACCTGAGACTCTTGTCATTCTGGAGCTGTGCCCTGGAGATAGCCTAATTCTCTGAACCCTGGACAGCACACCGGTGGGAGGGTAGAAACCAACTCCCGGAAATTGTCCTCTGAAATACACACACACACACACACACACACACACACACACACTGGGCTTTCTTTCCTTCCTTCCTTCCTTCCTTCCTTCCTTCCTTTCTTTCTTTCTTTCTTTCTGTTTGTTTTTCGAGACAGGGTTTCCCTGTGTAGTCCTGGCTGTCCTGGAACTCGCTCTGTAGACCAGGCTAGCCTTATACTCAGCAATCCATCTGCTGCCTCTCAAGTGCTTCGTAACTTTTAAAAGTGTAACAAAGGACTAACAAAGGACATAGCTCATTGGTTGGTTCAATTCTGAGCACCCTCTCTAAAATGGAAAAAAGTGGTACAGTTGGGAAGGAAGGGAACTTTCAGGAAGGAAACATCATGTAAGATGTAGGATAAAGGCTCGGAGCCGGGGTGGTGGTGGCACACGCCTTTAATCCCAGCACTTGGGAGGCAGAGGCAGGCGGATTTCTGAGTTTGAGGCCAGCCTAGTCTATAGAGTGAGTTCTAGGACAGCCAGGGCTACACAGAGAAACCCTGTCTCGAAAAACAAACACACAAACAGACAAAAAAAGGCTCAGCCAACAGTACAGCGGCCTCAGAGCTGCCAGAGACGGTGGTCTCCATCTTTACCTACGGTTCCCTTCAGTCCTTCTAGTCTCTCAGCTCCTGTAAACACCTTCATTCCTGAGACTTCACAAAAGGAGAAGCTGGGTGACAGTTCAGGGGCATTCTACCCTCCTACCCGTGTGCTGTCCAGGGCTCAGAGAATCAGGCTATCTCCAGGGCACAGCTCCAGAATGACAAGGGTCTCAGGTGGCCAAAGCACCAGAGGACTGTAAATTTTTCTTTTTGAGATACAGTCTTACTATGTAGCCCTGTCTGAGCAGGAACTTGCTATGTGGACCAAGCTAGATTATAACTCACGGAGACTCACCTGCCTCTACCTCCCAAGTGAACTTTAATCTGCAGGAGGTTTGGAGCTTTTTGGCATGGTCTAACGAATCTCATCAAATTCAATTACATAGCTAAAAAAATTAGCTTAATTTCTAATCTCCTGCTTCCTCCTTCTGAATGCTTTTTTAAAAATATCATTTACTTATTTATTGGGGTATGTGAGTGTGTGTGTGAAATTCTCTGAAGCAGGAGTGAGGCAGCTGTGGTTGCTGGGAACCAAGCTCTTCTTCTCTTCTCACTTTCTCTCTTTTTCTCTCTCTCTGATTTATTTATGTATATAAGTACACTGTAGCTGTCTTCAGACACACCAGAAGAGGGCATCTAATCCCATCACAGATGGTTATGAGCAACTATGTAGTTGCTGGGAATTGAACTCAGGACCTCTGGAAGAGCAGTCAGTGCTTTTAACCGCTGAGCCATCTCTCGAGCCCCAGAACCAAGTTTCTTAGGCCCTCTGTTAAAGAATTGGGGGTCCCTTGAAGAGCAGAAAGTGCTTTTAACTATAGAGCCATCTCTCTAGCCCCGCAGGAAGGAACCCATACTAAGTTTTTATTGGTGGTGGTAGTAGTAGTTCAATTTGTTTTTTGAGAAAGGGTGTCATCAGGACCCACAACGGTAAAACAAATAGCATCTAGTAGGCATACAATAAATACCTGTTGCATGGAAGGAGCAAACATTCATTGCATTTCAACCAAAACAATTAGAAAGCCTCAACCAAGTCCATTAGTGCAGGCCCAGGGAAGGGTAGAAGGGGTGAGTGCTCTCCTGGCCCCTTCTCCCCAGCCCTCACCACCACTTTATAAGTTCCCATCCTACCTACTAACACCTTCACTCACAAACACCAGGTCTGAGTCAGGACGTGCTTTAATTCCAGCACTCAAGAGGCAGAGACAGGTGGATCGCTGTAAGTGTGAGGCTAGCCTGGTCTAACAAAGTGAGTTCCAGGATAGCCAGGGATACACAGCGAGATTCTATTTCAAAAAACAAAACAAAAGTCTAGAAAAGACAACTTACTGAGACAGACTACCAGGACAACCACAGGAGGAACCAAATGTTATCTCCCCACAGCCCACATCACAGGGTGGAGGTGGGGTAGAAGGACTAAAGCAGCAACTGCACTCAGCCCCTTGCAGAGTGCCATAACTGGTTCCACAAATCACGGCCCAGCCAAGCTCCTGCCAATCAGGTGATTTGCCCCAGGCACCCAACAGGGCCTCTGACAATCTTCCTGTCTCCAGTTTCACCTCTTGAGGTTAGGATCTCCTGACTCACCCAGAAAAGCAAGGGCTGAAGGATCCAATAAATAGAAATGCCCATCATTAACTTAAAAGAAAGGTGCCCTGCAAAGAACACATCATTATTTTTTTAAAGGCGGCTGTCCTTTCTTGCAGTAAAACCTGGAGCCAGGTAAGTAAGAGGTACAAGTAATTAGACCCAGTTCTCAAGAGCCAGGCCAGTTGGTAGCACTCAGACAAGGACACACAGGGAGGCAGTGGCTACAGGGACAGAATGAACAAACCATCTAAGTGAATCAGCTCGGACGACACTAGCAACCCCAGTTCAGAACAGTCTGTGACCACAGCCTGGACACTCATCTCTCCCCAAGCTTAGAGAGGTAGACATCTCATTCCCTTGCTAGCAGGAACACCAGGAGTTATGTGACTATCTGATGTCAGGCAGAAAGAAAGGCAACACAGGGCAGGGCACACACATCTAAGAATACCCTCTGTAAGAGTTCAAGGTCTACCTGAGCAATATGAGACTCTGCTTCAAAAAAAATAAAACAGACAAGAACTGGAGAGATGGTTCAGCAGTTAACAGCACTAACTGATCTTCTGAGGGCCCAGGTTTGAATCCCAGCACCCACACGTCAGCTTAAAAGTCTCTAACTCCAGTTCCAGGGAAAATGACTGCCTCTTCTGGTCTCTGTGGGCACCAGGTATGCACACAGTACATAGAAAAACATGCAAGCATGTTTGGCTTTGTGTGTTTGTTTGAGACAGGGTTTCACTGTGTAGTCTAGCTGGCTTGGAACTCACTGTGTACACAGGCTGGCCTTAAATTCACAGAGCTCCATCTGCCTCTGCCTCTGGGGTGCTAGGGTTAAAGCCGTGTGCCACCATACTTGGCAAAATAAAATAAAATTTAAAAAATAAAACAAACCAACTGGGCATGCTGGTCTTGTGATGCCAACATTTAGCATGTTGAAACAGAAGGATCCAAGGTTCAAGGCCAGCCTTGGCACATATGGAGGCCACCATGGGCTGGATGAGACCTGGTCTAAAAAGCAAACAGCAAAAGAACAACAACAAAGGAAACTGATGAGCAACAGTCCCCTCTGCTTGAAGATTAGTCACTATTATTCCTTTCATCCACACAGAAACAATACTGAAACCCTCAACTGTCTGGGCACCCGGAGACAGCAGGCCACTCTCACTGGACACAGAATATGAGCCTCCTGGTGGGCTTGAGGTGATTTGGGGGATGCCTGGACCCCACCCCAAGATCTCTCTCACAGTAGTCATGGCCCATGTATGATCTCAGGACAGGAACCTATTCCTCCAGGAACAACTAAAGCATGTGTTTAGCCTGGCCTCTATGGCACTCAGGATGAGGGAGTGGGGGACTCAGTCCATCTTTGGTTTTCCCACTTCACTCTCACTTTTAAGACCTCCCTTCCTTTAGTCCTCCCAACACGCCTTTCTGGTCCTCAACTTCCAGTCAGCTACCTGGAATGAGCCCTCCTTCTCACCCTCAGATGCTACCCTTCCCTCTTGCCTCTCTTTCTTCCTACCTTTCCTAAGCACCTCAGGCTCAGGCTCAGATCCCAAACCCCTTCTTACTTTCTTGTCTCAATTAATTCCCAACCCCCAGATCCACTAGATAGCCTGGGTCTGGCTGCTCCCACTCTCCCCGTTGCCTGCTGTCACCTCAACCCCTAGAGATCTGAACCCCCAGACCAGAGCCATTCTGACTCATCTCTGCTTCTCTCTGAGCTTGGGCCTTCCCACATCGAGTTCCTCACACCCCCTTCATAAACATAACGAGTTTCCTTCACACACACACACACACACACACACACACACACACACACCTCTACTACTCAAGAGTAAGGCAAGGGCTACACAAGTGGAAACTATTTGGAAAGCTGCCTTGGCTGAGATGGAAACCGTGGTGTCTAGGGTTTCCCAAGCCTCCCAGCTCAGTTCTCACCTGCTGGGCTCACCCAAGTCAGGTGGCTTTACTCACACCGGTCAAGTCTCTGTCATGCATACAGAGATGGGGAGGGGGTCTTGTAGGGAATGCAGACCACTTCTGTTGCCCTAACTGCTCCTTGGGTGTGGAGAGTTCAGCTGTGGGCAGGGGATCTGCATTTATTTGTTGCCTTATGCCGGGCAAATCAATTAACTTCTTTGAGACTTGGTTTTCTCATCTATAAATTGGAGTTAATAGTCCTTGCCTGCCTCCCAGCCTTGTTTTGAAGGTCACATCAAATGAACTAGACATGGGAAAGCTCTGGTATCATATAAATGTGAGGCATTACTGAGAATGCTAACGAGCAGCTTCCAGACACAATGGATCATGCTTTTTCCTTAGTAGGCTGCTGAGTAACTTCAAAACTCCAGAGCTTCTGCCAGAGTTGAGTTAAACAGAGATCCACAGGACTTGGGGGCTAAGTACTAACACCACCCACCATGCCTGGACCTTATTGAAAAGAACCAGTGTCTTCCAGTGAAGTGTTCTCAGTGCCTAGCCTAGAAGGTTTCTCTCTGGAGACATGCAGTCAACACCCCAAATCCACAAATAACCTCCAAAGAATCCAATTTAGGCCAAACCCCACCACAATTCCCAGACTCATCTCCTGTGGAATCCTCAACAAACACTAGGTGAAACCCTACTCCTTGCCTTGTAAGACACAGTCGCCCCCTGCCATACCTTCATCTTACCTCCTCCCTCCTTCAGTTCTTTGGTGTCTGGTCTCAAAACTGATGGGTTTTGTTTGTTTTTTAAAGATGTATTTATTTAACCAGGTATTGGTGGTACATGCATTTAATCCCAGCACTTGGGAGGCAGAGGCAGAGGCAGGCAGATCTGAATTCAAGGCCAGCCAGGGCTACACAGAGAAACCATATATCAAAAAACCAAACCAAACCAAACCAAACCAAACCAAGCCAAGCCAAGCCAAGCCAAGCCAAGCCAAGCCAAGCCAAACCAAACCAAACCAAACCAAACCAAACCAAACCAAACCAAAACAAAAAAAAACCCCAAGGATATATTTATTTATGTATTTTATGTATATATTGGTCTGCATTTATGTCTATACATCAGAAAAGGGTCCCATCATAAACAAGTGTAAGCTGCCATGTGGGAGCCGGGAATTGAACTTGGGACCTCTGGGAAAACTGCCAGTGTTCCTAATGGCTGGGTCATCTCTTCAACCCCTGATGATTTTTACAATTTTTTAAAGAAACAGTGTTGGTGATACATGCCTTTAATCCCAGCACAAGGGACACAAAGATAGGAGGATCTCTCTGAGTTCCCAGTCAGCCTGGTCATAGCAAGTTCCAGAGCTACATAGTGAGACGTGTCTTGAAAAAAAAAAGCCAGGCAGTGGTGATGCACGCCTTTGATCCCAGCACTTGGGAGGCAGAGGCAGGTGGATTTCTGAGTTCGAGGCCAGCCTGGTCTACAGAGTGAGTTCCAGGACAGCCAGGGCTACACAGAGAAACCCTGTCTCGAAAAACCAAAAAAAAAAAAAAAGAAAAGAAAAAGAAAACAAAAATCTACAATAAAAAAGAATGTTGATGTAGCACACTCTATAGTATAAAATTTTTGTGGCTTAAATACATTGATCTGTAAGCTTATAGAGAAATGGCTCGGCAGTTTAGAGCACTGGCTCCTCTCGCAGACAGTTGGAGTTCTACATGGAGGCTCATAACTGTACGTATCTCCAGTTCTAGGGACTCCAATGTTCTCTTCTAGTCTCCACGGACACTAGGAGTGCAAGTGACGCTCACACACTTGGGAGAATAAAACTGAGACATCAGGAACCTGGGCTACATGAGACATTGTCACCAAAATAACTAAATAAATAATGAAAATATGTTTTTTAAAGATTTATTTATTTTATGTATATGAGCACACTGTAGCTGTCTTCAGACACAGAAAAGGGCACTGGATCCCATTATAGATGGTTGTGAGCCACCATGTACTTGCTGGGAATTGAACTCAAGAACTCTAGAAGAGCAGTCAGTGCTCTTTAACCATTGAGCCATCTCTCCAGCCTGAAAATATTTTTTGTTTTTTTGTTTTGTTTTGTTTTTGTTTTTCGAGACAGGGTTTCTCTGTATAGCCCTGTCTGTCCTGGAACTCACTCTGCAGATCAGGCTGGCCTTGAACTCAGAAATCTGCCTGCCTCTGCCTCCCAAGTACTGGGATTAAAAGCATGCACCACCACTGCTGGGGAAAATATGTTTTTAAGAACTTTGTTTTATCTAGAATTATCTGTCAAGATCAAGTAAGGTACATTGAGAGGCAAGTGGAACCATGCCACTAGACAGAACCGGTAAGGTTGAAGCAGATTCAAAACCCCAGTAAATCTCATAATTGGGAACAAGAGGCATTGGAATCAGCTCCCGCCCAGACTGCCTGCCCTGGAACATGTGACCATGGTACCGCAGGAAGACGACTAAGACAACTGTAGCATGAAAACCTAGAGTTCTCCATGCTAATCAGGTATATAGACAGGCCCTTCGTGTACAGCCAATTAGCTTTCCTTCCTAGGCAAACCTTCCTGCAAAAGGTACTTAATCTGTGGTTCACCCTGAGTAAGATGTATGCATTCTTATCCACCATGAATAAAACAGTTTGGACGCCGGGCGGTGGTGGCGCACGCCTTTAATCCCAGCACTTGGGAGGCAGAGGCAGGTGGATTTCTGAGTTCGAGGCCAGCCTGGTCTACAGAGTGAGTTCCAGGACAGCCAGGGCTACACAGAGAAACCCTGTCAAAAAAAACAAAAAAAAAAAAAAAAAAAAAAAAAACAGTTTGGACAAGCAAGGACTGTCTGCTTCATCAAGGATCACCTGGAGCCTTCATCCTAAACAGCCACTTCCAGCCCCTCCGAACTTTTGGTACTCACTCAAAGCCAAGCCACATTCTGCTCTGTCCCAGCTCAGTGTGGGCCTGCTTACACTCCCACCCCCACCAGCACCCCCACCCCTATTCCCAACTCCTCGAGGTCTCCAGCATCGTCTGGGTACACAGGAGTTAGAGGACCATAGCATCTGTCCCAGTCACCACTGTTTCTCACCCGGGAAAACATGGGTTGGAACCCCTATCTTAGACTGCATTTTGTCTTCTCTGAGAGGCATGTCAGCAGCCTGGCAGCCCAGCAGTGGGGTGGAAACACAGACCAGTATATACTCTTCAAAAAGCTTTAAATGAAGGGCTAGATTGCTAAAAACAGAAGGAAAGGGCTGGGAAGATGGCTCAGCGGTTAAGAGCACTGTCAGCTTTTCCAGAGGTCCTGAGTTCAATTCCTAGCAACCACAAGGTGGCTTATAACCATCAATAATGTGATCTGATGACCTCTTCTGGAATGCAGGCATATATGCAGACAGAGCACATACATACATACATACATACATACATACATACATACATACAGCTAAAAGAAAGAAAAGAAAACAGAAGAAAAGGCACACAAGAACTGGAAAGACTGAAACTGAGTCCTGGTCTGAGCCTGACACTCAGTGGTCAGTCTTGACATGTTTCAGAATCTCTGTAGATCAATAACTAGCAAATAATCATGAGGATTCCCTCTGGTTGTTTGACTGTTTCTCCCAGTTACGGGTGTTTTGCCTGCATTTATGTCTGTGTACCATGTATGTGCCTGGTGTACATGCAGGTGATCCCCTGGAACTGGAATTACAGATGGTTGGTAGCCATACCATCAGTGTGGGGAACCAAACCCAGGTCCACAAGAACAGCAAATGGTCTTCACCACTGAGCCACTTCTCCAGCCTCCAACCAACTATGCTGATAATCTTTTGTTCCCTAAAATTTTGAACAAAATACCTTCTCAGGGAAGCCTTCCCTGATTATGGTTTTTCTTCCTCCTCCTCCTCCTCCTCCTCCTCCTCCTCCTCCTCCTCCTCCTCCTCCTCGGATTTATTTGTTTTATGTAAATACACTGTCGCTGTCTTCAGACACACCAGAAGAGGGCATCGGATCCCATTACAGATGGTTATGAGCCGCCAAGTGGTTGCTGGGAATTGAACCCAGGACCTCTGGAAGAGCAGTCAGTGCTCTTAACCACAGAGCCATCTCTTCAGTCTCATGTTTTTCTTTTTATTCCTAAAATATTTCTCCTGTATGGTTCCACTGAGCCTCCTTTCACCTCAGAGTTCATGAGTTACAGCACTGTCTGAGCTGACGAACCCCAAGGGACTTTGTTTCAGCACTCACCTCCCGCCACTACTGCCTAGGATATTGTCTATGGTGATAAACTCCATCAATTCGATTTGCATGCACTAAACTCTGGTAAAGCTCAGCTTTGTTTTACTTGATCCTGTCTCCCTTCTCTACCGACCTCTGCTTCCACTGAGATCCACTGGAGGCCAGAGGACAATCTGCAGTACTTGGCCTTCTCCTACATGAGTTCTAGGAATCAAACTGGGCCGTCAGGCTTGGCAGCAAGCATCTTTGCCTGCTGAACTGTCTTGTTGGCTTTTATTTTGGTTTCTGAGACAGGATCTTAATATGTAGCCCTGGCTGGTCTGGAACTATGGATAGCCTGGAACTATGGACAAATTTGTAGGCAATTTTCCTGCTTGTGCCTCCCAGTTGCTGAGATTACAGATGTATAACTCACAGATAAGTATTTAACTTTAAAATGTGCAGAGAATTAGGCATGCTGGTGCTCAGTATTTGGGAAGGAGAGTCAGGAAGATCAGTCATGCCAGACCAGCCTGGGTTACATGAAACCCTGTTTCAAAAACCAAAGCATAGAACTTGCAATGAGGATACAATAGCTAGAACTCCCTGGCAGTGTGCCAGGAACTGAGATTACAGGCACTGTACCAAGTGCTTTGTATGGATCCAGACTCACAACAATGCAACCAGGAAGGACTGCCATTGGGCAGATGGGGGAACCAAAGCACAGAGAAGTTAACTGTTCAGTTACCCGTGGACTAAGTCATAAGCCATACTCAGGCACCCTTGACTCCAAAGTTCCTCTCGTTGGCCACGACTGCCTGTGAGTACAAAGACTACTGACACATTTACAGTTCACAGCAGTGCAGGCTGTTCTGCATGGATGTCTATCCTTCTTCAAAACCTGACAGCTATAACAATCGGTAATTCTTGACCTTACTGAAGATTGGTTAGAAAAATTCCCATTTTATGCATAGCATGTGTCTGTAGAAATCATTTGATTAGAAAATGTAAGCTTTGGAGCTAGAGCTGGCTCAGCAATTATCTTGAAGAGGACGTGAGTTCAATTCCAAGCTCCCACATCAGGTGGCTGCCTCTGGCCTTCGCAGACACCTGCATTCATGTACACATGAACAACAAAAAAGACACACACACACGATTTTTTTTTTTTAAATAAAACTTTAGGGCTGGAGAGATGGTTCAGTGGTTAAGAGCACCGACTGCTCTGCCAGAGGTCTTGAGTTCAATTCCCAGCAACCACATGGTGGCTCACAACCATCAGTAATGTGATTTGATTACTCTTCTAATGTATGTTTGAAGATAGCTGCAGTGTGTACTAATATAAATAAATAAATCTTAAAAAAAAGAAAATTTATAAAAAATAAAATAAATAAAACTTAAAAAAAAAAATGTGAGTTTCCAGGAAAATCACCATTAGCCTCCAAGTTTCAAAGTAAATAGCCCCAGAAGCAAAGAACAGAGGCTAGAAACAAAACACAAGTGGCTACTCATCGGGGAGAACTTCTATCCATGTCAGTATCGGCACCAGACACAGCTTGACACCCAGTAGGCACTTAATAAAAATGCTTGCGGGCTATGAGACGGCTCAGTGGAAGATTCCAAGCATGTTATGTACAAAGCCCTGGCTTTGATTGCCACACCAAAAGAAACGTTTACAGGAAATGGTTCCATCCTCCTCATACAAGTGTGTTGTATCTAAACAAGTAAGAAGGAAGGAAAAGAAAGTTTGACTTGGTGAAGGTTCAGGGTGTGCCTGCCCTAGGCAAGGCACTGGGTACCTGGTGTGCTGCTGTCAAATGTCAAGGATTCAAGCAGAGAGATGGACGACCTCAAACCTACTTGGTGGGAATATAAATCAGTACAACCTTTCTGTGAGTCAGTGTGCAGTATGAATCATAATCTTGTAAATACATTAACTTTTGGCCTACTAACTTCACTTTGCCCGAGAACAACACTGTATGCTCAGTCAATCATTCACCAGGTGTTTACTGAATATCTGTCAAGCGCTAGGCATTGTTCTAGGAGTTAGAAACTGCAGCAAACAAACAGGAAGTGGCTGCCAGGACCTTTACACTCTGATGGGAGAGGCCAACAGTGAGCAAATGGCATTAAACTAATATGCAGATGGGAGGGCTCACAGCTGCAGCAGGATAATCAATTGCAACGCTTCATTAGGGAAAGCAGCCCCCAGTGGTCAGTTAGAGGGCCAAATGCCCAATGCAAAGAAAGTTCTAGCACAAGTATTAGGTGTGAAAGTCCCTGACACAGGTCTTTTAGGTGAGCTGAAAACAAAGAAAACACAAACAAAAAACAAAACCAGGCTGCTCTTGCAAAGAACCCAAGTTTGATTCCCAGAACCTGAAGGTGCCCGCAACCATCTGTAACTCCAGTTGCAGGGGATTTGACACCTTCCTCTGACTTCCTCAAGCACTGCATGCATGTGGTACACAGACACACATGAAGGTAACACATCCATACATATAACATATAAATAAATACGTATTTTTTTTTAAAAAACCTTCATAGGTGGTCCAATTCATTGTTGCCCCCCAAACAGAAAAAGACACTAAGAGGCTTTGGCAGGGAGGAGGGAAGTCACGTGGGGCTGCTGCAGATAGCAATACCACAGGATTCCTAAGAGACCACACACAACCAGCTCATGGCCCAGCAGTGCTGTGTTGGGGTTCTATCCAAAAGAGATTTTTCTGTTTTTTGGTGGTGCTGGAGATCAAACCTCAGGACAAGCCCCCTACCACTGAGTTACACACAGAATACAGGACTCAAACAGATCTGTACAACCACGTCCATAGGAGCCTCATACACAGTACTGGAAAGGAAAACGACTCAAATGTTCATCAACAGATTGAATACACATCCATACAATGGAATCCAGCCTTAAAATGGAAGGAAATTCTGGCATAAGCTACAACAGAGTTAGCTCCTGAAAACACTCCACTAAATGAAATAAGCCACATGTAAAATGACAAATGTTCTCTGAGGTGCACAGAATCGTCATACTCCACCTCCCAGGAGCTCAAGGCCAGCCTTGGCTCCATCCGAACCTGATAAACACCACAGCTAAGGCAACTTAGAGAAGGAAGGGTTTATCTGGGCTATGGTCCCCGAGGAAAGAGTCCATCGTCATCACGGGTGGAAGCATGGCAGAGGCGTGCAGGCAACCAGAACACAAGCTGAGAGCTCAGCCTTTGAACCACACGCCCGGAAGCAGGGAGAATACATTAGAAATGATCAAAGGGCTGGGCTTTTAAATTTTGTTTGGTTGTTTTTTTTTTTAAGGCAAGGTTTCGCTCTGTGTAGTCCTGGTTGTTCTGGAGCTTGTCTGTGGACCAGTAGACTAGGTTGGCCTTGAACTCAGAGGTCCAAATGCCTCTGTCTCCCAAGTGCTAGGATTAAAGGCACCTGGTGATGACTAAGAATATTTTTTTTTGGGGGGGGTGTTCAAGACAGGGTTTCTCTGTATAGCCCTGGCTGTCCTGGAACTCACTCTGTAGACCAGGCTGGCCTTGAACTATTTTAACTCTCAAATCCTGCCTCTGGTAACATACTTCCTCCAAGAGGCCACAACTCTTAAACCTCCCAAACAGTGCCATCAATTGGGGACCAAGCGTTCACGTGCCTGAGACTATGGGGGACATCTCATTCAAAACACCATAATTACTATATGGCAATCGCATATTTAATATTTAACATCTTGAGGAATCCTCATACCTTTAAGCAATAGTCATACCACATGCAGAGCACAGCAACTCCAGTTTCTCTACATCCTCAAATACGTGTGTGTGTGTGTGTTTATTTTTGCCTTTGGAACCCTAGCTAGCAGTAAGCAGTATCTCATCCTAATATATTTGTTTTTTTTTTTTTTGAAACATGTAGATCATGTAAATTAAACTGGGCTTAAACTCACCAAGATTCACCTGCCTGAGGTTCCTAAATGCTAGGATTAAAGACTTACCCTGCCACACCAGCAAGCCCCAGGATTCTCCCAGCACCAGGATCACAAGTGTGCACTGGCACACTTAGGTTTTGTTTATGTGCTGGGGACTGAACTCAGGTCCTCATCCGAATGTGGTAAGCACTTTACCAATCAAGCCTATATGTATCTGAATGTGGCTATCCACACAGAGGTTTGGGTACCTGTTCCGTCCCCACCCCCCACCCAAGCTAGAGTTACGGGTGGTTGTCAGCTACTCAATGTGGGAGACAGGAATGAAATTCAGGTCCTCTTTACCCTTAACCACTGAATCACCTCTCCAGCCACACTTTGACCTAAATTTTAAATTGAGTTGTTTTATTTTTGTTGTTGTTGTTATTTTGCTTGCTTGCTTGTTACAATACTTTCTACATGTAAAAACTATTCTGAGTACATAGCCATTAAATAAACAGTCACAGAGGGCTGAAGAAATGACATAGCAGATAAGAGGGTGTATGGCTCTTCCAGAGTTCGGAAGCTCAGTTCCCAGCATCCACATCAGCTAACTTGTAACTGTAAGTCCAGATGTCACTCATATGCACACACACATACACATAAGTAAAAACTACAAAATAGGGGCTGGAGAGATGGCTTAGCAGTTAAGAACCCTTGTTGCTCTTGCAGAGGACCTGGGTTCAATTCCCAGGACCCACAAGGTGATTCAAAACCATCTGTAACCCCAGTTCCAGGAAATTCGATTCCTCCGGCCAGTGTGGGCACCTGCATTCATGTGCACATACTTATACATAGTCATACGTACATAATTAAAAACAATAAAACTAAAGCTAAAATAAAATTTTAAAGTCTAAAATTAAAAAAAAATTTGTTGTTGTTTGTTTTTCGAGACAGGGTTTCTGTGTAGCCTTGGCTATCCTGAAACTCACTCTGTAGAACAGGCTGGCCTCAAACTCAGAGATACCTCCCAAGTGCTGAGACTAAAGGCTTGCCCCCCCCCCCCCCCCCCCCCCCGTGGGGGAGGGGAGGACAATA
>NW_021604618.1:21596444-21611515 GCF_004785775.1 Grammomys surdaster
GGGGCTGGAGAGATGGCTCAACAGTTAAGAGCACTGGCTGCTCTTCCAGAGGTCCTGAGTTCAATTCCTAGCAACCACAGGGTGGCTCACAACCATCTATTATAGAATCTGAGTCCCTCTTCTGGTGTGCATATACATAAAATAAATAAACTTAAAACCACCACCACCGGGCTGGAGAGATGGCTCAGTGGTTAAGAGCACTGACTGCTCTTCCAGAGGTCCTGAGTTCAAATCCCAGCAACCACATGGTGGCTCACAACCATCTGTAATGAGATCGGATGCCCTCTTCTGGTGTGTCTGAAGACAGCTACAGTGTACTCATAAGTAAAATAAATAAATCTTAAAAAAAAAAAAAAAAAAAAAAAAAAAAAAAAAAAAAAAACCACCACCACCAAAACATTTAAATAGGGCCTAGAGAGATGGCTCCACAGTTGGCAGCACTGAATGTTCTTCCAGAGGACCCAGGTTCAGTTCTCAGCACCCACATGGTAGCTTATGACTGTCTGCAACTCCAGTTCCAGGGAACCCAATACCTTCACACAGACAGACATACATGCAGGCAAAACACCAATGTGCATAAAATGAAAAGTTAATTAATTCTTTAAAATTTAAATAAGCTAGGTGTGGTGGTACACACTTGTAGTCCCAGAACTCATGAGGCAGAGGCAGGTGGATCTGTGAGTTAAAGGCCAGCCTGGTCTACAGATCGAGTTCCAGGACAGCCAGGGCTACATAGAGAAAAAACTAAAATAAACAAACATAAAATAATAACTCTTTAAAAATTAGTAATGGATTATTTGACTTCTAAAGCCATAATTTTCCCTAGTCTTTCATTTTTATTCATTTTCTGTGTGTTTTTTATGAATCATCTATATACACCTATGTACACCTATGCACACCTATGTACACCTATGCAGTATCTGTGGAGGCCAGAAAAGGACATCAGATCCCCTGGAACTGGAGTTACAGAAGATTGTAGCTGTCACATGGGTGCTGGGATTTGAACCCAGGCCCTCCGAAGAGCAACAACAGCTGAGCCAAGTCTCTAGCCCCCCTAATCCCTCACTTAAAAAAAAATTTACATTTACTTATGTATGTGTGTGTGAATGAGCATACATGTGCATGTCAGAGGACAACTTTCAGAAGTCAGTTCTTCCATCATGGGAGTTCTGGGGATTGGACTCAGGTCATTAGATTCGGCAGAAAGTTTTCTTTTCCTCTGACCACATCACTGACCCTAATTCTTCATTTTACATTTGGGTAAAACCAGGCCAGGAGAGCAACACTGACTGTTCTGGGTCTCCTGATTCTCATGTCAAGTCATTATAGTGGTCTCTATGGTGATTTCTTCATTCCTTCAACAAATATTTATTAAGAGCCTACTATGTGCCAGTCACCAGGACTACTACTGAAGAGAACTGATCAACCAGATCTGGTTCTCTTACACTTTTGGTGTGAGCCTAGCCTTTAACAGCTGAGCCAACTCTCCAGCCCCAAGATCTGCTTCTCAAGAGGTAGAAGCACAGAAAGGATTAAGGCATTAGGCAAATAACAATAGGACTAACTGGAGACTAATATAAAGTGCTGGAAAGAAGGGGGGCCAGCTGCTGTGAGAGTAACGGACAAAAAGATTAGGTTGTACCTCAATAGAACACCTGCCTAGCAAAGTCCTAAGTTCATATCCAGCATGGGGGTTGAGGTAACAGGCAAAAACCTCTCTGAGGGGGCCAACTAAACTGAGTTGGGTTCTTATTAAAATACACGTCAGTGTATATGGATGTATGTGTGCTCACGGGTGTAGATGTCTGCAGAGGCTACCGACTACAGATGCTCCAAACTCAGAGCCTCGGAAGAGTACTGTAAGCCTTCTTAGCCACAAAGCCATCTCTCCATCCCTCAACCCGTTTATATTTTTTAAATAGAGTCTCTGTGCTGGGTAGTTTTTTTGTCAAACACACACACACACACACACACACACACACACACACAAAATAATAGGAAGAGCAGAAGGAAGAGGAAGAACAGGAGGAGGAGAAGGAGGAAGAAGAGGAGGAAGAAGAGGAGGAAGAAGAGGAAGAGGAGGAGGTGGAGGAAGCAGCAGCAGGTGATGGTGATGATGATTATGATCTGAGGTTGGAGAGATGACCCAGTCTGTAAAGTAACTGTCCTATAAGCAAGAGAATCTCAATTTGGATCCTAAGCATTCAGGTAAAAAGCCTGGATCCCAAAAGCAGGGCATGGAGCACACACCTTTAACATTTGGGAGGCAGAGGCAGATTTATCGAGAGGGGGGGTGGGGGGAGGCTAACTTTTGGCGCTTTACGGTATTTCTACATCCACTCTGACTTCAGCCAAATCTTCAGGTAGCTTTTTGAGCAGGATGACCACAACTTTACTAAAGGATAAAGTCACAGCCGGGCAGTGGTGGCTCACGCCTTTAATCCCAGCACTTGGGAGGCAGAGGCAGGTGGATTTCTGAGTTCGAGGCCAGCCTGGTCTACAGAGTGAGTTCTAGGACAGCCTGGGCTATACAAAGAAACCCTGTCTCGAAAAACAAAAAAGAATAGAGTCGCCCTGATTTTCTGCCCATTGATAAGACCTTTTACTTTCTTGCTTTCTTTTTTTCCCCTTTAGACAGATGATCTAAAATTCCTGATTCTCCTCCCCGCTCCCAAGTGTATTACAGGCTTGTACAACGAACTCCCCTCCAAGAACTGTTAAAATTGCCATCAGAGTCAGTCTAAGAGTAAATTACAGAAACCTTAAGTACATCTTGATCTGTCTCACCCCAGGCACCTTGACCAGCGCTTAAGATAAGTGGAACCCCACACCACCTGCTTTAACCTTCTGATCCTCGTTTAACTTGCTAAGCAGCACACACTAAGAACACTGGAACTTAAAAAGAGGAAAAGAAAACCGAGTTCTCTAGGTTCTAGACCTCAACGTCAAATCCAGAAAAAGAAGAGGAGCTGAGGAGGGAGTGACAAGCCTAGAGACTTTTCCTCCTAGACTCCACCTGAAGTTAAAACAAACTGAAATGAAACACCTCCCGACACACAGGTAAAACGTTCAGCGTACACATTGATGCTGCGCAGGCGCAAAAAAAAAAGAAGCAGGCCTGGTTCTCAGGCCCAACCGGCTTCCACACATCGTGGCAGCAGGGACAGCACAGGCACACAGTTCAGAGTCTTCAACGCCTCCCTCCCTAACGAGGTCCTCTAGCCTTTCAGGAAATGCCTGGAGGCCCCCTTTTTAGTCATTGGCCGTCCTTCGATCCCAGTCCAGGATAGGGCGGAGCATAGAAAGCCGGAGCCGGCGCGAGCCAGGCGCGAGGACCGAAGAGCTGCTTTGCCTGTCAGGTTCTCACCTCTTTATCTGCCGCCTTCTCCTCAATGCCCAGCAGCGCGTACAGATCCATTTGTAAGAGCTCTTTAGTCACCGCCATGGTTCTAGCCTAAACTTGAATTAATACTACAACTCCCAGGAGTCTGAGCGTGCGCGTGGGGGCGGGCCTACTAAGTCCGAGCCGGCCCAACAGCGCGCTAAGCCTCCTGGGATAGCTCCTCCCGATTCAGGTCTGAGTGGTTGTGGAAGAGCGCTCAGTGAAGAATGAACTACGACTCCCAGCATGCCCGACTCCGCTGCCGCCGGCGCCTCGGTGAGCCCAGAGTCAGAATTCCCGGGCTGGGCCGCCCCTGGACAGCGCAGATGGGCGTTTGGGGCTGGGCTGCATAACCTGAGAGGCCTGCACTGGGCTGGTGAGAAGCTAACCTACCGCCAAGAACTGCTATGGAGAGCAGGTGCTACGGCTGTGCTGTCAAGTTCACCCTCTTCAAGAAGGAGGCGAGTGTACTCCCAGAGAGCTGAAGGGCCAAGGGAGGACGCGGGGTGAAGGGAAGGGACTTACAGGCTAAAGACTGTTTGACAGCTTTTTTTCCAGATGTGTGGTTTTGATGAAATAACCCAGTTAACATTTCTGTAAAGTGGGGTGGATGCCCACCGGTTTTCGAGGTTAAGATGATGGTCTGATGAGGTCCAGTGAGATGGCTCTGTGAGTAAAAGCACTTGCTGCTAACTCCTGATGACCTTAGTTCGAGCCCCAGGACCCACATGGTGGAAGCAGAGAACTCCTGAAACTTATTCTCTGATCGCCACACACATGCCATCATATGCACATGTATGCACGCGTACACTCACAAAGAAATAGTGTAAAGTGGCTTCGGTGAGGTGCTAGAGCTGAAAGCACCCTAGAAATTGTAAAGTTTCCCAAAGCTACTTTTTTTTTTTTTTAAATCTCCAAATGGAATATCTGCTGCCTACATTCTACGCACTCCCCTTCTCTCTGGAACGTTACATATCAATTTTGGAGTCAGGGCTCAAATTTCAGCTGCCCTGTCTTATTCAAAGAATGATCTAATTGAACAGTCCTGTAAGTTCTCTGGCCCCTATTAAAATCGAGATAATACTGGTGAGCATGTAAACTATGATTGTCACATCAGATGATCAATTTTAAGATGCAAGCTTAGTGCCTGGCACACACCAAGTACTTAATAATTGAAGCTATTGTTACAACCCTATCCTGAGGCAGACCTCCCACCATCTCTGCCAGAGCAGAGAAAGCACGGGATCTGCACTCAGCTCTGATTCTTTTTGTTGACGAGCCAGTGACCTGACACACAGGGCCTTGTTTGTCTTTGCACTATACCCCCATGGTAAGAAATTTAAAATGGTAGAAAGCATGTGAATTTTGCCTGAAGTTTTATCTGGTTTAAACAAGACTCCATTGCTGAACCCATCTCAGCCAGGACTCTAGAGATCCCACTCTTTCTCCTTCCTCCAAAATCCAGTCACAACTTCAATTCCATCTTTCTGTGAGTGCTTAGAGGGTCTCAGAGAAGAACCAAGGGGCTGGGTGAGACATACATCCTCCTGCTTCATGTTTCTTATAGTATGGCTGTAAGAATTGTGGCCGAGCCTTCTGTAATGGCTGTCTTAGCTTCAGTGCTCTGGTACCTCGGGCTGGCAACACACAACAGAAAGTCTGCAAGCAGTGCCACACAGTCCTGACCAGGTGAGAGATGGGCACAGGGCAAGCGTTCAGACATGACAATAAGCATCTGGTCAGGCCTTGTGGCCTTGTGCTCCCTGGTCAGAGGTCTGCCTGGGAAGTCTTTGGGGTAGAAATTGCCATTGGGTAGGAGGGCAGGACTTCTGATACCAATGTCCTCTGGTGTCCTCTCTTTAGAGGGTCTTCTGACACTGCCTCCAAGTGGTCACCACCTCAGAACTATAAGAAGTAAGTACTGAGAAGAAGACAAGCGGGGCTGGGAAAAGATAAGAACACCACTTCCATGTCTCTCCTTCCAGTCTCCAGAACAAATGGGTGCAGGACAGGGAGAATGCCCACCTCCAGGCTCCTGGCTTCCCTGTTGGATCCTGAAAGCCATTCATTACCCAGTTATCAGAAAAGGCATTTGGGAGCTCTTTCCCTCTCAGGCATATCCTCCTGCTGGTCATCTGGGTTGGGCTGTGGTACCACATGAATAGAGGCCACAGAAGATGGCCTGTAGAGGCCCAGATTGATTTGAATGGGAACCTTCAGTCTTCTCTTTAACCTTAAGAGTCTCTACCTCACATTCACCCAGGCGTGTGGCAGCCTTGGAAGCCAAGAAAAAGCCCAGCCCTTCCCAGAGCCACGGCCTGACCCACAAAGACCAAGCCATCGCTGAGCGCCTAGCACGGCTTCGTCAGGAAAACAAGCCCAGTGAGTGGGAGTGGGCCAGGGGACCTTTAAAAGGCACAGAGCAGGGCTGAGGACCAAGCTTCCTGTGGCCCTTACAAATCCTCTCCTTACCAACTGCAGAGTCAGTGCCCTCACAAGCAGAGATAGAGGCACGGCTAGCCGCACTGAAGGATGAAGTCCAGGGCCCCATTCCTTCCACACAGGAGATGGAGGATCGGCTTGCAGCATTGCAGGGCAGAGTCCCACCTTCTCACACCGTGAGACAGGTGAGTGTGATGGCTTAGGAGAAAAGGATTTCCTAGGGCAAGCACCCTTCACAAGCCCCGATACATGTATGATCCTGTGCTTTGCAGGGATCGGTAAAGCCTCCCACCCCTGCCTCCTGAGCCTTAAGCCTGCTCCTAAGCCAAAGAACAAGGGCCAAGCAGCAGGACTGAGGGCATCAGCCAAGAGTGGAGACTCAGTCCTTTGGGGAGCTGCCAGACCGACTCACCTATGTGGACTTGAATTCATCCCTTCCCCTGGGCTTTGAAAACTCTTCAGCATCCACTCCTGACTCAGACTTCTTCTGACTCTTGGTGTGGCCTTCCCCACACCCCTTTCCCCACTGAGCTTCCATCCTCTGCACAGGCACACCAGGCACCAGACACCAGGACCCAGGCCCAGCAGACACAGGATCTGCTAACACAGTTGACAGCAGAGGTGGCTATTGATGAAAGCTGGCAACCAAGAGCCTCAGGTAATGTGTCCCCTTGACTATTCCCAAGTCATGTCCTGCCTCTTCTGCCCACTATTTTGGGAGGTGAATATAAGTCAGAGAATGGGCAACACTAAAGAGCTTCTGTTTACTGAGTGCTTGCTCCAAAGAGAGCCAGTGTGGACCTCTTACACTAGCTCTAGAATCAGATGGTGAATTCCATTTCCACCACCTATACGAGTTACTTCACCTATCTCAGTCTTTCTCATCTGTAAACTCAAGCTGTGTGAGAAAACCTTATGTCTTGGGAGAAGTCATGAGGAATAAATGAAACTATACAGTAAGTAAGTGCTTGGGACTGTGCCTGGCTCATAAGTACTTAGTGAGTACTCTCTGCAGTGACCAACTACACTGACAATGAGGAAGAGGCTTCAGTGAAGAGTTAAGGTTCAGTTGCCTCCTCACACCAGCCACGTTTCAACTGTTCATTGATTGCATCATGCACAGTAGTGATGTAGGACAGGCTATGCAGTGTTCTGACATCATAGAATATTCGTGGACAGTGGCACATGAAGGCTACAGAGCAGTAGCTCCAGTTGTGGATGGTTTTGAACCTCAGGCACCTTTGGATTTGGTTAAAGACGTTTTCATTATCACAGTTCACAGCTACTCCTAGCTTCTGGTAGGTGGGAGATGGCGATGCTGCTGGGCACCCTGTCATGCAGTTGCCAGCTCCCCACCCTGAAAACACATATGCCCTTAAATCAGTAGAACTAAGATTGAAAAGCTCCTGTAGAGAGTCTCTGTGGATAACCTCACTCATCTGATGTATAGATTACTATCGAATATCGGCCAGCCATTATCTAATTTAGCTGTTTCTGTTATGACTTCTCCCTGTTGTTCCCAGAAAATGCTAATTCCAGCCCTGAAAGACAAAGTCTAGCTAAACCTTAGCCCCTCACATTCTGGTCCTCAAGCCATAGAATAGCCACCCACTCAGTATGTGAGGTGTTTGCTACATTGAGGTGCTTCTCTCTTCTCTACCCTTTAAACTCCCAACACTAGATGATAGAGAAAAAGGGATAGAGACAAAAGGAAAGAGATCTCTGAATAAAGTCAGGGGTTGAAAAAGAGCGACATTATAGGTAGACACCTTCCTGCTGGTTTGGGGTGTCGAGTTCCTTGGGGACAAGATTGCTCTTAGCCTTCAGGATATCTAGTTTCGTCTTCTTGTTTCTTCTCTGCACATCACTACATAGAAAACGGAAACCCACAACAACCAAAAAACCGCCAGCAAGCACTCAGGGCTCTAGCATTTATATATGCTAAAAAGTCCCCAGAATTCCAAATGTCACACAATCACAGAAGCATTCTGCAGCTGGCAAAATCATACCCCTGCTAGAGCACAAGGCAGATCAGTCAGCCGCTGTGGAAAATCTGAAGCAGCCCCATGTTCCACAACTGGGATTAAAACAAAAACATATTCTTATAATATTTCTTGTTTTTCAAAGAAACCAAAATTGCCATTCCCAAAGTTGATGCCTTTGAAAGACACATCTAAAATTACTTGTCTTCCCAGGCATGACGGTTCACTCTGCAGTCATAGACTTGTGAGGTAAAGGCAGGAAGATCATGAGTTCCAGGCCATCAAGTGGAGGGATAGGGGCACCAACCTAGCCACAAAACCTTTGACCTATAGTTTGTCATCCCTGCAAAATCATCATCAGAGTGTTTAGAGAGACTTCATCCAGCAACTGATGGGAACAGATGCAGACTCCTTTAGACAAACATGAGGGGGAGCTCAGAGAGTCCTGCAAAGGGAGCAGAGGAAGGATCTAAGGAACTAGTGAAGTCTAGGACAACCCAAGAGAACAAGACCCACAGAAAGGACTGATTGGGACTCATGTGGGATCGAAGAATCAGGGGTCCTGTAGAGGCCTGACCCAGGTCCTCTGCGTACATGCTATGGCTGAGTAGCTTAGTGTTCTTGTGGAATTCCAACACTGGGATCAGGGGCTGTCCCTGACTCTTTTGCCTGCTTGTGGGACCCTTTTCCTCCTACTGGGTTGCCTCCTCCCTTGATGTGGATGGCTGATGTCCCTGCCATGCTGTAGATGGCTGATGTCCCTAGGAAGCCTTCTCTCTTCTGAGGGGAGGTTGAAGGGAAACTGACATGGGGCTGAAAGAAAGGGAAGTTGAGGCAGAGAGACTTGGTGGGAGGGGAAGAGGAGAAAACTGAAGTCTGGATGTAATATATGAGAGAAAAATTAAAGAAAAGAAGGAAGGAAGGAGCTGGGCGGTAGTGGCACACGCCTTTAATCCCAGCACTTGGGAGGCAGAGGCAGGTGGATTTCTGAGTTCGAGAGTCCAAGGCTAGCCTGGTCTACAGAGTGAGTTCCAGGACAGCCAGGGCTACACAGAGAAACCCTGTCTCAAAAAAACAAAAAACAAAACAAAAAAAAAAAAAAAAAAAAAGGAAGGAAGGAAGGAAGGGTTGGTTCCAGGCCAGCCTAGACTCTACAGCAAACCCCTGTCTTTAAATGAGTAGACATGAACAGGGCCCACGCCTTTAATCCCAGCACTTGGAACCAGCACTTGGGAGGCAGAGGTGGGCAGATCTCAGTTCAAGGCCAACCTGGTTTGCAGAGTGAGTAACAAGAAGGCCACGACTACACAGAGAAACCTTGCCTGAAAAAACCAAAGATAAATAAACGAATGAATAAAAGCATATTACTGAGCAATGAAAATGTATGGTTAAACCTAGTTGAGAAATGAGTTCAGAGGCTTCTGGGATGAGATCCTGGAATTCTTCTGCCTTCCTAACTGCATTACCCCTTCCAGCAGCCTCCCTCCAGAATGACCTCAACAAGGGAGCTACAGGAAAGCAGCACATAAATTCCCAGGGGCAGGCCAGCTGGTCTCTGGAGGAAGAGAAGAAGAAGCTGCTAGCTGAAGCAGCCGTTGAGCTACAGGAGGAGAACACCAGGCAGGAACGGTTCCTGGCTCTTGCCAGAAGACTGGCTGTACTGCAGGGACAAGACCCCAGCAGAGGTAAAGGCTCTAGCCAGCATCCGTATTCATGCCCCCCGGCCAAGACCTACTGCCACCACAGACTATACTTTCCCTGACAGTGCTAAAGTAGATAAAAGAGTCCCTGTGCCAAAGGGTATGCCATGTGCTCGGCAGAGCAGAGAATGAGGACTCTGAGGCAGCCTTACTGGGGCAGTGGAACTTTCAGTCCCCTCTGGTGGTAATGCTTCTCATTCTGACCTCTGCTCTCAGGGCTGAGGGTCCAGCCTTGCAGGGCTCGGGTAGGGAGGCAAGCAGCTTGGTTCTCAGCTCTGAACTAAGTGCCCCAGGAACCAAGAGTTCTAGGAGGCAAGAGGAAAGCCATTTGGTGAAATCTCTCACTTCACTTCTTCCTGTGTTCCTGCCGCTCCTTCAAGTGACCCTCCAGGACTATCACCTCCCAGACAGTGATGAGGATGTGGATGAAGAGACAGCCATCCAGAGAGTCCTCCAGCAGGTAGTTCTCTTACCCACCCAGTCACCCTGCTCTGCCTCATTGCTCAGGGTTGGACCAGCTGTCTGCTCTCATGCACTGGGCTCTGCTTCAGGGCCACATGAACAATCAATCATTCCTCAGTGCTCCTTCTAGCTGGGGTCCTGTTCTTCCTGGAGTCCTGAGATAGGAAATATGCAGTCATAGGCAGGAGGTAAAGGGTGAAGTGTGAGACTTCTGTACTTTTGGTTTCTTTTTAAAAAAAACATGAATATTGTAAGAATGTATTTTCTTTTAATCCCACATTTGGGATGTGGGGCTGCTTTGGACTGTCCTCACCAGCTGACTATGATTTGCCTTGTGCTCTAGTAGAAGCATGGTTTTTCCAGCTGCAGAAAGTTTCTGCAATTTTGTGATTTGTAGTATCCATGATCAAAGAAGAAACAAAAGGCAATAAATTAGATCCAGGTCTATCTGTCTGTCTGTCCGTCCGTCCGTCCGTCCATCCATCCATCCATCCATCCATCTATCTATCTATCTATTATCTATCTCCCTTTTTCCCTCTCCCTGCCCCCTCTCCCCCTGATATCCTTTCTCTCTTATCTAGTATTAGGGAAAGAAATGGAGAGAGGAGAACCCCCAGGTGGTAACAGATAACAGATCAGCTGAAATGGAGCGCTGAGAAGCTAAGGCCACAAAACAGACAAATGATGGGAGGAGAGCCTGGGCTTAGAGCAGAAAGTAGTTCTTTTCTTCCCTGTTCGCAGCTCACTGAAGAAGCTGCCCTAGATGAGGCGAGTGGCTTTAACATCCCTGTGGAACCTGCTCCAGGATCCCGGGCCCAGCCCTGCAAGGCCAAGACTGAGGTGGGCAAGGCCTCACACGGGCTTCCATCCCCACACTTCCCACAGGCAGCCTGCTACCTGCCTTACTGCTCCATCTCTATGTTCCCATTTCTCTGTTTTCCTAAGCCCCAGTCTCTGCTTCAGGGGCCCCGGGCTGAGGAAGAGGAACTCCCCTGGTGCTGTATCTGCAATGAGGATGCTACTCTGCGCTGTGCTGGCTGTGATGGAGACCTCTACTGTGCCCGGTGCTTCCGGTGGGTGTGGGAGAATGATCTGAGAGGAGAATGTTCTTGACTCCAGGGCTGCCAAGATGTCTACCATTCACCCCTTTGTTCTGCAGGGAGGGCCATGATAACTTTGATCTTAAAGAACATCAGACTTCTCCCTACCACGCCCGACCACCTTGCCAAGAACACTGAGGATAACCTAATGATCTCCTGAGGTTGCAGTGCCACAGGGAACCAGCAGGCTGGGAAGACACCTGGGCCCAGTCCCAGGGCATCCAGAGGGATAGCAGATCCTGCTTTGAGAGTTAACGTATTCCTTTGTGAGCTTCACAGTCCCAGGAAGGAAGGAAGGGAGGGAGGAAGGAAGGAAGGAAGGAAGGAAGGAAGGAAGGAAGGAAGGAAGGAAGGAAGGAAAGAAGGGTCCATTGAAGATGACTCTTAGAAGGAACAGGTGAAAGGAGGAGTCCAGTCCCTCCTCTAAGAGGCTGACCTCAAATGGAGGCAGATGGGGAAGACCAGACTGAAGCTGAGGATGAGGATACCTGAAACCTGGTGGCCTTGCCCAGCCCTGGCCTATACTGGATCTAATAAAATGTGTTGAGTCATTGGCCTCAGATGTTTTTTCTGTCCTGGGGATTGAACCCAGGGCCTTGCACATGCTACAGAAGGGTGCTGCATCCCTCACTCCAGAACCTTTCAATTGTGTGTTTGTTACTGACACTACTGGGGATTGAATTTACATCCTCGTACATGCTAAATGTGTGCTCTACCACTGACCTATACCTCCAGGTGGCCAACACCTTCTATATCTAGAACCTCATGGCCCCTGAGCCTGGGGCATAGAAAGGTGCTATGAACACAGAAGGTTAGAAGCAGAGTCCTGTGGAATTCATGAAAAGCTGGAGCTGTGTTGTAAGCTCCCAGCAAAGACAGTCCCACCTCCTGGTGGCCTCATTCAAGTAAGCATGAATATTCACCTAGGCAATTGTGTCTTGTACTCAGCACAGCTCCCCTTAACCAGAAGACCCTTCCATGTTGGATTTCTATCTGTCTAGTACTTAGTAATGAATGTAGGATCAATCCATGCATACGTACCCTGCTTCCTCCACTCACAGAAGCCCTGGCTCCTGTCAACTTGTTGTGTACCTCAAAGACCCAACAATGTCTTCAGGCACTTGGCTCAGTCTCTGGTAATGCCTTTCCTCCACTGCATATTCTCTGCTTCTTTCCTTCCTGCCCTGCACAGAAGGTAATCCGAGAAGAAAGTACAATCCAAAGAGGCCTGCTACACTGTGGAGGAGGGATCAGCCTCCCTGGATGCTCCTGTGAGATCCAGTAAGGTGTTTCCTGTTGCCTGCTCAGTGGAATTCTAAACTTGTCTCTGCCAGTTAGGCCCTTCTTGTTGGTAACACCAGGCTGCAGTGTCCTTTACCCCCATGGCCTCCAGGCCTCACTGTTCCAATCTCTTCAAAACTAAGCTGTAGTCTCTGTCTTTGCATTCCCAACACCTGTTGCCATGGGCATGGGGGATGATGGTGGGTAGATGGATGGATGCATAATGTGGGTAGAGCCAAGTGACTCAGGATGTTGATCTTCCAAGATAGCACTTCCCCTCTCCCATCCCCACCATAGATACACATCACACTCCCTTATTCAGGGCTTCTAAAGGTTTTATCTTGGCTGCCAAGGAAAACATTAGACACAACTACAACTGACTCCCAGCTCTCAGCTGGGCTGCACACACGAGGCCTATACAAGTGTCTCTCTTTGTCTTCTGCAGCCTTTGTCTGTATCAAAGACCTTTCAGCCAGTATCCAGGTCAGGGCTGTGGATCTTGGCCAGTATCCTGTGGATCCTGGCAGTGCTGAGGCTTCAGAAGATGGTCCCTCCAGGATTATTTCGAAGGCCTGCTGAGTCTCCGAAGTCTCTTGAGTTGACTGAGTAGCTCAGAGATAAAAGGCTGAGGGAGAGAGAACACTGAGATCAATGCAGGAAATCAGTCACTATGCTGCCCTTCTTAATCTGTCTTCCAACTGTCCTCAGAGCAAGAAGCAGAAAGAATGAGCAAGGGCCAAGCATTTCTCTCTCAGGAGCCTCACATCCTCCCACTAAGGCTTCCTCCTAATGCAGTAGCAGAATGTGCCTTACCTCTCTGTTGCCTGGGCAGTCTTGGAGAATGGCCTGAGGAAAAGAGAGCAAGCTGAACTGAGCCATGCTGCTTCCCCACAAGCCCCACCAGTCTCCCAAGAACCCTCTCCTGGAAATTGGTTCTTTGCAGCTGCTTGCTATCTCTGTTGGTTAGAGAGATAGCTGCTAATACATGGTACTTCTCATACCACCCAAGGAAGCAGGCCTTAGACTCCAAGGCCAGCTTCCCACCCACAGCCTCCCATCCTACCTCCAGCTGAGTCCTTTGCTCTTCTGTGGACAATTCCATGAGAGACTCCAGATCAATCTCAGGCTCAGAAGGATCTTCTTGACCCTAGTTGAGAGTAACAGAGGTGTCTGAGTACCTGGTGCTAGAAGGGCAGTTGCTGCCAGGACTCACCCATCTCTGCCTTCATCTGCTGATCTTCATATTGATCCCCCTCCTCAGCTAACTCACAAGGACCATCGATTTTCCTATTGATAAATATTTACTAGGTACCTACTTTTTTTTCTTTTCTTTTCTTTTTTTTTTTTTTTTTTTTTTGGTTTTTCGAGACAGGGTTTCTCTGTGTAGCCCAGGCTGTCCTGGAACTCACTCTGTAAATCAGGCTGGCCTCGAACTCAGAAATCCGCCTGCCTCTGTCCAAGTGCTGGGATTAAAGGCGTGCGCCACCACCACCTGGCTACTAGGTACCTACTATATTCTATGCAAAAGTGTTAAGAGTTATAACAAAAGAGGTCTTCAGGTGTGCCTGTACTCTAGGTGCTGAGGCTAAGGACAGATGATCGTGAGCTTCAGACCAACCTAGACTCCATAGCGGGGGTGGTGGGGTGGTGGGAGGGGGAGTGGGAATGCCTCGTGGAGAGGCCTCAGCAAATCAGAGCTCTGGCTGCTCTCCCAGAGAACCTGACTTAGATTTCCAGCACCTCATGGAGGCTCACAACTGTTTCCAACTCCAGTTTTAGTGCTCCTTGTACCTTTTTCTGGACTCCCTGAGTACTTGCATTTGCAGAACAGATGATGCATGCAGTTGAAACACCTATACACACAAAATAATAAGATTTTTCATAGTGTGGTTGTAGACAACTGTAATCCCACAGCTCAGGAAGCAGAGGCAGGAGGACGTCTGTGAATTCAAGGTTGGCTGGCCTGGTCTGTAGAAAAACCAGTTTCAACAACACAAAGTCTTGTCAGATGAGTCAATGCATATAAACCGTGCAGTAAGCTGATCTACAGAGCCACAGTGAAAACTCACTGTAGGGAATATGAAGTGACTGCTAAGGCACTGAGGCCGGGGGATAAAGTACTCTAAAGTTAGGGTATAGAAACCTTCCCTTAAGCCCATGAGATACAGAACACCATGCATTGTACACTAAAAAGTGTGTGAATTAGCTGGGTGTAGTAGCACATGACTTTAATTCCAGCATATAGAAGGCAGAGGTAGGAAGATCTCTGTATTTTTGAGATCAGCCAGATCTATATAACAAGTACTGGGTTATCTAGGTACTGAGACCCCCTGTCTCAAAAACAAAACAGGTAAATTGTGCAACATATGAATCATATTAAAAATCATAGGAAAGCTATTTCTAGAAGTTACAGTCATGAGCTACTGAGTAAAAGTTGTTGACATGCCGGGCAGTGGTGGCGCACGCCTATAATCTCAGCACTTGGGAGGCAGAGGCAGGCAGATTTCTGAGTTCAAGAGTTCAAGGCTAGCCTGGTCTACAGAGTGAGTTCCAGGACAGCCAGGGCTACACAAAGAAACCCTGTCTCGAAAAACCAAACCAAAAAAAAAGTTGTTGACATGAAGCGTAACAAGAAAAGTCTAGCCGGGCACGCCTTTAATCCTAGCACTTGGGAGGCAGAGGCAGGCAGATTTCTGAGTTCGAGGCCAGCCTGGTCTACAAC
>NW_021604618.1:21611615-21649115 GCF_004785775.1 Grammomys surdaster
TGAGTTCAAGAGTTCAAGGCTAGCCTGGTCTACAGAGTGAGTTCCAGGACAGCCAGGGCTACACAAAGAAACCCTGTCTCGAAAAACCAAACCAAAAAAAAAGTTGTTGACATGAAGCGTAACAAGAAAAGTCTAGCCGGGCACGCCTTTAATCCTAGCACTTGGGAGGCAGAGGCAGGCAGATTTCTGAGTTCGAGGCCAGCCTGGTCTACAGAGTGAGTTCCAGGACAGCAAGGGCTACACAGAGAAACCCTGTCTCGAAAAACAAAACAAAACAAAACAAAACAAAAACAAAACAAAACAAGAAAAGTCTAGTCTGGGTCCTACGAGGACAGGATACACTGAAGTTGTCCTCTGAGCTCCACTTGCACACTGTAGCACACACCCCACCTCCAACAGTAAAATAAGTAAGTTAAACTTCAGAAAATTGAAAAGTTACAGTCTGCCTGGTGTGTCAGCAGTTAAATCTCTATGAGTGGAGGCCAGGCTAGACTGATAGTCCAGGACAGCCAGAACTACATAGAGAGACCCTGTCTCAAAACAAAACAAGAAAAGTTACAGACACAGGTGCTGGAGCAATAACTGCTCTTCCAGAGAGCTGAGTGTGGGTCCTAGCACCTATATCTTCACAACCCCATAACTATAGCTCCAAGGGAATCTGACCCCTCATGTACTTGAGCCCATGTCCACTTATGCACACTTGGCAGTGTAAGGTTTTATAGAGAGCAAAATACACCCACTGTATTTTGATCACTGTAAAAGGACACATTTTATTCCATATAGGTTTATATTCAATAAAGGTGACTTTGTAAATTATGAATAAATTATGAATAAGTAAGTGACACAGATCAAATAATGTATCAAAAAGAAAAGAACCCCCATCTTCCTTCCTTCTCTTTCCACTGTTAACACTCAAGAACTTTTGCATTTTTTAAAAATCACTATTGCTTGAGTCAGCCCCTTCCCTGAAGCTCTAGACTTCCTTCTGCACTTCTTTCACATATAGTGAACTTCATTCAAAGCTCATGGACTTTATATGTGTTTGTCAAGGGATGACAGCTGGGTGGTGGTGACACAGCACTCAGGAGGCAGAAAAAGGCAGATCTCTGTGACTTCAAGGCCAGCCACAATAAACAGATATATAGACAAACAGGTAGATCAATAAATTAAGGCCTGTTGTATATCAAAGATGAAAGTGAGTCTTAGGAGTATAACACCAAGACAGACAGACAATATGATCCTGCCCTTGAAAAGCCTACAGACAACCGAAAGAGCAGTTACAATAAATGGTGACAGACAGATGAGAGAACACAGGAGTCCATGAGAAGGAAAGCTCACACATGACCACGGCAGTCCATGGGAAGGAAAGCTCACCAATCCAGGGGTCAGGAAGATTCGTGGAAGAAGCTGTCTCTGAAATCTGGAGCATAAGAAGTCACCAGATACTGGGTACTTCTGTCAGTAGAGTGCTTGCCTAGCATGCACAAAACCCTAGATTCAGGCCTCAGGACCAACATAAACCCAGCATGTATACACTTGTAACCCCAGCACTTGGGAGAGAGACATAAGATCACCCTTGGCTACTAAATGTGAGATGACACCCTGTTTAATAAATAAATAAATAAATAAATAAATAAATAAATAAATAAATAAATGTATGTGGGAATTTCTGGTTTCATT
Source organism: Grammomys surdaster (assembly GCF_004785775.1). Lineage (NCBI taxonomy): Eukaryota > Metazoa > Chordata > Mammalia > Rodentia > Muridae > Grammomys > Grammomys surdaster. The sequence continues at coordinate 21,613,296 of NW_021604618.1, forward strand.
AGCAACCCAGTTGTGTCATGTGATGTTTTTCTGGAGACTGTTTTATGAGAGGATGTTTTGCTGAGAACAGACACATGGCGTTTTTCTGGAAGCTGACTAGTGAAAGGTCATGTGACATTTTGCTGGAGCAGATGCTTGAAAGGACACATGATGTTTGGAAAGAGTGTAAGTATAACCTAATAGACAGTGGATGATCCTCTGGCATTGGATCACCTTGATTTCTACACCGATCTTTGCTTGTCATAACTTTGCAGAGAGTTATGACACACCAAAGAACTTCTGGTTGAGTTCTGGCTGCTTCTTACTGCTTTAGCAGAGCTTTGGGGTTTCTTCTGGATTAAGCTGCTACTGTTGATTCCTGTTGGTGTTTTGCTAGTGAACTAGACTGCTGACAACAAAGATCGGAATCTCTTCAAGGAACTACTTCTAAACAGGTCTGTGCCCCCCTTGTCCTATTAACCATCTTCCTCCCCAACCTTTGGCTGGCGGGCTATAAGGGAAGTTGAAGCATTTAAGAACCCTTATTAAAATAGGTTTTGAAAAATATAAGCCTACAATAAGTAAACAAACAAACTTCACCAAATCCTGATGCTTAAGGTCAGGAGTGACAAGCACTAGATTATTCTCATAAGGTAGATGTTAACTAGAAAACCACACAAAATATACAGTCAGAAATATACAGTCAGATGTGAGAACACATGCACTTGTGAAGGTGAGGGCACTTGTGAAGGTGAGGCAGAAGAATTGATGAAAGTTTTAAGCTAGCCTGGGCTACAGGCTACATGGCAAGTAACAGGACAGCCAGGGTTACAAACACACACAGACATATACATACACACACACACACACACACACATACACATACTCATACACACAGAGAGACACACACACAAACAAGCCAAGGTCAGACTTGGCAGCACACACCTTTGACTGCAGCATTCTTTTTTTTTTTTTTTTTTGGTTTTTCGAGACAGGGTTTCTCTGTATAGCCCTAGCTATCCTGGTACTCACTCTGTAGACCAGGCTGGCCTCGAACTCAGAAATTCACCTGCCTCTGCCTCCCAAGTGCTGGGATTAAAGGCGTGAGCCACCATCGCCTGGCCGACTGCAGCATTCTGAAGACAGAGCCAGGAAGTTCTCTCTGGATTCAAGCCTAGCCTACTCTACATAATGAATTCTAGGTTAGCCAAAGCTACACAATGAGACCCTATCTTGTAGGGAAGGACTCAGCAGATAAAGACATTTGACACAGAGGCTTCAGTTTGATCCCAAGATCCCACAGTGGGAGGAGAAAACCAATTCTCTGAAAGTTGACCTTTGATCTCTACATTTGCATAATGACGTGTGTGCACACACTCAGACACAAATCACACATATATGAACACACACAATAATAAATAAATTTCAGAAAATGAAAAACAGGGTGCAGTAGAACATGCCTGTAATCCCAGCACTCACAAGTCAAGGCATGAAGATCAGAAGTTCAAGGTCATCTTAGGCTACATAAAAGGTTTGAGACTAGCCTGGGCTATATGAGACTGTTTCAAATAATACAAAAGGTGGGAAGCTGGAGAGATAACATCTAAGGTGCTTGCTACTTATGCATGAGGACCTGAGGCTGATTCTCAGCACACACATCAAAAGATGGCCTGTGTCAAGTGCCTGTAATTCCAGAAGCAGGGCAGAGCTGGGAGTCCACCTGGAATTTGCTGGTCTGCTAGCAAATTCTGCCTACAAGCCAGGAAGCCCTGAGTCCTAGGAGAGACCCTATCTCAAACATACAAGGCATGGACAGGACCAGAAAGATGTCCCAATGGTTAGGGGCACCTGCTGTTCTTGCAGAAGAACCAGCACCCACATCAGGCAGCTCACAAGCTCCTGTAACTCCAGGATCTGTCGCTCTCTCATCATGGACACTGCATGCCTGTATGGATAAAGGTAAATCGACCCTACACATAAAATAGGAACAAATGTTTTAGATGTGTTCATTTTCTTTTATGTGTACAAGTGTTTGGGCTGCGTGTATGTGTGGCCATGGTGTCTGTGGTGGTCAGAAGAGTGTACCACATCCTCTGGAACTTATGGATGGTTGTAAGCAACCATGTGAGTGCTGGGAACTGAACTTGGGTCCTCTTTAATAACAAGAAGTGAGTGTAAACTCGGCCATCTCTCCAGTCACAAAAAGAGTAATTTCACAAAGAGTAGACAGCTCCTGAGGATGACATCTGAAGTTGACCTATAGTTGATATGAGTGCACATGCGTGCACACACAAACACACACATACATGCACACCAATAATAATAAATTAACAATAGAATAAAATGTGAGGCACAGACATACATACCTGTTATCACAACATTTGGGCTAAAACAGGAAGCCAGTCCAGCTATATCATCCCTTCCAGGCCAATTTGGGCTACAGAAGGAAACACTGTTTCAAAAAACAAAACAGGTGCTGGAGAGATGCTTCAGTGGATCAGAGCAGTAGCTGCTCTTCCTGTGGATCTGGGATCAATTCCCAGCACCCACATGATGGCTCACAACTGTTTGTGACTCCAGTTCCAGGAGATCCAACAACATCTGGCTTCTTCAGGTACCAGACAGAAACATTCATACATATAAAATAATAATTAAATAAAGACAAGAACAATATTTCCAGACATCGGAAAATAAGGAACTTGGGGCTGTGAACCAAGAAAGAATAGAAACAAGAGATTTCTCTCTGGGAGCAACTGAAGATCCCAGAGGCCAGAAGACCCAAGTGATGCCACTGAAGCCCATGACAGAGATCAGACCTGGAGAAGGTGGAGATAGCTAGAAATCACTGGACTGATTTTTTGGGAAGGACAAGAAAGAGAGCTGGGCAATTGGCAGAAGAGACACACTTGAGTTTCTGTTGAGGGCTAAGATGAACGTTCAGGACCAACTGTGAGGGACTGAAGGCACAGAGGTGGGCTGTTCTCACACCTACTCCAAGACTGGACAGAAATCAAGTCTGAGCAATGAGCTGAACACTTACTGATGAGCATTCAGGAACTCAATAGAGACCTCAAAAAGGTCATTCTATATTGGGAGCACCAGTGAGTCAATTTTGGATTAACCTCAACAAAGCTTAGAAAAAAGTCTCAGGTCCACAAAGTAATACCACCAAATAAAACAAACCCCAACACTCCTTGAGCTCCTTGAACAAAGGTGTTTTTTTTTTTTTTGGTGGTTTTTTTGTTTGTTTGTTATTGTAGCTACCTTGGCTGGGGTGATGGTTCAGACATCAAGACCACACGAGGCAGCTCAGAACTGCCTGTAACTCTAGCTCTGGGGAGTCGAAGCCTCTGTCCTCTACGGGCATCCCCAGTACTCATGTACACACACCCACACACAGACATGTACACAATTGAAAATAAAAAATAAACCTTAAAACATATCCAGTTACTTAACATTCAGTTCACAATGTCCAGTATCCAGTCATGTTGGATATAATTCAGTGATGGAGTACTTGAAAAGCATGTGAAAGAAGCCCTGAGCTTGAATTCCAACACCACACACACACACACACACACACACACAAACACACACACACACACACACACACACACAAACACAAACACATCACCAATCTCAGAAATGATAGGCATGATGGAGTACACACACACACACACACACACACACACACAACACAAACACATCACCAATCTCAGAAATGATAGGCATGATGGAGTTTCTAGGTAGGGAAACAAGAAAAATAGAAGATAAGAAATCCAAATGAAGTCTAGGCATATGATACTCTCTTGGAACGTTAGCACCCAGAAAGGCTGAGGCAGGAGGGTCAGGAACTCAAGGCCTGTCTAGAAAATTTAGTAATCCCCTGTCTCAAAAGCAAGAGTGAAAGACTGGCCAAAGGGATGTCCAGGAATGCAGCTGAGGTGGCAGAGTGCTTACCAAGCATGCACAGGTTTACCCCAAGTTCCTCATAAACCAGGCCTGGGGATACACCCTGTATCCAGCATCTGGGAGCTGGAGTTTGAAGGGTTAGGAGTTCAACGCCATTCTCAGTTCCATAGAGAGTTTGAAGCAAGTCTTGGCTACATTAGATCCTATCTCAAATAAACAATGTAACAATAACAAACCCAGGTAGGCAGATGGATGGATTAAATGGATAGAACTTAGTGGTAAAGATCTTGTTTTTTTTTTCCTATACATGAGGTCCTGAGTTTAATCTTCAGTACATTCCATAGTAGTAGTAGCAAATTAATAAAACCTATAAAATGGTTGGTGTGATGTGGCACATGTCTATAATCCCAGCAGAAGCAGTAACGTTGCTGAAAATTTGAGGCCAGCCTGAGATAAATAGTGAATTCTAGGCCAACCAGGGCTACACAGCAAAACTGTTTCAAAACACCAAAAATAAAATAAAAGAGGCATAGAAATCCTCCAGAAGTGATCATATTTTAAATAAAAGCTTTACCTGATGGAAGTAGCAGCATATTTAATTCTGCAGAAAAATGGTTAGAGAAGCAGCCCAGGCGTGCCCACCGAGTGGGAGGTAAAACAGACCCCTGGCCTGCTCATCACCCGTCATCTGACGATTGTGGCAGGGAAGAGTCAGGGCAGGTGGTGCATGCCTGTAATGCCAGCTACTCTGAAGTCTTGATTTCAAGGCTAGTTTAGGCTATATACCAAGATCCTGCCTCAAAACTAAAGAGATCATTATAAAGATTAGGATTTGGGGACCACTGGGGTGGCTGAGTGGTTGGAAGGGTCTGCTGCACAAACCTGACCACTTGAGTTTGATCCCTGGAACCTACATAAAAATGGAAAGAGAAAGTCAACTTTGCCAAGTTGTCTCCTCCTCACACTGTGGCATGAACTCCACATATATCTATCATGTGCGTACACACATATACAATTTTTTTTAAGTTTATGTTTGCTTTTATAAAAGAGACTCCTGACCCCCAAACCATTAGTATCCCATTTATGTCTTTAATATATGTTGAATATAATTGACACTACAGAAAAATGTTGATAAAAGAGGATTGTATCACAGCCTCAATATTTTTTCTTTCAAATCCCGTATCCCTAGTGCCAGGGTCTTGCACATGCTAAGCACATGCTAAGCACATCCTAAGCATATGCTCTTCCACTGAGCTCCACTCTCAGTTCCTCACATATGTTTTGAATTCCCAGAGAATAACAGCCCTGAAATGGAAACTTATGGGTTTTTTGGAAAGTCAGTGTGTCCGATGGTGTTTTGCTAGGGCAAACACGTGAAGGAGTGTTTTCCTGAAGTGGACACAGGGGAGATGTTTTGCTAAGGCAGACACAGGAAGGAACATTTTGCTGAAGCAGACACAGGCAAAAGGTTGTTTTTGCTAAAGCAAACATGTAAAAGAACGCATGATGTTAAGAAGGATCCAACAGATGGTGGATGATGCTGGATGGTACTGGTATGTACACCTTGCCATTCCATAATGGCCATCCTTTGTTATGACTTCATAGAAAGAAACGCACCAAAAAACTTATGGTGGTGTTCTGGCTGGTTCTTGCAGCTTCCTTGGACTTGGGCTGACTGGCAGAATGGTGTCAACTGAATGGTGTCACATGGAGTTTTGCTAAGACAGATTTACATGGTGAAGCAAGATCTGTGGGAGAACCCGTGATGTTTGGAGGGAGTATAACTAGGACCCAGTGGACAGTGATGGGGGCTTGCATAGCTAATTTTGAATTGCTGGTCTCACGTCTTCACTGATCTTAACTTCATTGACAGAAGCATGGCAGAATACTTCTCCTGGCATCCCTGCTGGTTCAGGTCACTCCTGCTGACTTGTACCAATTTGCTGAGGCCTGGCCGTTTCTGCTGGATCATGCAACCACTGCTGCTGATACATGTTTGCCATCCTGACTCTACTGAACTGGACTGCTGGTATATAGCCTGACAACACAGATTGAATTTGTTCCAAAAAACTATTTTTAAACAGGTCCACCTCCCCCATATCCTAATAACTGTTCTTTTCCACTACCTCTTATGGGTGGTGGCTAGAAGGGAGGTTAAAACATTTAAGAACCCTTATTAAAAGTAGATTTTAAAGAAATTGAAGACAACACAGCACCACTGAGATGAACAAGTATGGTAAGCTTGTGACACTGTGACATGTAGCAGCTTTTTGCCAGCCGTTGCTTGATTTGAACCCCTTTCTCATCTCAGTCCACACCCAGACCATGGAGACTAGCAATGAAGAACAGCCCAGATAAGCTAACTATGTCTGCTTCATTGACAATACTTGGAGTTGTGTTGTTGTTGTTGTTGTTTGAGACAGGATCTCACTATATAGAAAATGCTGGCCTCAAACTCAAAAATCCATCTGCTTGTGTCTGCTTCTTGATTGCTGAGATTAAAGGCATGCACCACCAAGTCCAACAATACTTTTTAAAAAATTATTCTTGTTATTGTGTGATGAGGGAGTGCCGTGGTCAGAGGACAACACTGTGGAATTGGTTTCCTCTGTCCACCTTTATATGGGTTCAAGGGATCAAACTCAGGTTATCAGGCTTGTGTGGCAACTGCCCTCACCTGCCGAGTCATCTCAGTGACTCCAACAGTACTTTCAATTTATTTACATATTTCATGTGTATTCCCAGTTCCTTTGTGTATTTTTATTTCAAGATAGGGTCTCACTAAAATGCCCAAGCTAGTCTTGAACTTGCAGTGCTCCTGTCTCAGCCTCCTCAGTAGCTGAGTTTACAGGCCTGTGCCACCAGGTCTAACAACCACACATTTTTAAAAGTTAAAAATGTAGTTAGTTGCTGCTTTAAAATGTCACCGTCTCAACAGAAGTGTGTTCCAGCTGTCAGCAGGAAAATCTAGTATCATGGAATTACAGGAAGTTCACTCTTGGTTGACCGCGTCCCCTGCTGCTATGTACATTAGCTTTAATGCAGCACTTAGCAACCAGAGGCAGAGCTCTCAGTAGATTTCAGGCAACTGAGTGGTATGGGAATGGGAAAAAGTCAGAAGAAGTGAGTGTGGAGAAATCCTTTCAGGGGCCTGATGTGAAGAGATTAAAAAAAAAAAATTGTGTGGGAGAGGAGGATCGGAATAGTGTCTGGAGCCTGTTGTTAACAAGAGGTCTCCTTATGTGCAGCTGATTAAGTCTCTTCCTAGAAGCCAAATCCTCAGGCTACTTCTAGAGAGCAGGAGTCCCAGGGCCTCTAGACTGTGTGTATCCCCAGATTTAGTTTCTCACAGACCCCAGGCCAAGCTACACACCCATGGGGACGTTGGTCTTCTGCAGAAGAAAGGTTGAGTGTCATTAAACAAGAGGCACATCCCTGTACCCATTCCCAATGGTACAGCAGGGCAAAGGTGGGCAGGATAGGCCATGGAGGGGCACTGGGAAAGTAGAATTGAAGCTGGGTACGCTCAGAGTTACCATGACCTCTGTCTAGATGCCCAGCCACCTGGAGCTTCCCGGGCACTTAGTTGCTTCCTGTTGGCACCTTTGGACAGTTGCCATGGAAACAACAGGGCAGGTGTTTTATGCCAGTCATTGCCTGGGAGCAGTCCTCCTACATGCCTTGTTTCCCAGTATTAAGGGCACATTACGATACAACCTCCGTTCTCCCTCCTTGCCTTGTAAAGTGGGTTCTTGGGCTGCTGCCTTCCTTGGTTGCTTGGCAGGACTTGCCCTGAGAGGTCTGAAATACGAGACTTTTTCGTTCCAGGGCACATGAAACACTGTGAAATCAAAACACAGCGAGTGTGGAGGGGCTTGAATAGGAAAGTGGGCGTGGCTGGTGGTGCTCTGCAAAATCAGAGATGGGGACCAAGAAAGCTTAGCTCTCCAGCTCCCAACTCTGAAGCATCTGAACCCTCTACAAGCAGCCTAAGGACGCTTCAGCAGACAAGAGACATCTGTGCACAGACAGTCACTAGACACAGTGAGCTGCAACACTGACCAGGCCCCATTGCTCATCCTTTTCTACTCACATAGTAGGACAGCTGGCAAGCCTCACTTGCAAGAATCACAGGCCTGAACACAGGATCTAAAGAAGGAAAGAAGGGTGAGGGGGTTGAAAAGGAAGGAAGGAAGAAGGGAAGGAGGGCAGAAGAAGATAGTCACGTTGAACAAACACTCTTGTGAACAATGAGAACTTCTGGTCTTGTGGGTTAGTCTCTAGGATCCAACCATGGGGCTTATACCCACCTAGTCATGGATTAACTTCCCACTGGCTGGCTGTTCAAATAAGTACCCAAACTTTCTAGCCAGGGGCCAAACTATAGTTCCTAGTCCATGGCTCCTTAGCTGCATGACTTTGAGCAAGTCACTTATGCATCTCAGTAGCCTTGAATTAACTAAGTAGCTGAGGACGACTGTGACCTTCTGACCCTCCAGCTTCTACCTCCTGTTAAGAATGTGCCACCATGAACCATGAACCTATGTCAATCCCGGGGATCAGAGCCCAGGCTTCATCCAAACATTCTACCCACTGAGCTGTATCTACAGCTCAAGTCTCAGCTCTCAGCTGTAAGACAACAGCTACCCAAGGGAATCTGGGGGATGGTTAAATCAAATAACGCATGTCCAGGCTTGCATTGTGACTAAGACATTGTAAAGAGGTCAAAACCTTATCCTTCATGAAGCAGTTGGTACTGCTCTGGGATCAGAGCTGACAGTTTAAGTGAGAGACTACTTACTACTTGCCCGTGACCAGGGGCAAGACCCATCCTTCCCAGGCTGAGGTTGAGGAAAGGCAGCCGGAGCCACTCAGTCCAAGCCAGATAAGGTCATGGTGTTAGGGTTTCCTTGGTTGTTCTCACTGTCTAGCTCTGCATTGCCCATCCTGAGATAGTGGGGCTGGTCCCACTATCTGTGCTGACAGTGTGGTACACGATAGTCAGCACTTTAACCATGTGACTTGGGGGTCACATAGGAATGGTTAAAATTCCTTAATTTTGAATTTCATTTCATCTTAAGTCATTTAAAACTAAAAGCCACAGTACTGATAGGGACAGTATTGGACAATGTGCCTTTAGGAATGAATGTACGTTGAAGAGACATAAAACACCAAAGTCTGGCCAAGCATTTCCTCTTCAACTGTCATTTAAATCTCAGAAAGTCTTAGCAAAGAGCTATATCAGGCATGGATAGCCCCGTTATGTAGCTCAGAAACTGAGTCTAGGCAATTTCCTTACATGAAATCAGCCCTTCTCCAGAGCAAAAAGGGATTAAAGAGATGGTTGAGACTTTTCTTCCATCTGAAGACGCATGCTCCGTGACAGCATTTCACATCAGCCCTCCAGCTCCTCTGGAAGTCTCTAAGCAAGCTCTCTGACTCTCAGGACCCAAGTTCAGATCCACAGTCTCCAGCAGCCCCCTCAGGCTACCCACCTGGAAGAGTTCGTGAACCTGAGCATCTACCCACTGCTCCATCTCCAGCCAGCGCTGCAGATGACCCCGGTCATACTTCACCGTCAGCCGGCTGGGCCTCCGGGATCTGGGCAACTTAGAAACATCCAAGTGAGTCTTTGACTCTGAGTCTGTGGATGATGTCCTCCTTCTCTTCTCAGAAGCCCAGTGGACCTTCTTGTCTGGGTTGTCTGTGCGAGGGTTGGGAGACGTACAGGAAGTAGGGCTTGAAGACAGCATGGAAAGATCGGACTGTACAAAGAGCTGGGGGAAACTGCCAGTCCAGGCAAGAGCATAGAGGAAAATGAGGGGACAGAGAATGGAGGGAGAGGCCCACAAGGAAGAAAGGAGGTGGGAAGAGGGCCAAGGCTCTTGGGAGGGGCAGGGGTCAAAGATCAATAGGCCTTTAGTAAGTGCTGGGAATGAGTCTCCTGGCTTCTCTCTGGCAGCCAGTGACATTCAGAGCCATAGCCCAGCCTCTGTTCTGCAGGTGCCAGAGGCCACAGTAACATAAACTTCAAACAAGTAAAAGTCAAGAGGCTAGCAGGCTTTGAGAAAAGGAAGGAGCCTGAGTCCTGCTGGGTGTGGGGCTCCCGCCTGTCCTCCGTGGATAGCTCTAGACCATGACTAGACTCACTCACCTGAGGTCCCTCAGCATCCTATCTTCTAGGAACTAGATGGTCCACTGCAGGCTTGAGCAGCTGTGGTTGGAGAATTCCGGTTCCTGCAGGAGTAGGATTCCTACTCAGGGTGAGGCACCACAGAGGGCAATCTCAGCCAGTGGATAGAGTTGGCAGATGGCTACTTCTGACCCTGTGGGCCCTGTGCCCCATGTCTGGGTGTGTCTGGATCTCAGCTCTGCTACTGTGATTGTTAAAGGCAGATTTATGCAGCCTGGCCTACACTGCCCATTCTCATTCTTGGAAGCCAGGTTTACTGTCATGTGACCCTCCCCTGATTCAGCTTCTTCCTGATAAAAGACACCGGCAGACCTGACTTCACAAGTATCAAGACTCGGATTGCTAAACAAGCTTGCCATCTAAAAGTACTTTCAGTTATTCACTCCTTTATAAAAATTTTTTTTTAAAAAATAACTTAATGTTTGAGAAGACTGGGTTTTTGTGGTCTATTTTGTCTTGTTTTTCTTTTTAATGAAGAGCGCAGAAAAACAGATGAAAAAAAAAAAGAATTTTTCTCTCTTCTCCTGATGTAACCTCCAACTCCTACCACCATTTTTGGCTTTAGTCCTCTTGAGGTAATGATTGTCCTTTTATGTGGTATCATCTGGTGTGTGTGTGTGTGTGTGTGTGTGTGTGTGTGTGTGTGTGTCTGTATATGCTGAGGAAGCACTACCACTGATCAGTGACTGACTGTAGCTTGGGTCTTGTACATGTTAATTAAAAACATATATTTACTATTATTGTGTGTAATGCAGGTGAGCACATGCCAAGGTACATGTCTGGTGTCAGAGGACAGCACGTTTCTCCCTCTGTGTAACGGAAACAGCCTCTCTCTCAAGGCTGTTTCTGTGGCACTATGTGCTCCAGGCTAGATGGACTGTGATCTGGTTGATTCTCCTGCCTCTGTCTTCAAGCCACTGATAAGAGTTGTGTAGCACTGGGGACAGCTGTTACACAGGATCCAAGGACTGCCCTCAGGTCACCAAGCTTGCTCAGTAAGCACTTCTATACACTGAGCCATCTTGCCAGCCCTGTTCTCTCTCTGTCTCTGTCTCTCTGTCTCTCTCTGTCTCTCTCTCTCTCTCTCCCCTTCCCTCCCTCCCTCCCTCTCTCTGTCTCTCTCTGCCCCTCTCATTCTCTCTCTGCCCCTCTCATTCTTTCTCTGTCTCTCTCATTCTCTCTCTCTCTCTCTCTCTCTCTCTCTCTCTCTCTCTCTCTCTCTCTCTGTCTCTCTCTCTCTCTCTCTTCTCTCTCTCATCTCAGGTTGGCTTTATGTATGTGTATGTGTGTAGCTCTATGCACGTGGATATAGACTGAAGAGTATAGAAAAGGGGATCAGGTCCCCTTGAGTTGGTGTCACAGGCAGTTGTGAGCTGCCTGTCTTTTTGTTGTTAGTTTTTGTTGCTGCTGTTGTTGTTGTTTCAAGACAGGGTTTCTCTGTGTAGCCCTGGCTGTCCTGGAAGTCACTCTGTAGACCAAGCCCCTTAATCTACTTTCCTCTCTCTCTCTCTCTCTCTCTCTCTCTCTCTGTCTCTCTGTCTGTCTCTCTGTCTCTCTCTCTCTGTCTCTCTCTCTTTCTCTCTCTCTCTCTCTCTCTCTTTCTCTCTCTCTCTCTCTCTCTGTTTCTTTCTCTCTCTCTCTCTCACACACACATTCTTTCTTTCTCTCATTCTCTCTCTCTCTAGTAACAAAAAAATCCATATTTAATTTGCTTTTTTAAAAATTTGTTTTGCTGTGATAAACACCAAGACCAAAAGCAACTTGGGAGGAAAGTGTTTATTTCACATACAGCTACACTGTAAAGAGAAGCCAAGGTAGAAACACAGAGGCAGGTGCTGCCACGGGAGCCTTGGAAGAGCCCTGCTTGCTGGCTTGCTCCTCATGGCTTACTCAACCTGCTTTCTCAACCCGTCGAAGACCACTAGCCCTGGCATCACCCACAATGAGCTGAGCCCTCCTCCACAAATCATTAATAAAGAAAAAAAAAAAAGCAAAGCCCCATTGGCTTGCCCAGGCCACTCTTTCTCTTCTTTTCTTTTCTCTTCTCTTCTTTTCTTTCCTCTTCTTTCTTTCTTTCTTTCTTTCTTTCTTTCTCTCTTTCTTTTCTTCCTCCCACCCTCCTTCCTTTCTCTCTCTTCCTTCCTTTCTCTCTCTCTCTCTTTCTTTCTTTCTTTAAAGATTTATTTATTTTATATATGTGAGTACACTGTCACTGTCTTCAGACACACCAGAAGAGGGCATCAGATCCCATTACAGATGGTTGTGAGCCACCATGTGGTTTCTAGGAATTAAATTCAGGACCTCTGGAAGAGCAGATAGTGCTCTTAACTGCTGAGCCACCTACCTCTTCATCCCGCCTAGGCCAATCTTATGGATGTGTTTTCTTAACTGAGATGCCCTCTCTCCAAATGACCTCAGTGTTGACAAACTAACTAACTAACTAACTAACTAACTAACTAACTAACCAACCAGCACTCAGCCCCACATGAATGCTGGGAACTGAAATCTGGTCTTCTGCAAGAGTAGGCCGTGTTCTCAACACTGAACCATCTCTCCAGCCCCATCTTGAACTTTCAGTCATCCTGCCTTCACACCTCAGGGTTAGGCCCACACTGGTTTATGCAGTCCAGATCTTCTTGCACATGAGGCAAACACTCTACCAACAGAGCCAGATCCCTGGTCCCTGATTTTTGTTACAAACTTCTTTCTAGGTCTTATAATGGTTGCTTTAATGATGTCAAGTTTCTGTGCTCAGTATTGACTCCCACTATTATACGTTGGCTCCTGAGAAACCTTATTTTTTTAGAAAAAAGCCATGTGGGGCAAAGTGACATACATGTGTAGTCCTAGAACCCAAGAAGCAGAAGCAAGGTTATGAATTCAAAGCCAGCCTGTGCTACACAGCAAGATCTTGTCTTTTTTTTTTTTTTTAAGCCAAGTATGGAGGCTAAAACCCATAATCCCGGTACTTGGGGAAATGAGGCAGCAGTCCTGAATGGTATTTCAAAACTGAACGAAGTTCCTAGTTTACAGTTCTTTTACATTACAGTTACAATAGTGCTTGTACAAGCTTGCCAAAGATAGAATATAGATCGCCAGTCTTACATCACACTTTCAGTTCCTCCATTTGGAATTCAGAAAGGGGGGGTCCTGAAGAAATCATATGTTAAACATACTTTGACACCTACTGTGTTAAAAATATATCATCAGATGTGCCTTGAGAACAGTATATGTAAGATTAAAAAAAAGTTGCTGGCTATAGGAAAAAGGAAAGGCAAGTATGGTGGCTAACACTCATAATCCCAGTACTTGGGGAAATGAGGCAGGAGGATTGCTACATGCTTAAGGCTAGCCTGAGCACATAGTAAGCTCTGGAACAGCTTGGGCTACAAGTATGAAAGCTTATCAGGAGGAAGGAGAGGAGGAAGAAGAGGAAGAAGAGGAAGAAGGAGGAAGAGAGTGAAGAGCTAGTTAGGAGCTAATATTTAACAGAATTTAGTAATAGATCAGAACACACCAATGATCAAATGTCATAGATGCCCGCTCAGGGCATCCCCGACTCCTGCATGGGGCTTCTCCAAGTCTTTCTTTGTTTTTAAGATGGGAGTGGTGAGATTCAATGTGAACTTGCAGCATGGACACTGTGAAGCTCCTTGCCAAAGGGAGACAAGGAAGACACAAGACTGCAGAGGGAAGATGGTCATGATTTCCTGGCCTGGCACAAGTTCTGTCAAAATGGGCAGCAGACAGAGCCCAGCAGAGTCAGGCTGCCTGGAATCCCCCTACCCTGTTCAGTACTGGGGACTGAGTCTTGCCAGCCTCACACCAAACATTCCTGAACCACATTCTCTGCCCTAGCCTGTTCTTACATGCCTTCTCCTCCATTACAGAAACTTAATTATAAAATAGACATGTTATAGTAACTTTTCTAAGATGGTGTCTTAGTTACTATTCTTTGGCTGTGCCAAACATCATGAACAACACAATTTATAAACAGAAGCATTTAAAGCTTATCGTGGTGGCACATGCCTTTAGTCCCAGCTCTCAGGAAGCAGAGGCAGGCAGATCTCTGAGTTTGAGCCCAGTTGGTCTACAAAGTGAGTTCCAGGACAGCCAAGGATACACAGAGAAACCCTGTCTGGGGCCGAGTTGATGCAAGAAAGGAAGCATTTAATTGTACATATGTTTTCATAAGGTTAGCATCTATGACGCTGGAGTACATGAATGACAGGCAGAAAGGCTGAGAACTATCACTGATTTGAACGTAGTGGGTGGCATGAGTCTCCTGAAACCTCAACACGCGCCCCCAGTGACACACCTCCCCAACAAGACCACACTTCCCAATCCTTCCCAAACAATTCTACCAGTTGAGGACAAAGTATTCAAATATATGAGCCTATGAGGGCCGTTTTCATTCAAACCATTACATAGGCACTGTGGCACACATCTATAATCCCCAGCACCCAGAAGGCTGAGGCAGAAGGATCCTTGTGAGTTCAGAACCAGCCTGGGCTATACAGTGAAACCATTTCTCAAAATGACAACAGAACACATTTTCCTCTACTGCAAATAATATTGCACTGCCCAGCCCACTGACTTCTTACCTCTTACCCTGTAATCAAACTGCTCTTAAAAAAAAAAAAAAACGCAGGGGCTGGAGAGATGGCTCAGTGGTTAAGAGTACTGGCTGCTCTTTCAGAGGTCCTGAGTTCAATTCCCAGCAACCACATGGTGACTCACAACCATCTGCAATGGAGTCTGATGCCCTCTTCTGATGTGTCTGAAGACAGTGACAGTGTACTCATATACATAAAATAAATAAATAAATCTTAAAAAAAAAATCAGGCCAGGCAGTGATGGCGCAGGCCTTTAATCCCAGCACTTGGAAAGCAGAGGCAGGCATATATCTTTGCGTTTGAGGCCAGCCTGGTCTACAAAGTAAGTTCCAGGACATTCAGGGCTGTTACACAAAGAACCCCTGTCTCAAAAAACCAAAAAGATAAAAACAAAACAACAACAACAAAAAATCAGCTGGGGGTAGGGTGATTTAGAGAGATGGCTCAGAGGTTAAGAGCACTGGCTGCTTTTCCAGAGGTCCTGAGTTCAATTCCCAGGACCCACATGGTGGCTCACAACCATCTATAGCTGCGATTCAAAGGGATGTGACACCCTTTCTGGAGCTCTGTGGGCACCAGGTACTTATGTACATATACATACATGGAGATAAAACATTCGTACACATAAAATAAGTACATCTTCGAGAGTACTATAAACAGTTATTTGGATTTTTTTTTTTTTTGAGGAGAGGTTGGACACGGTCTCACTATGCAGCATTGTCTCTCCTGGAGCTCACTATATAAAACAGGCTGGCTTAGGATTCAGGGAGATCTGCCTGTGGGGTGGAATTAAAAGTGCCTATCACTATGCCTGGCTAGAATATTTTAAACATATTATTAATGTCGGGGTCTCATGTATTCCGGGCGGGCTTCAAACTACCTGTATAGAACAGGATGACCCTGAATTTCTGACCTTTCTGCCTCACCTCCCCAATCTTAAGATTACAGGTACGCATAGCCAGGCCTGGTGTATGTGGGACTGGCCATCAAGCCCAGGCTGTATCCAGGTTAGGGAAGCATTTTGTTTTATCTACTTTTTTTTTTTCCAAGACAGGGTTTCTCTGCATAGCCCTGGATGTTCTGAAACTTGCTCTGTAGACCAGACTGCCCTTGAACTCTCAGCAGGGAAGCATTTTATTAACTGAGCTACACCCCAGCCCTCTTTTAGTGGTGGTGGGATTTGTTTTGAGTGTGGTGTTGTGTGTGTGTGTACTTGTGTGTGTGTACTTGTATAGAGGAGGTATCATCTAAGATACAATCCTCAGGAAACCATCCGACTCCTTTAAGACAAGGTCTCTTATTGGCTTGGAGCTCATCCATTAGGCTAGACTAGCTGGCAGTGGCTCCAGACTTGCTACTTAGCCCGAAGTGGTCCTGAACTTGCAATCTTCCTGCTGGGATTTAAAAAAAGATTTTATTTTTACTTTTAATTCTGTGTATGTGTGTACCAGTGTGTGGGTGTAGGCACGTGTACACAAATACAAGTGCCCCCAGAGGCCAGCGCTCTCTGGAGCTGAAGTTACGGGGAGCTGGGAGCCACTCAGTGTAGGTGATGGGAAACAGTTCTGGTCCTTTGCAAACACAGTATGCAATCCAAACTGCTGAGCCATCTCTCAAGCCCCTTGGATTTTTTTAAATACTGGTGGAAGGCTCTTTATCAGACTGTCAAAGATCTTTTATTTTTATTGGTGTGTATTCATTGTACATAATGATGGGTTTTGTAATGATATTTTCATTTTAAACATATCGTGTTCTTTGACCACATTCACTCCTTCATACCCTCTCCGTTCTCTCACCTTTTCTGCTTGTCTCCAGAACAGTAATCTACTTTCTACTTACCGACTTCCATGTGATTTATGAATATGGTTTGTGTTATTTTCAGAGTCTGACCTGAAACTCAGTATGTAGCCCAGGCTAGCCTAGAACTTGTGGCAATCCTGTGGCCTTGCTTATGAAATGTTGAGATTTCTGACATGAAGCTCTATATCCAGCTACCTATTCCCATTGCATAAAAGTTAATGATAGTGGCCTGTGGTGGTTTGAGTAAGAAATGTCCTTCACAGACTTAGCCATTTGAACACATGGTTGTCAGGTGGAGGTGCTGTGGGGGAGACTGAGGGGTGTGGCCTTGCTAGAGGAAGTATGTCACTGGGGGCTTTGAGAGTACCTAGCCTTACCTAGCCTCCGGTAGGCTCTCTCTGCTCCTTGCTTGTACTTGAAGATGTCAGATTCCTACTCCTACCTCCACGCCTGTTGCTCGTTGCTCTGCCCCCAGGTTATTATGGACTCTTACTCCTCTAGAACCATATGTTCAAATAAATTTTTCCTTCCAGAAGTGGTTTCTGGTTATGGTGGTTTATCACAGTGACAGAAAAGTACTTAACACACAGTCTAATTTTGAAAAATACTGTATTATTTCCCCCGTAATTTATTATCAAAAATTCTTAATTGGACCTAGTGGCACATGCCTATAATTCTAACACTTGGGTGGAAGTAGAAGGATCAGGGGTTCTAAGCTTTCCAGCTGAAGAGATGGCTCAGTGGTTAAGAACACTGACTACTCTTCCAGAGGTCCTGAGTTCAATTCCCAGCAACTACATGCTGGCTCACAGCCATCTGTAATGGGACCTGATGCCCTCTTCTGTTGTCTGTAGACAGCTACCGTGTACTCATACACCTAAAACAAATAAGCCCTAAACAAACTTTCTTACTTATTTAGCAAGTTCAAAGTGTCAAGGCTTGTCTGAGCTACATGAGATTCTATGTAAAAACTACCAACACATACAAACTCATACACACAAACTAAATCAAGGGTGTGACAAATAGATTTCTAGGATTCTATGGCTAGTTAGTCTAGACTACTTAGTGAGTTCCAGGCCAGTGAGAGACCATATCTCAAAATAAAAAGTGGACAATGTCTGAGGAACTCCTGAGGTTGTCCCCTGGCCACTTTCAGAGGTGTGAGTGTGTACACACATGGAAACACATACACCTTGTTTCTTTTTTTTTTTTTTTTTGTTTTTGTTTTTGTTTTTGTTTTTGTTTTTCGAGACAGGGTTTCCCTGTGTAGCCCTGGCTGTCCTGGAACTCACTCTGTAGACCAGGCTGGCCTCGAACTCAGAAATCCGCCTGCCTCTGCCTCCCAAGTGCTGGGATTAAAGGCGTGCGCCACCACCGCCCGGCTATACACCTTGTTTCTATACTAAGAACATTAATAGGCTTTTAGTTGGATCTCTAAAAAAATTAAGACAGGTTTTGAAATCATTCTGTAGCAGAGAGCTGGAGTTATTGGTGTGCATAACAACACCTAGCTCATTAAGAAAACTTTAAGCAAGACTCTACCTCTTAAAGATTTTTAAAAGGGAGCTAGAGGGGGGCGCGGTGTGTGAAGAGATGGTTCAGTGGTTAAAAGCACTTGCTGGTTTTGTGGATGATCTGGCTTTGGTTCCTAGCACCCAAATGATAAGTTATAACTGTTCGCAACTCCAGTCTGGGAGTGGGGGAGGTCTGTCACCCTCTGCTGGCCACTGCAGCCACTGCAGGCACATGGTGAACATCAATACATACAGACAAAACATACATGCTCTGTAGTTAGATCAGTCCCTGAAGCCAGGCAGATGAAGGGCACCAGGGCCATAGACAGTTGCAAAGAGGCTGTGCAGAGAGAGCAGGAGAGGATGTAAAAAGGGGCGTGGCTGGAGGCTACAAAGAATGAATGACAGCATCCTGTGTTCCTGTCTTCATTATGGACACCATGCTCTCTCAAGGGAAACTGGAAACTATTTCTAAAGCTAGGAAGAGGAGCCATGCATGGTGGCACAGACCTGAAATTCTAGCAGTTGGGAGATGGAGTCAGGAGGACCCCTGGGGCTTGCTAGCCAGTTAGACCTGTGAGCTCCAGGTTCAGTGAGACACTGTCTCAAAAAAACAAGGTCAAATGACAGAGATAGCTCAGCAATTAAAAATTTCCTATGCAAATGTGAGAAACAGAATTTGAATCCTCAGAAACCCACATAAATGCCGGATGGGCCAGGTGGCTGGACTAGACTCATGGGAGGAGACAGAGCGGACCACCAGAGTAAGCTGACTAGCAAAATAAGTAATGCTGCCTCAGTGAGTAAGGTGGAATTCCTGACATCAAATTTGAGCCTCCACAGGAATGCCAGCACACATGCACCCTGCTTCCTCTGCACGCACACAGGGGTTGGGGGAAGTAAGGCAGCAAGTAAATGAAGAAGACACTCAACATTAAGTTCGGGAATAGCTTCCAGAACTCCAAGTCCAAGGTGTGACTCTCACATCTAGCAGTGGCCGGACACAATGTTGTAACAACAATGGCGAAGCAGGAGGGCCAACCGGTGTGCACAGAAAAAGAGAAGAGCAGAGGTAGCCTCACTCTATAACCTGTTCTCATGGTAACTCATCCAGTCCTTCAAGGATTAACCCAGTTCCTTTTTAATGATCTAATTACCACTGAAAGGCCCCACCTCTGGACACTACCGCAGTAGCAAATTTCAACATGAGCTTCCAAGGGGACCAAACTGTATTAAACCACAGCAATAAGTATCACAAAAGAGAAAAAGGAAAGAAGAAAAGGCTGCTCATCACTTGAGAATGATTCTTTATTTCAGGCAAGGTGAATCTGAAGTAAGAGTGGACTTCCAGAGGAAGTCAGAATGGCAGTCTCACTAAAGCCCAGGGTTAGGAACTGAAGCAATGAAGCTGGTCTGCCCAGAGCCAAGCCCCACTCTGTGACCCAACATGTTAGCTCACCTGTCTGTTTGTTCATCAGTACAAAGGAAATAAAACAAAAGCTACTTCCTTGGTTTGGTCAGATTACATTGGGTAATTTGTGGGAAGTGCTTAGGAACACAATTTGGACATTTTCAGTGCCCGATAAATGTGTTTATTTGTACAGTGATGAAGAACCAAACTCTAGATTTTGTGCATATAAAGCAAGTGTGCCACCAGCGAGAGTCTCTCTCTCTCTCTCTCTCTCTCTCTCTCTCTCTCTCTCTCTCTTTCTCTCAAACAGGGTCTCTTTCAGCCTCATCTAGACTCAAACTTGACTTTTAACCAAGAGTGGCTTTGAACTCTTGATCTTCCTGTGTCCTCCTATCAGATGCTTGCATTATAAGCATGTATCACCACACCCAGCTTTAAATATAGGTATTTTTTATATCATGTATGTAATGAATGTAATCATAAACTTCTGGCAATGTAGTATTATAATATGGTGATAGTCTCCTGTGTTAGTATTCCCTTATGTATAAGCTATTTGGAAAGGTAGGAATCAAACTGAGACAAAATTCTTTCTCCCCAGGAACTGCGCAATCATGTTTCTTCCCTAGCATACCATTACGGGCATCACTCTGCCAGCGTCTGTGGAACCCCAGAATATCCAGAGAGGGCTTGACACCCACTAGTTTCTGCTCCCAGTATCTGTAACGTGAGTAGCTGGAAGATTTGCAATTGGTAGAGGAAAGGGATCCTTGGCGCCAAGATCTACACATGAAACTACTTTAGGTGAGCAATGGGGAAAATTGTTTTCATAGTGGGGGGAGGTTAAAGTAGTATGAAAAGATGTAGAATCTTTCTTTAAGAACCTTGATTCCACTCCCAGCCCCCATGTGGAAGTTCACGACCGTGTCACTCCAGTTCTAGAAGGATCCAAATGTCCTCTTTTGGTTTCAACAGGCAGGAGGCAAACATGAGGTGCACACAACATACAAGCACTCATATACGGAACACTTATTAGAATCTTTGTTGTTGTTTTGGTTTTCTGAGACTGGGTTTCTCTGTGTAACATTGGCTGTACTGGACTCTAGACCAGGCAGAGCTAGAACTCAGGAGATCTGCCAGCTTCCCTGAGTGTTGTACCAGCACCAGCACCAGGCCAAATATTTTATAATCTTAAAAAATATATATTTGAGTATGTGTGTGTCGGGGTGTGTAGGGATGAGTGTGACCAAATACCACATTTGCACAGGTGTTTGAGGAGGCCAGAAGCGGGTTTCAGACCCCTTGGAACTGGAGTTGCAGGAGGATGTAAACCTTGAGATGTGGATGATGGGAACTGAACTCGAGTCCTCTACAAAAGTAGCAATTGCTCTGAAGTGCTGATCCGTCGGGGGGCGGGGGTGGGGGCATAAATAGGACAAATCATGCCAGAAATAGCGGTTCATCTCTGTAATCGCAAAACTAGGAAATGATGCAGAAGGACGTGACTTCGAGGCCAGGACCAGAGATGCCTTTCAAGGCCTTGTCGCACAAATAATTTGAAGGAAAACACGACTAATGGGTGTAGATGACCTGTAGACATCTGGGATGTGAAAAGGGACTGTGAGTTTTTAACTTTAGGAAAAGCAATGAGCTTGGCATGAAGGTGTCCCCTGTTTTGTGAGATAATAACTCAACCCTTCAGTGAGCTGGAGCCTCCGGGTGTCCAAACAGAATTTATGGGGAAGAGAGTGGTCAACTACTCACTGGGAGTTCCCCTTGGGATAGGAGAGTAAACCTGAGATTCTGGGAAGGGGGTCAATTTACCAACAAAAGGTGAAGAGTTCAAAAGGAAATGTTAATACAAATGAGGGAGAGGCTCAAACAAAAGGGAATGAACTGTGGGTGAGACAGGGAAGCCAGGATACCAGGAATCACCTGTTGGTCAACTGCCGCGGAAGGAAGGGCTGTCCTGAGCTGCACCAGTGCAGAACGAATCCCAGGGTCTGGTTTTCACAAACGAAGCCTACCCAACTTTGGGGTTCTCTTCTCACTGGAAAACTGGAAATGATGTCCCAAGGGCAGGCCACAGACAGCGAAATCGTTTGCATAAGCTTTCCCCAACATTTCTCTTCCAACCCCTTCCCAAACGCCTCCAGCCAAGGGCAGGGAATGCCGGCCCTAACCGGAAAGGAAGGCCGGAGGCAGCCGCACCTGCGCCACCTTGCAGTGGCGTCGCGGCCCGATGTGGGTTTTCGGGATGCACTTCTGGTCTGGGACCCATCGAGTGGCGGGACTCGGTGGAGCCAGTGTAAAGCCGCCTCCAGGGCACGCGAGCCTCGCCCACGCCGCCGGGCGTCCGGATACCACTGCGGGCGCTACGGCTGGGTCTGGGGTGGCGGAGCTGCCGGGCGGGTCCAGCCGGAAGTTCTGCTGGGCAGGACGGGTGGGAGAGCAACCGGCGTGGGCGGGGCCGGCGGCGCAGGGGTTAATGCCAGTCCCGCCCCGCGCTCTGACTCAGTTTCACCAGAAACTAGAAAGGGGGGAGGAGGCAGCCAATCCTTCCGCGCACCTAGAGTGGAAGCCGGGCGGGGTCTTCGGCGGTCCCACCCCGTTCACCTGCGCAGGTAGCCGGGGCGGACGGTAGGCGGAGGCCCAGCGGGCTCCGAGCATGTTTGGCGGACGTCCGCTCTGTGTTGGGGTACGCGAGCTCCCGAGCGGTGTTCTGCCCGAAGTCGGCGGTCCGGTCCGAGTCTGCGTGGACGGATCGGCCCGTGTGCGCCTCCTGGTTCCCAGTGCCCCGCGCCCCTACCCGGGCTGATCAGGTGTGTCTCCTCTGTCTCCTCCCCTCTCAGGTCACAAGCACCCTCGGAACCCAAAGGCCCGCACTGTGAAGGTGATCCCCGCCTTGGGGAGGAGGGCGACGGCCCCTGGGAGCACGATGGCGGGCCGCCGCCTGGCGCAGGCCAGCATCTTTACGGTCGGCGTATGGCTCCTTTGCGCGCTTGGCCTCCAGGGCACTGAGACCGAGCTGCCGTCCGCAACCCCTGAGCTTTCCGGGGGAGCCGCCTGCTTGAGCCGCTTTACCAGTGGGGTGCCGGCTTTTGTACTGGACACCGAAGCTTCAGTCAGTAACGGGGCCACCTTCCTGGGTTCCCCGACGGTGCGCCGCGGCTGGGACTGCGTGCGTGCCTGCTGCACCACTCAGAACTGCAACCTGGCGCTGGTGGAGCTGCAGCCAGACGGCGGCGAGGACGCCATCTCTGCCTGCTTCCTCATGAACTGCCTATACGAGCAGAACTTCGTGTGCAAGTTCGCTCCGAAGGAGGGCTTCATCAACTATCTTACCCAGGAGCTTTACCACTCCTACCGCGAGCTGCGGACTCGAGGCTTTGGAGGTGAGAAAGGTTGCTGGCCTGAAGGGATAGGCAGGTTATGGAGTCTTGGCGAAGACAGCAACAAAAAGGAGTTAGGAAGGAAAGCCCTTCGTCGACTGCCTTTTAGGCAATATTTAGTAAACAAAGGGAATGGAAGATTGGGGAGGGACGGCTTCTCAGGGTCCAGGTTCTGTCTCCTGAAGTCTGGATGTTCAGGGTTGATAGATGGGCTGAAGGTCTTAGCCCAGGCTGTGAAGTGACTCTCGAGGTTTCGCTATCACTGTCCCTGATAGGCCGACTCAGGGAATGTTGATGTGCCCAAATGACTAGAAAGGCACTCTGGCCAAGAATTGTCCTGGGCTGTTTGAGGCCTTGACAAAATGAGCCTGACCATGGTCTCCTCCTGTGGCTGGATAAGGGACAGGTTAGTGTCTCTGCTCTGGGAATAGATTGGCCTTTTGCAGGTGAACCAATGATATAGCCAGGCCCCAGACAATACAGGACAAACTCAGGCAAAGGTTATCCTGAGGGAGAGGGACTGTGTTGTGGGTCCAGTCTCCAGAAGCTCTCTGGTGAGGGGTGAGGAGGGCTGCTGGGGTGAGTCAGCCTGCTGGTATGTGTATCTGGTAGGTGAGGGATGTCAGCTGCCCCAGCAGGTGTGTGTGCCTGTCCACGTGAGCTGAGTAGGGCTGTGCCTGCTTAGGATATGGTAGGCCTGGCTGGCTGTTCATCTTGTTTACTCCCCATGATGGAGGCAAAGTGGGGAACAAGGATCCTCCTCTTCAGTCTTTGGACTGACCCGCTGCAGCAGCCTTCTTTCTCATCCTCTCTACCTGTTCGTTTTGCCAGGAAGTGGGTCACAGTTATAACTTGTGCTGGCTCCTCAGATTTTACTCATTGTGCAAGTTCCTGTCTGTCTCCACTCTCTGGAAGAGGTTGCTACTTGGATCTGCATCCAGAGCAACACATAGAAACTCTGTTTCAAAAAAAAACAAAAACAAACAAAAAAAACCAAACAAGCAAAAAGAAAGAAAAGGAAAAAAAAATGTTTACCCAGGATAACATCCCTAAATGGTAAGCCTAGGCCTCACCTCAGCGGCCTACTCCAAAAATCCTGTTGTGTTTCACATAAGGACCACCTTTCTAACAGAACCCTAGCCCTCAGATGGGTGGTAACCCAGCAGCTAACAGAGCCAGAGTTTGGAGTGCGGGAACAGGACCAGATAGGGCCAGTGCAACAGATACCTTTCTCTCCGGGCTTTTTTCTGAACGAGTACCTATTGTAGACTAAGGGTCTGCTCCTCTCTCTAACCTTCCAACAGCTCTCCCTGATCCCTGGGGAGACCTGAGGTGGGTTGGTCCGTGGTGTCTCACTTTAACCAAGGGTTGGAGCCTGTTTCACAGGAAGCAGCATTAGAGTAGGTGGTGATGACTCCTGTTGGTTGTGGTGCCTTTTCTCCTCTGACAGAACCTTACAGGAGTCCCATTCCTGGCTAGAACCTGAGTCTCTGGATCTGGGCCACTTAGTCCTAGGGCCAGCCTTCCTCTTTTGGAAACCACCAGAAATGGTTCATTTGGTGTGAGATAGGATAGAACGGGGATTTCCTGGAACATTTGGAGAGCTGGGTAGGGCTCAGGTGTTGTGTGCACTTCAGGCCGTTCTAGGCTATATCAGGTCCAGAAGCTGCCTGTCAGTGGCTCCACTGTCAGCGAGGGGAGGGATGTGTCAGGATGCCTAAGCTGTTGATTCCTGTGTTGCTTGAACGAATCCCTCCCAGAATTGGTGGCTTGGATCCCTTTTCCCAGCTTGTGGCTAGGCCAGGCAAGAAGACTCCAGGCCAGTAACTTGTCCTTCTCTCTCTTGTACCTGTGCCCCCTCACCCTGGCCTGGTGGCTTAGGAGGTGGAGTCTGTAGTTCCCTGGATATGTCCTGAGGCCTGGTTTTATTGCCATTCCAGCCCTTTGCTCTCTAGGGTGGGAGGAAGGGCGTGGTAGGTAGGGTAGGGCATTTGCCCCTTGGTCTTGGGGCTTGTGTGTGGGGGGGGCTTTTCCTCATTCAGAGTCTGATGCCTGCCTGCCACTTCCACTTAGTGGGGTTGGGGTGTGTTTGTGGATGTAGCCTGACCATCTGCTTTTCCCCCTTCCTACATTTGGTAGCTTTTTGCACAATAAAAACAGGTTCTACCCGGCCTAGGCTTATCACTCAGGGTCTGGTAAATACAGCCCAACCCCTGGCAGTGCTGTTTCTAGGTAACCAGATTCTGTTCCTCTTTTGCCTTCTTGCTTCCCTATCTTTTTGTGTTCTTTATGTTCCTTGTTTTCTCTTTAACCCCAGTTTTTTCTTTGTTTTTTTTTGATTTTTATCCCGAATCTAACCTTGAACCTCACATGTTAAACAAGGCTAGCCACCTTCCTGGCCCTTTTTGCAAAACTTTGAGATGGGGTTCCACTAGGCCAACATTGAACTAGCTCTGCAGCCCACATAGTTCTTGAACTTATATCCTTCTGCCTCTGTCTTTCCAATAATTGGAGTTACAGACCTGTGACACTAAGCCCAGCCAACCCTGCCCTCTCCCACCCATTACCCTGTCACAACATCTTCTCATCTCTCTGACTCAGCCCCCATGGCTGGCCTTATCTCGTTGCTCTTTGAGCACTCTTACCCCACACAGCCCTCTGCAGAGCCACCCTTGATACAATTCTACCTGTAGGCTTAATGTGTGCGTTTGTTTGGTAGCTTGCCAGTAGCACAATTTATAATAATGAAGGGCTGGAAACAACTTCAGTGGCTGTCAGCACATCTTTTCATTGAATACTGTGATGCTCTTTGAATAACAATGAAACCAGGCTGGCAAGATGGCCGAGTGGGTAAAGGTGCTTGCCTCTAAGCCTGGCAGGTTGAGTTTGATCCCCAGAGCCCACTTGGTAGAGGGAGGAAACTGTCTACCATATGTTGACCTCCATACACATGTCTTGGCATGCCCATGCCCACAACACATACACAGCATATACATATTAGACAAACAAATATATGGTAATAATAATAAACCCTAAGGCAAGGTTTAGGAAGGAGATAAATTTAAATACTTTCCCTAGGCCTGCTACAATAGTTCATGCCTGTAATCTCAGCACTGGGGAGGCTGAAGGATTCAAGTCTGTAAGCCAGCCTGGACTGCACAGTAAGTTTCAGGCCAGGTTACATAGTGAGACCCTGTCTAAATCAGAAAGAGAGAAAAAATACTGTCTTTTTGATAGATTCTCTTCTTTCCACCCCATTTCCCACTCTAGTGAAAACATATCTTTACTCTAAGAAGCCCTGGGGTTTTTGGTGTGTTGATTTGTTTCATTTGGTTTGGTTTGGTTTGGTTTGGTTTGGCTTGGTTTTACATTTAGTTGTATGGTTATTTGTCAAGCTGTGCTTTCTACTCACTGAGGTCCATGGGTAATGTGTGGGGCTGTGTGGTCCTGGGGATCAAGCTCCGGGCAGGCTTGCTGACAGATACCTTCCCCCTGCTGGACCATCTTCCTGTCTCTCAAAAGTGCCATTTTAGATAGAGTGTGAGCAATGAAGACAGACAGCCCTGGGTTCAAATCTCACTTTTAACACTTTAAAACTGAATCATGGCGCTAGAGTTCAGTTCCCAACACTTACGCTGGATAAAATCCAAGCCCTGCCTCTCCTGTGTCGATTTTTCTCATCCAGTAAGAGTGAACTCCAAGATATAGCAGGGTGGTTGTGAAGGTAAGTGGTCTCAGTGGTAAATATATTAGGCTTTCTGTGCCATATACCACGTGAGTGTGTGTGTGTGTGTGTGTGTGTGTGTGTGATCACTCTAATGTGGTGATGGAAAAGCAGCCATAGGTGACATATAAATAGGGGCAAAGCTTTGCTCCAACTTACAGACACATATCCCCCACCTGCTGGGGACCAAGCCCGGCCTTGTGTGTGCCAGAGCACTCTGCCACGGAAACACACCTCCTGCCCAGAGTTTATTTTACCTAATTTCTACATCTCACAAAAGGTGATCTTCTTTTCTCTGCTTTTTATCCATTTACAGATAGGACGGATGGTTAGCCTGAATCCTACCCACCCATGCTAGTGCCTGACGTATCCTGCACACGCTCACGCTCACGACACGACACGATCACGACATCCCCCATATTAGCAGCTTTGTTAGGTAGTATATCGCCACATCTGTCTCTAGCCCTGGCCTCTCTGAAACACCCACACTCGTCACCCTCTGAGCCAGTGTGTGTGTGATGTGGGTCAGATTTGATTTGCTGTGGATGGAGCACACGTCTTTCTTAGTCTTAAGGTTTCTCTTCTGCTTAGCCCTCACCTGGTCTTCCTTCCCCATTCCCAGAGCCTTTCATGAGAAGCTGGAAGTGTCTGACCACAGGTGTTTCTCTGATCTTTCTTTACTTCCCTTGGCTGCCCTCCTGTTTGATCCCTCCTGAACCTCTTGCCCGTGTCCACCTGCCAGCCTTCTTACTTTATAGAAACTCCTCCAATCAGATGTTTAAATGCAGATGCCCAGGGCAAGGGTACCCTAGGTCCGTCCCACAGGACTCCTGGACCTCACGTGCATTACAGAGGTCAAGGACTAGACTTTCTGGTGAGAGCTTCCCTCTCCCCTGATAGCCCACTTTGCTGCCTTCTCCTGCCTCATGTCACCTCATGATATTGGGTCTTTGTTTTTTAATTCTACATAACCAGTTATGGTGGCACATGGGAAGTAGAGGCGGTCTGTTTCTGTGAATTCAAGGCCAGTCTCCATAGTGGATTCTAGGCCAGCCAGGGATACACAGTGAGACACTTACTCAAATAAAAATAATTGTATCTTCATGTATGAATGTGCATTTGTGCACATGGAGAGGGCATATTTTTCCTTTTTGGTGTTTTTTGGTTTGATTTGGTTTTGGTTTTAAGATAGGATCTTGCTAGGTAGTGAAAGCGGACATGGGACTCTGTATAGAAAAACTGATCTTAAATTCACAATCCTCTTGTCTGAGACTCTCAAGTGCAAAGGTTGTAAATGTGTGCCACCAGGGCCAGCTTTTTTGTTTCTTGCTTTTTGGTGTGTGTGTGGACCCCGACACTTGTGTATGACATGTGCGTGTGGATGTACACATTGTGTGTGTGTGTGTGTGTGTGTGTGTGTGTGTAGGTCAGAGGACAGTCTTAGGTGTCATTCCTCAGGTGCTATCCACCTTTTTATGTTTGAGAATGGATTTCTTTCTTTCTTTCTTTCTTTCTTTCTTTCTTTCTTTTTTTTTAAGATTTATTTTATTTATTTTATGTATGTGAGTACAGTGTCGCTGTCTTCAGACACACCAGAAGGGGGCATCAGATCCGTTACAGATGGTTGTGAGCCACCATGTGGTTGCTGGGAATTGAACTCAGGACCTCTGGAAGATCATTCAGTGCTCTTAACCACTGAGCCATCTCACCAGCCCGAGAATGGATTTCTTACTGGTCTGGAACTCACCAAGTAGGCTAGGCTAACCAACCAGTGAGCCCCAGATATGCTTCTATCTCTGGGGCAAGCACTGGGATTGTAATTGTAAGTGCATGACATTTCATCCAGCTTTTTGAAATGGGTTCTGGGAATTGAACTCAAGTCCTTATGCTTGCAAGGAAACGCTTTAGTGATGGAACATTCTCCCTGTTCCTCTTCTGTTCTTCTGTTCTGCAGTGTCCTAACCCTAACTCTGGGGAGTGTGGAGGGAGGGCCTGGCTCATGTGAGTCAATAGCTCATCACTTTCCATTTCAGTTTTTACAATCTCAGTTATCCCAGGTAACCTAGAAGTCTTTATGCAAAGACTCTTTCCAAATAAGGTCATATTCATGGCTTCTAGAGGTTCTGTGGGTGCAAGGATGGGGGCCACCCAACCCATTTTTAGCAGGAATCCATCTCTGTACTTATCTCTCTGACAGGACCCCTAGCTCTCAGGTGAAGGAAACCTCAAGCTGTTGGGTCTAGGAAGGATGTGGCTCCTGGAAATTCCTTGTAGTTGATGGCAGAGGCACCCTGTCCCATGGTCCCTCACCCTGGAGCACCAAGGCCATCTGGGTTGTTTCCCCAAGCACTTGGCTGCAGGCCTTGGCCCAGACTCTCAGTGTGGTCTAACCTAGTCAGGAGTGATGGTTTTTTTCTTCTTTTTCTCTTTTCTTGTTGTATATGAGTGTGTCTCTCACCATTGTATGTCTAGTGTACTACTTGGTACTACTTATGTGCCTGGTGCCCATGGAGGCCAGAAGAGGGCATCAGAAAACCTGCAGCTGGAATTCTGGATGGTTCTGAGCCACTGTGTGGGATAAGAGCCAGTGTTCTTAACCACTGAGCCATCTCCCAGGACCATTCCACCCATAAGGACCTGTCTGCTTGTTTGTTTGTCAAAATGTCGTCTTATACATCCGAGGCTGAGTTCAGACTTTCTTTGTATCCTAGGACAACCTTCTGATCCTCCTGCCTCCACCCTCTGACTGCTGGAATCACAGGCATATACCACCATTGTTTTATTTAGCACTAGGGAATCTAATCCTGCTGTATGTCAGTGCTAAGCAAACAGTCCGCCAGTGGAGCCACACCTGCAGCCCCAGAGGAAAGATGAGTTTTTCATCACATGCTTTTTTGATTGGCTTTAAAGGAATTGTTACTTTAACCTTTTTAAGTAGTCAGCAGAAGTACCTGCTTATTGTAGAAAATAAGAACAGACTCATCCCACCACCCAGTCTACATGCACACACGCAGATTTTTTTTTCCCCAAATGAGATTGGATAATCTAGCACATCATATTCAGTTACTTGCTTCAGACAGTCTACAAGTCATAATGCGACTGCATAGAGAGCCAGGATCTGGCTTTGTTGGGTGCCCTCTCTGCCTGTGCAGGCTCCTGCGTCCTAGGTTGGCCACCACCTCTCCGTTTCTCTCAGGGTCCCGAATCCCTCGAATCTGGATGGGCATAGACTTGAAGGTCCAGCTGCAGAAACCCCTGGTCCTGAGAGAGGCAGACAACACAGACTGGCATCTACTGCAAGGTGACAAAGATGTCAGAGTAGAGGTGAGACACTGGGCTGGATCCCTGACCTTCCCACGGCCTCCTAGGACTCCTTCAGAGGCTGTAGGCCAACCACCGGCTCGTTTGGTGTTGGCTAGAGAGGAGAGCAGGGTTCATTTGATACCCAGTCTCTATGCTTTCCCGGGGGAAGGGGGTCATGGCTGGGGGGTCTGAGGTTGTCAGAGAACGCCAGGAAGTGGCCAAGCTTCATGACCAGTGTTGTGTATAGAGACACCATCCAGAAGAAGTGGAACTGTGGGGACTTAAGGAGGGAACTTACCTGTTCCAACTGACAAGAACTGACTCAGACCAGCTAGAGGAAACAGCCAACCTGACGATCACTGTGCTAACTGCCAAGCAGACAGAAGGTGACTGGGAGTGGAGATGAGGGGCCTGGCGTTCCCCTCGCCCCACTGTTACCCTCTAGTCCTAACTCCCTCGTTCTCCTCCTTCTAGATTACTGCCTCGCATCCTACAAGGTGGGCCGCTGCCGGGGCTCCTTCCCACGCTGGTACTATGACCCCAAGGAACAGATCTGCAAAAGTTTCACTTATGGAGGTTGCCTGGGCAACAAGAACAACTACCTTCGTGAGGAAGAGTGCATGCTAGCCTGCAAGGATGTGCAAGGTGGGTCTGTGAGAGGCAGCCTTAGAGCTCAGGTGACTTTGCCCGTGGCGGGTAGTTTTTCTGGTCTGGAAAGTGGACTAGGGTCTCCCCATCATCTCATTGTTAGAGTCTGGCCACGCCCCCTATTAATCCTCTGTTTTTCCCTCCAGGAATCTCACCTAAAAGGCACCATCCAGGTGGGCTTTACTTCTCTTTCCTTATTTCCCCCCATGTCTTGGTCTTCAGCCCATATGACCTTACTCCTATCAACCCTGCTTTCGCTTAGCTCCCACCACCCCAGTAGTATACAGACACCTAACTCTTCTAACTCAGCTCCCACTAGGGTTGGTGAACAGTGGGCTCATGAGGGGCCCAAGTAGATGGTGGTCCCTTGGCACGCACTCTGTGCCTGAGCTTCACCTCACCCCCATCCAGTGTGCTCTGGCAGCTGCCATGCCACCCAGTTCCGCTGTAGCAATGGCTGCTGTATCGATGGCTTCCTGGAGTGTGATGACACACCAGACTGCCCTGATGGCTCCGATGAGGCCACCTGTGAAAAATGTGAGTTGGGGAACAGGAGATAGGGCAGGAGGGGGAGGGGGGGTGAGATCCTAACAGCTCTCCTTGTGCCTCTGGGTTCCCATGGTTGGCCCTAGCCTTCAACCTCTGATCTCTGCAGACACCAGCGGCTTCGATGAGCTTCAGAGTATCCACTTCCTCAGCGACAAAGGTGAGAGTCTCCCTGTTCCTCTGTGTCAAAACAGGTTCTAGCACTGCTGTTCCCACTACATCCAGCCTCCATCTAACCGGCTGGCAGTGTCCCAGGGGTGAGACGGGGCCTTCTAAACTCCTGCTGCCCTCTCAGTTCATTTACCAGAACCCACTAGTCACTAGGCCTCTGTTTATCTCCATTACTGTAGACTCGTCGAGCAGATCACTAAATCATATGTGTTCAGGAAATTTCACAGCACTGTGATACATGGAAAGCCACTCACCTAGCATTGCAAGGAACTGTGCTTGTGTCCCACCACCACTGGGAGACGAGAGGAAAAAACAAACTACCCATTATGCAAATGTAACATATACTAAAAATAAAGATAATAGCCTGGTGATGATGGCTTATGCCAGGAAGATCAGAAGTTCAAGGTCAGCTTCTGCTAAATAAAGTTCAGAGCTAACCTGAGATGCACGGTGAGATTCTCTATTAAAGAAAAAATTGACTAGGCATGGTGGTACATGCCTTTAATCCCAGGCAGATGCAGGCAGATCTCTGAGTTCAAAGCCAGTCTTGTCTATAGAGTGAGTGCCAGGACAGTTAGGGCTACACAAAGAAAGTCTACCTCAGAGAAAACTGAGAAGAGGGACAACATTTGAAATGTAAATAAATAAAATAACCAATTAAAAAAAAAAGAAAAGAACATCTACCTCAAAAACAAACAAAAAAACAACCCTCGCCCCCCCAAAAAAAATCCAACACCATAAGCTCAGAGTTCTCAACATTCATACCCCTACAACTCTTTAATACAGGTCCTCATGTTGTGGGGACCTCCAGCTATAAAATTATTTTCATTGTTACTTCGTAGGTAGTTTTGTAGGTAATTTTGCTACTGTTATGAATCATAATATAAACATCTGTTTTCCAGTGGCTTTAAGTGAACTGTAATTCACAGGGGTTGAGAACCTCTGTTTAAGTTGGATACTCCTTGCCTTTGTTAAGAGTTTAAGTCACTGGGTGGTAGGAATCAGAGATCTTGACACAGAAAACCAACATTGAAAAAGAAAACTTGGGGGCCAACAAGATGGTTTAATGGGGATAAAGGCGCTTGCTAGTAAGCCTGATGCCCTGAGTTTGATCCTTGGAATTTATTCTGTTGAAAAGAACTCCAGTAGCTGTCCTCTGACCTCCCTGTGCACATGCCCATAAGTAAACAAATAATGTAGCCAAGCGTGTCTTTAAAATAGAGTCTAAGTAGTAGTTCTCTTGGTACCTAAGATTGTTATCCAGTTTGTCTGTCTTGCCTTTAGTGAAGCCACATCTGCCCACAGCCTGGCATGGGGAGTGCTGAGCTATAGTCAGGTGGGGCCTGAAGGGTGGCAGGGTGTCTCCTTGGGCTCACTCACCCCTTTGCATGCTCCCTTACCACAGGGTACTGTGCAGAGCTGCCAGACACTGGGTTTTGCAAGGAGAACATACCACGCTGGTATTACAACCCATTCAGTGAACGCTGTGCCCGCTTCACCTATGGTGGTTGTTACGGGAACAAGAACAACTTTGAGGATGAACAACAGTGTCTTGAGTCCTGCCGTGGCGTCTCCAGTGAGCAGAATGACAGTGGTGGGATGAAGGGGAAGATTTGCCTAGGCCTGGGCTAGTCCCTCCTCTATAAGTGACTTTGATGGCCATGGGAGAGGGTGGCAGGAGCCTGTGGCACTGGAACAGCTGAGTCTAAGGACTTACTGGTGCCGACTGGTTTCTCTATGTCACTTTGCAGAGAAGGATGTGTTTGGTCTTCGGAGGGAAAGCTCGGTTCCCACTGTAGGTAAGCCTAGTCTGTCCTGTCACAGTGTGGATACATAGGTATCAGTTCAGGAACTAGCAACATGTAATTGCTTGTGAATACCCAGCTACTCTGAAAGGATCCTGTGGTTACCCAGAGCGCACCATTGAGGAGTGAGGCCTGACATAGGTAAAGGAGAGGAACACTGAATTGCCTGCCAGTTGACAGGTGTCAGAGCCCCTCTGGGCTTCTGGAAGCAGCTATTCTGGAGGTCTGAGTTGGGTGTTCATCTGCTTCTACACATGGCATCCATGGTCTTTGTCCATTGTGTGGAGTGAGGGTGGTGGGTGTCAGACCAGCAGGCCTTAGGAATACCACATTCTGCCCTTCTTCCCCCAGGCTCTGTGGAGGTAGCCATTGTTGTATTACTGGTCATCTGCATCATAGTGGTCTTGGCCATCTTGAGCTACTGTTTCTTCAAGAACCAAAGAAAGGACTTCCACAGTCCCCTGCACCAGCCACCTCCCACACCAGCTAGCTCCACTGTTTCTACCACTGAGGACACGGAGCACCTGGTCTATAATCACACAACCCAGCCTCTCTGAGTCTGGGACGCTTGCCAGTCTCACCAGGTCCTGCTTGCCAAGACAGAAGCTAGAACCTGGGAAAACTCGGGGACCAGACTCTTCCTACCTCTTTCCTGGGCATACTTACTCTGTCTCAGAAGACAGAGCTCTGGGCCTCTTGGAAGAGTCTCAGCTGTACTCAGGCCAATTCTGGAGAAGGCCTAAGAGTCTGGGAGGAGCAGAACAGCCTTGAGCCAGGAATACTGTACATAGAAGGACCTGCTTATCCAGGAGCCAGAGGAAGTTGCTGTTTCGTGTCTTTCAAAGCTGCCCATCCTCATCCAATGATGCTAGGACCTTGAGTGGTGTCAGAGGCCAGAAGCCACACACGGCCTTCCACAACTGTCCCTTCACTCTGCACAGGCCAACACTGAAGGATGTGTCTTTGTAGTTTGTGCTGTAAATAATTGCTTTGGGGCCCCAGGGTCACAGCTCAGTGGTAGAGCATGTATGGTCACCCTGAGTGCTCTACACGGTGCCACAAATTACATTAAATTAAAAAACAAAGTGTTGTGTTTTGTTGGGCTTCCTCTGAGGTCCCTCCACCCTCCATCCTCTTAGTTTCCAGTGCTGACATAAACTTGCCTGTGTGCTAGGCAGGTGCTGTACCACTGAGCTATCTCTTCAGCTGTTTGTGGGGTTGCTAAGGGGGAGATTGAACTCCTGTCCAACCAGATCAGCCTTGGCCACCCTGTCCAGCAGGTTTTCCCCACCTCCAGAAACTGCCCTGGCTTCTTGGGGTGGAGAAAAGTGTCACCTTTGACCACCAGAGTGGAGGGCCATAGGGGTGTTGGCCGTGCTGTGCAGGGGTTTTTTGTTGCCAACACCACACCTACTTACATGAAGGTAGGGTGAGGTTCAACCATGGTTGGGGGCTTAAACCCTGGCAGTCACTTCTTTTTTTTTTTTTCCTTCGGTTTTTCGAGACAGGGTTTCTCTGTGTAGGCCTGGCTGTCCTGGAACTCACTCTGTAAACCAGGCTGGCCTCGAACTCAGAAATCCACCTGTCTCTGCCTCCCAAGTACTGGGATTAAAGGTGTGTGCCACCACTGCCGGGCTCTGGCAGTCACTTCTATGTCATCAGACATAGGCTGTCCCTGCCCATCTGAGAGCCCATGGCTGAATTGCAGGAATGTAGCCCCTCCCCAGGCTCCAAGTTCCTCTCTAGTGGCCATTAATTGAGGCCCACCACTCCAGACATCCCTTTCCAGGACTCAAGCTACTTGAAGGTGCCAAAAGAGTCAGACTTGAAGAGATTGCAAAGATCTGTGTGCCAAACACTGCCAGTCCATACACATTTAATACTGTCAGAGGAAATGCTGCTCAAATGCCTTACATGATGCTCGTCTGCTCAACACACTGCCCTGTGCTGTTAAAGGCATTCACAGGCCAGGAGGTTCACAGGAAAGCTGGAGTTCCCCAGTTCCAAGGCTCATGTGGTAGAACTGGATTTGAACCCTGGTATGGTGGCCCAAAGGTCCCATGTTCCAGGAAAGGTTAAGGACTGGTAAGCAAGCTGGCCGGCTGTGCATATCTCTTCCGCCCACCAGGCTAGCCCTCTGTTTGTGGTGCCCATTTCTGTACCTGATGTGCTTCGTTGGACCACCTCTTTTCTCATCACTCAGCTAAGCTCAGGACCTTCGAGCGCTGGCCCAGGTGGCTGGTATGCCCTGCTCCACACCCTGGGTTTGCCAACAGGACCCTGAGCACGTGGTATCCTTTTTTTTGTTTGTGTATCCATCTCCCTGCTAGGTTGTAAGCTCCTGGAGTCACAGGTGGCATCTGAGTCACCTCTGTCTCTAGCATGCTGTGTTCCCTCTGTGACCTCGGTTAATGGTAGTTACCCAGCGAGGGCTGAGTACACCGCAGGGGTGGAGTCTGCTCCTTTTGTCTCATTTCACAGGGCATGGGATTTCCTCATTTAATCCTCTATTCTGGCAGCCATTTACCCACACTGAGGCTCAAAATAGACATGTTCTCCTCTTGATTCTTTATAAAGTACAGGCTGGCATGATTAACGATTCAAAGACTATTCAATTTCTAGGAGGGGTGCCTAGCAAGTGTTAGTCTGAACCGAGCAGCCTGTCTGGGAGTGGTAGATGTTTGTGCCTAATAGGCACAACGCCTCTATTAACCAGTCTTCTGTGGCTGGCTAGAGGCGGTGGAATCTCGCAGCAGCCACTAGGGGGCGCACTTACCATTTGCTCCTCAAACATGCTTCTTATCTCTGGATC
>NW_021604618.1:21654115-21719850 GCF_004785775.1 Grammomys surdaster
GCTTTGAGAACTGTCACCTTCCCCACCTGCTGAAGCCCTGGGGGGTGGGGAGAGGTTGTATCAGTGGAGCCCAGAACCAGAAAAACCAAAGAAGGACCAGGAAAGAAAGTGGTCTGTTGTCATGGAGCTTTAAAAAACCAAACAGAAAACCTGAAAAACTATTTACTCAAATGTCCACAAATTACCTTTCACCAGCAAAATGATAGATGGTGTTTGCTCTGCCTGCTTTCTCGTCTGCATTTTGTTATTTTCCTTTTTTTTTTTTTTTTTGGTTTTGTTTTGTCCTTTTGGTTTTTCAAGACAGAGTTTGTCTATGTAACCTTGGCTGTCCACCAGGCTGGCCTCAAACTCAGAATTCTGCCTACCTCTGCTTCCTGAGTGCTGGGATTAAAGGCACGCACATGTGCACACGTGCACACACGCGCACGAGCACACACACACCAGCTTTTTTTCTTTTTCTTTTATGTACATGTGTGTTGTGCCAGCACATATATCTGTGCCCCACTCCCATGCCTGGTGATCTCTGAGGCCAGAAGAGTGCATTAGATATCTGGAACTGCAGTTACAGACAGTTGTGAGTTACAATGGGTTCTGGGAATGGAACCCAGGTCCTCTGGAAGAGGAGCCAGTGCTTTTAACCACCAGGTCATCTCTCCAGTTCCTGTTGTTGTCTGAGACAGGGTCTTACTATGTAGCCCAGGTTGGCCTGGAACTAGCTCTATAGACCAGGCTGTCCTTGAACTCAGAGACATCTGCCTGCCTCTGACTTCTGTGAGAACTGGAATTAAAGGCATGGACCAACAGATCCAGTTGTGATTTTTTTTTTCTAAAAGGAGAATTCCCTGGCCATTAATCCCTGTACTTCAGCCATCTTCCCACCTCAGCCTCCTGAGTAACTTGTACTACAGTATAAGTGTGCATCACTGTACCTGGACTCACTGTACCTGGCACTTTCAAACCGTCTACAATACATAGCTTTTGTGGGATGGGAGGAGTGAGATAGCATCTCACATAGCTCAGGCTATCATAAATTTTACTGTGTAGCTGAGTCTGGCCTGGAATCCTAATCCTCCTGCCTTTATCTTCCAGGCATATGGATTACAAACATATACCACTACACCTGACTAAAATCTATTACTTTTGTAATAAGCAAATTATTATTATTCAGGTAGGTAAGAAACAGATCATCAAACAATGACCTCTCCTTTGGGACAGAGAAAGGAGAGATGGAAAAGAACCAAGACTTGGGTCTAATGACATAAGCCTGTAATTCCAGTTACTTAGGAGGCTGAAGCAGTAGGATAGCAAATTCTAGGCCAGCCTGAGCTACAGAAGGGAAGGCTGAGCTGCATTGCTGGAGGCCCAGGGAAAGGGGACACTCCAAGATTGATCTGGACTGGGCAGAGGAACAGCATAAGTCCTAAGAGCCTTGAGCTCTGGAGTGCTGGGAACTTGGTGATGCAGCAGTGCCACCAACAGAAACGGATGGGGTGGGGCATTTTCAGGAGAACCAGAGAGCACAGGCCACAGTCAGCAGATGGAGATGTGTTTCTTTGGTCTTAGCATCAGTTGCTTATTTACTTCTGTCTGGCCTTACAGGGGAATGACTCAAGGATGCTTAACAGGGTCTGTAAATGATGAAATAGCAGGGTAGGGAGGAGAAACAAAACCAAAACCAAAACCAAAACAAAACAAAAGCAAACCAAGGACATAAAACAGAGGTCAGGAGTGAGGCAAAACCATCCAAGACTTTGTGTCTGGACCACATGGAGAAGCTCTGCATAGTTCTGCTATGGTACTATTGAGACCCCTCTTGAGGTGAGGAGTCTATGCTTGGCAGAGGCAATGGAGGCCTTGGGTTTAGGGAGAGGTAAGGGTGCAATCCAGGAGTAAGAGAGATGATTATGAGAAAAGTCAGACAGATAGATGGGTAGATGCGTGAGAAGAGAACCAGAGATGGGGGAGGGGGCAGTGACTGAGGAAGAGGAGGAAGAGGGAGAAGAGGAAGAGGAGGGCAGCAGGAAGCATGGTTAGAAGGAATGATAGCCAATGACCAGGCAGTCACAGACTTCAGACCTTTCCAGGCTGGGGTCAAGGTCACTGTCCATCACAGATGCTTGAAAGAGAGGCGGGGGTAGAGTCATGGCTGGAGGTTCTTTGGTGTCAGAGAAGGTGAGAGGAAGCTTCACCTTGCTTTCAGAGGGCAGAGGAGAGGCCTGGGATGGGTGTTAGAAAGAGCACCAGGCTGTGGGATGTTAGAGGTGCAGGGAGAGGCCGCAGGTAGAAGAAGCAAGCACTGACAGAGAAGGCTACATGGTTAGTTCATCCTCACTCGGGTTGTCTTCCCTGAGACTTCTCTCTGACCATACACATCCTTACAGATGCCCCCTCTGCACATAATATATGGTTTTGGGTTGGCCATGTTGACCATGTGGTTTGTCTGTGACCCCAACCTGGAAAGAAATACAGGAAATAAAGAAGGTAGAGTGAGATGACAAAATGTTTCCTGCCCCACATTAGTGACATTAGCATTCAATTACAGGCTCTAGGAGCCTCTCCTCTCAGTCCAGAATCATGCGGTTGTCATTGTTGAGGAGCTAAAGCCCAGAGAAAGGGACAGTGACAGGCCTAGGATCACACAGCCAGTAACTGGAATTATAGCCAGGCTGAAAAGCCAGTGTTCCAAAGCCCCAAAATCTGTACTGTGGCAGTCTCATCTGTAGACAACTGTTCAGTTTTCGTTTCTGTCCTCTCTCTGGAAGTTGGACAAAGAAGCCAAGAGCCAAGAAACTGTCAGGGCTGGTCCCAAGCCCCAGGAGGCTGGGAACCAAAGTTCCACACCCATGTAAACACAGACCAGCTCTGATGCTTCTTAGTTGGCACTGAATAGCTTCCTCCAAATCAGTTCTCTGCTATTATCTTGCTTATCCCTACTGGTCCCCTGGGAGCCAGGGAGGGGCAGAGAGTATTAGCCCCACTTCATAACTGCTAGAAACTCAGACAAGAGGGAAGGCAGTAATTTGCCTAAAGTCACCCAGCAAGTCAGGATGAGGTTGGAACTAGAGGCCAAATCTCTCTCTCTCTCTCTCTCTCTCTCTCTCTCTCTCTCTCTCTCTCTGTGTGTGTGTGTGTGTGTGTTATTGGTGAGGGTAAGGATCGTCAATGAACGCAGCCTATTGCCTGGCATAGGGAGTGGGTGGGGTGTACACAGTCTACAGAGTAAAGGGTCTCCTGTTTTGCAAGAACAACAATCTCACCTCTCCTGGAGGGACAGCTACTGTGAACAGCTGTGTTAGCAGGATCAGAGCTGAAGAGGAAGGCAGGCAGAAGCAATGGAATCTAATCACACAGAGCACAGGCCTGAAGGAGGAAGCAATAACGGGCAGGTGTCCCTGGGTGGGGTCTAGCTACCTGCTTTCTAGTTCCAAAAGGCCCCAGGGAATTCCTAAGCCCACACAGGACCTAATGCCTCTTTCTTGATGCCAGTTAATTCTGGGGTCTAGGATTGGGAAGAGGCATCTGGACACCTGGGGAGATAGATATACTGCTGCAGGTGAGGGTTAGACTCGGAGATGCTGCTGCTGCTGCTGCTGCTGCTGCTGCTGCAGTTCGTCTTTCAGAGAGATTACAAGTAGGTGATTACACACCCACGCTATTATCCAAGGCCCTATAGTCTGACAATGAGTCCCACAGTAATCCTAGTTGGGGGCCCACCCTTCAGCTTCAGTTTAAAGAAAGCCCTAAGAATGTTTCAGCAGGAGAGGAGATAGCTCCATGATAGCACCTGTTCTCACCCTCACCCAGCTCTTTATTTCCCCGTAGTAAACTTCCCTTCCTCCCAGCATAGGCCCTCCCAGACCCTCAGAACCCTGGCCTACTCAGTTTCACCCTCCAAGAGACCCATTTCTTTTTCTCTTTCCTTTGTTCCCTTTCTCTCTGTGTGTCTCTCCCTGTGTCTCTGTCTTTCTCCTGTCTCTTCCCCCCCCCCTCTCTAAAACAGGGTCTCACTATGTAGATTGTCCTGGAATTAGCTACATAGACCAGGGTGACCTCAAACTCATAGAGATCCTCCTGTTTCTTCCTCCCAAGTGTTAGGATTAAAATTGTGTTCCATTACCTGACTTGAGACCATTTGTTAGAGCAGACCCTTCAGTCCCCACGCAGAACTCTGACAAGAGGCCTGGATTCAAGATCAGGAAACCCATGACAGACAGTTGATAGACATAAGATTGCCTAAGTATTGTTGCACAGAGGGACAGAAAGCTACAGTGATCAGACCCAGGAAGTCACTCCCTACTGTTCACGGTGACTCATGAGGCCCCTCTACTATATTCTGCTCACCTTACAAGGGATCTGGCCCAAGCCCAAGGAGGGCACTGCTGGCACAGCCCTGCTAAGAGCTGGGTTTCCTGGCAGCCAGTCATAGTGGGCAGGTCTGACCTGTGCAATACGATCTGTGGTTACAGCCTGGGGCAAGGGCTGGTTGCAAAAGGGGCCGGTGTTCCTGACGAAGTCTGCTTTCGGTCTCACGGTCTCACTGGTAAGCTGGTTCCCAGGAGAATGGAGCGACCAGGGAGGGTGCGTCACCTCAGCTCTGGGCACCGCTCTGCTCTTATTCAGCATCAAGGACACAGCTCCTTCAGGTGTGCATGTGCTCCCATTCACACCAATCCATGCTGAGCAAGCACACTCAGCACAAAGATGCTCACAAAAGACAACAGATAGAACTGACTCTAACACAGAGACACGGGCCTGGGGGGAGCACAACACAGATGCTTAGACATGAGCACCAAGGCCCTCAGCTTCCCCAGCCACAGATGCAACTCAATAAAACACATACTCTGGAGAGCAGACCTGATGCAAATACAGACATATGCACACTTTTAGTAAAGATGGCTAGCTAGGGCTGGAGAGATGGCTCAGCTAATAAGAGCACTGGCTGATTTTCAGAGGGTCCCTGGCAGATCATAACCATCAATACAAATAAATCCAGTTGCAGGGGATCTGACATCATCTTCTGGCCTTGGAGAGCACCAGGCACATCAGATATGTATGCAGACGAAATACCCATAAATATAAAATAACTTAAACATTCTAAACAGATGGCTATTTACATAGATACTCATGTATGTAATTGCGGACTTTGGCACACAGCCAAGTCAGCCACACAGAGAAAGATACATGCATGAAACTGTACACACATTTGTCATTTAGGATTTATTGAACACTTGTGATCAATTACTCATCCTCCAACAGAGAGAAGCTCCTTCCCCGAGTCACACGCATATAAACGCATGCATGGCGGTGGGGGGTCACTAAGCCAAAGATAGAGGACAAGCTTTTCTGCTCTTAATGACCCATGAATCCTGCCCTCCCACACACACACAAAAGAAAAGAAATAAAGCAAGCAAGCAAACAAACAAAGGAACTGGCATGGCTGTATTGTGACTTATGCTAGGTGAGGAAGACAATCTAAATGTCCCTAGATGGGGATTTAGCCAAGGATGTTGAAGTCAGGGTGAAGTAAAGGTCAGAAGACAACTTGCTGAAGTTGGTTGTCTCCCACCATGCGGGTCCTGGAGAATGAACAAGAAGCTGTCCTCAAAATAAAAGGTGAGGAGAAAGGCAGCAGCGTGTGGGCAGATTTCTGGGAATACAGCTCAGTGGTAGATCACTTACTCATGGTGCACAAGACCCTAAATTCAATCCTAAATACAGCCAAGGAGGGAAGGAAGGGATGGTGGAACTAATTTACTTCTTCTCTGGAGGCAGAAGCAGGAGGCCCTTATGTTCCAGGCTAACCTGGGCAATATAATGAGAATAAATAGGGGGCTGGAGAGATGGCTCAGCGGTTAAGAGCACTGACTGCTCTTCCAGAGGTCCTGAGTTCAAATCCCAGCAACCACATGGTGGCTCACAACCATCCATAGTGAGATTGGATGCCCTCTTCTGGTGTGTCCGAAGACAGCTACAGTGTACTCATAATAAAATAAATAAATAAATCTTTAAAAAAAAAAAAGAGAGAATAAATAGTGGGAATAAATAAGTGTAAGTAAACAAACACTGGAATGGCTGGACTATAGCTGAGTAGATAGAGTACTTCCTTGACATATACCAGGCAGTAGTTCTGTGGGTACTGAACCCAGTACTACATAACCTGGACATGGTACTGAATCCCTGTAATCAGCACTTGAGAGGTGAAGGCAGAAGTATCCGGAGTTCAAGTTCAAGGCCAGCCTGGGCCTTACAAGACCCAAAACAATAAAGATGAGGTCAGTTCAGGCTGGGACTCAGGTCAGTGCCATGCCCAGCTATCATTAGAGAAGCTTCTTCTTGCTGTAGATGGAAACTAACAGTGACCCACAACTGGACAGTGTGCAGCGAGTGAGTAAGTAAGTGACCTAAAAGTCGTGTCTTCACTAGTCCTCCCCTCCCCTGGGTTCAGGGAGTTCTGAGGAAGAGGGGGCAGAAAGACAGAAAGAGCCAGCAGGGATGGCGGACACAATGTCTTCCAACACAACAGGACTGACACTTAGGAAGTCACAGGCTGTGGCAGCATGCACAGGGCCTGCATGGTCCAAGTCAGCTGGGATTTCAGTGCTGAGAGGGAGAACTCAACAGGAGCTCCCATCCCTAGCCAAGAAGCTATCTCTAACTGATATCCACTTGCAAAGGAAAAACTGGTCTTCTGCAAGGGAGTCTCAGTGAGTGTATTAGCCACACTTTAGGGCAGGCCCCTTGCCCAGCAGTATATGGCCAACACAAAACAATCACAATTGTGATCACAGGGATTCAATACCAGGTCCAGCGATTTGTGTTTTTGTAGATTTTCTGTCTCATGTGGCTTTGAGTATTTTTTTTTTGTCTTCCTTTCCTTTTGCTTATATATTATGGTTACTGATATTGTATTTTGATGGGTTTTGCTGTTGTGAATATGTGTGTATCTGGTGGTTTTATTTTGTCATTGTTGTTTTGTTTGCATGTTTGCTTTCTAAAGAGAGAAAGAGAAAGGGCGTGGAGCTGGGTGGGCGGGGCGGATCTGGGACTTGGCAGTGGTGAGAAACCATGATCAGAGTATATTATATGAAAAAATCTTTTCAATAAAAAAGATGGTGTTCCTTTCAGCAATACATATACTAGAATTAGAAAGATACAGAGCTTAGCACAGTCCCTGTGAAAGAATGACATACAAATCTGTGAAACACTTCTTATTTAAAAGGGGGAGGGGCTGTAGAGATGGCTCAGCTGTTGTAACTCCAGAGGGATCAGATGCTTCTGGCTTCCACTCATACACACACACACACACACACACACACACACAAAGAGGGGTCCAGTAGAGAAGAGAACAGGAAGAGAATTAATGGGCATGCAAGGGGGATAAGAAATGGTTACAGTGTATTTGTGTGTGTGTGTGTGTGTGTATGTTGAATATGGTAAAAATACATTGTGACCTGTGTGAAAATGTCATAATGACCCAGCTGGGTAGTGGGAACACACATCTGGTAAATCCCAGCACTCTGGAGGCAGAAGCAGGTGGGTCTCTGTGAGTTCAAGGCCAGCCTGGGGCCTTCAGAGTGAGTTCCAGGACAGCTAAGGCTTCAGGAGAACCCTGACTTAAAAAACAAACAAAAAAGTCATAAACCAATTATTATATATAGATAACACATACTGACAAAAACATTAAAAATAAAAATAAATAAGCAAATACAATGAAAAATAGAAAAAACCTGTGAGACCCCATCTCAAAAAATTAACATTGACACTGTATTTGCATATGCATTTACATGCACATTTGTCTATGTATTTGTAATAACACGAGTTTATCCAAGTAATAACTATTCCTGTAAGTGTAGACTCTTGCAGAATGCTTGCTTCAGTTGAGCAAAGCCCTGATTTTGATCCTCAGGACTGAAAGAAAAAAATGAAAAGCCTGTGTCAGGAAGTAGAGAAACACCATGCTACACAGAGGTGGCATGGTGGGGGTGGGGGTGGGGGAGGGATTGGGAGCTGGACATCCTTGTCCTGCACAAGTACTGGCCCCAAGTCTCAGGCTCTGGGTCTCAGTGACACAAACCTCAAGCTGAATGTGATCCTGGTGAATCTAAACAGTTAAGGGACAATGGTATACACTGCCCAAGCCCACAGGGTAGAAGCATGGTCTCTTTGGCAAGGCTGGGAGTATCTTAGGTGTGCCTTCCCTGTGCCGAGAAGCCATGAAGACACAGATAGCCCAGCACCTTCTGGAGGAGTGAGGTGCTGGAAGACGATCAGAGGAGAAGCAGAACACGGGGGAAGGGAAAGGGGACTTTTTTTTCCTTTTTTCTTTTTTTTCTTTTTCTTCTTCTTCTTCTT
This sequence comes from Grammomys surdaster, assembly GCF_004785775.1. Classification (NCBI taxonomy): domain Eukaryota; kingdom Metazoa; phylum Chordata; class Mammalia; order Rodentia; family Muridae; genus Grammomys; species Grammomys surdaster. The sequence goes on from NW_021604618.1 coordinate 21,662,468, forward strand.
TTTTTTTTTTTCCCCGAGATAGGGTTTCTCTGTGTAGCCCTGGCTGTCCTGGAACTCACTCTGTAGACCAGGCTGGCCTCGAACTCAGAAATCTGCCTGCCTCTGCCTCCCAAGTGCTGGGATTAAAGGCGTGTGCCACCACTGCCCAGCTAAAAGGAGACATTTTAAAACTAGATCTTGCAAAAGCCAAAACTTAAAGAGTTAAAGACAGGAGACAATTGAGGATCACTAAGACAAACTGCGCTGGTCCAGACTGCTGTCAGATCTGGGGAGGCCTTAGAGGCCCAAGTGAAGAGTGAAGGAGTGAGTTCGCTGAAAACAGTCAGAACTGCTTACAGTTCTGGGAGAGGGAGGTGCCAGGAGGCACAGGGATGGATGGAGTAGTGAGTCAGTAGAGAGCCTGGCCAGGATCAGTGACTGTCGTGAGAGGAAGTGTGAGCACAGAGGCTGCAGCCTCAGTGACTCAGAGATGCTGGGACCACGAGAGAAACCAGACTGCACACATGGTGATGGAACCACGGCCACCCAATCAGGCTCCTTTGCCCCACAGTCCTAAGAGCCTTTGGGACAATTTGACAATCGCTACATAAGAATACTTCATTTTGCAAATAAGGAAACTGAGTTACAAGAAAAGGGAAATGAGCTGGTTTGTGAGTTCTGTGCTAGGCAGGACTATAAAGTGAAGTCCTGTCTCAAAAAAAAGAAAAAAAAGAAAAAAAATCGAAAGTATTTGCTTGTGCTGATGGGTGTCAGGACTTGAACTTTTAATCTTGAACTTGGATCTCTCTCCATCCTAGAAAGGAGCATGCCAGGTTGGTTTAGGGGAACAGCTAGCCATGGATCTATCTGTCATAATGCAGCTTACCACCTCCACCTAAGGAAATAAGGAAACAAAGAAGGTGGCTGGCGCTCTGAGTGGCTGCTGCTCTGAGGGATAGGTGGCTTTCTTGGCTAAAACTGAACTTGGAGTTACCTAAGGTTTCGCTTGGCTAGTATTTCTGTCCCTCAGTGATGCTGATGCGTGTGCGCGCGTGCACACACACACACACACACACACACACACCTGTAGCTTGCTGGAAAGGGACCTGGGCCCCAGTGGATTGGGCTGGGGATGGATAGGTGCTCACCTGGCCCAACAGGTGCCTAGCAGGTGTCCTAGCAGGAATCCTAGGTGTACCTCTGAAACACTTCTATAGCATGCTACCTATACACCTAACTCTAGGCTGATCCTCTAACCACTCAGTTACATAGTACCTTTTTTGTCTCCAGACCACAGTTTCTTTAAGGCAAAATAAGTTTTGTTTTTCCCCCAAACACTCTTTAAAGTGCCTCCTAGTTCCAATCCTTAGATTCCCATTCTCCTCCAAGCTTTCTGCCAGTGAACCCTCATGGACACAGGACTCTTGGGGCCAAACCCCTATTTAGATTGTCCACAGCCAGCACCCTAACCTGCAGTAGGTGTGTATGGTCAAGGATGAATACTGGTCCAACCAACTCAAGGCCACAAGCTTTGGCCAGTGGTTGAGTTTTAATGCTGTATAGGTTTTCCTTGGTATTCAAACTGGAGTGACATTCCCCAGCCAGGCCTTGGGTCCTGAAAACTGTTCAAAGACTAGGAGCAGAAAGGCTAGAGGGCCTTTCTGAGATTGTCCTAGAGTCCTGAAGCTGAGCATCATACTCTAGAAAGGAGGGGGAGAAGGGAGGGGCCACACCTACCTGATGAGGTCATGGGAAAGCAGCTCTGGCGCTGACACCTGGGGAAACCCGTTTCCAGGCTGCTTCCCACGCTAGCTCTCCTGGGAACCAAGTAAACCAAGCCCCAAGCAGGGAGCCCCACACCTGTTTCCCCTAGTCCAGTTCCCATCACACTGTCTCATCTGATCCAGCCCCCACCCTTCCACCAAGCCTCAGTTCCCAATCCATCTACCAAGGCTGTCGGGCCTTGGCAAAGGTTACGAAGGGGCATTGGGCTGACCACTCCAGGAAACCACAGACAGCAGCTTCAGAAACGGAAGGTTTTATTTGCAGACTGCATAGCTCACCTTCTAAGCTCTGACCTTGGAGAAAGGACGACCCTGCCCCTTCCTCCTTCAGGCTCTTATTTGCAGCTCCTCCCCCTCCCTTTGCTGGGCCTTACTCTCACTTCCTGCCCCTCTGCTAGCCCAGCCAGTTTGGGCAGTGCCTGGAGAGCCCTGAGACCCAGTTCTTCTCAGGGAGCAGTCCTGTCCTCCCTGGCCTTGGGGCTTGAGGGCAGCCCAGGTGTCAGCCTTCTCCACAGCTGTCCACCCTTCCTTCTTGTCTTCCTCCTTCCAGGCCCAGGCCTCTAATCTGCCTCCTGCCCACCACTCACCTCACTTTCTGTTTTCCCTCTCAATCTCTCACTGGCCTCTTCTTCATACCCCATGTCAAACATCTCCAAATCAAGGCTGACCGGTCGCCAGCCCTCCAAGACGCCCCACTGTTTTCCTGGCTTCATCACACCTGTGCTAGGAGAGGGTGATGACCCTGAGAGGGGCCTCAGCCAAACTGACCTGTGGACTCAGGATAAGAAACTGAGAATTACATCCCAAGCTGCTCAGCGATACTGACACTGATGGAACTATCCCATGAAAATCAAAGTGCTGGGATTTTCCTGTGAGTCTTGACCAAAGAAATCCAAATCAGCCAGCCCTTGCACAGGACAGAGACTCATCCTGGCTTACCAGAGTGCACAGCTTTGAGGCCCATGTCCCCTGTGTTCAATAGAGAACTGAGTCCTAGGGCTTGGCCAGGCCCTGCCAGTCCCCGATGTCTCAGGGTCAGAAGTCTTAGGCTATCTGCCTATCTCTTGCACTGCCATAGCTGCTCAAACAAAGCAGAAGAACTTCTTCCAGCGACATCGAGAGAGCGTGCGCACACCTTTTGCATTCAGTTTCTTCTCCAGGCGGGCTTTGTGTTCAATTGCACTGAGAATGGCCGAGTCGAACACCTCCTTCAAGTTCTTCTGCGTCAAGGCCGAGCACTCAAGGTAGCAGCAGGCCCGGATCTTCTCAGCCAGACCCTGGGCTTGGGGTTGGGGTACTGGGCCCTCCCGGCCTCCTTGGTCCAACTGAATTAGTACATTGACATCGTCCCTCAGGTCAGCCTGAGTGCCCACCAGCAACACAGGTGCTTGGGGGTTGTGAGTGCGGATCTCCGGCAGCCATTTTTCTGTTATGTTTTGGAAGGAGCTGGGCTGCACCACGCTGAAGCAAGCCAGAAAGACATCGGTATCCGGGTAGCAGAGAGAACGAAGCCGGTCAAAGTCCTCCTGGGGTGGCAAAACTAGTCGTTAGCAACACCATTCCCTCCACGTTGGAACTAGAATCTGCTTCTCCCTTGGGGGTGGAGACCTAAAGTGCTAAAGCCCAAGGCCAGCTCCATTCCAACTCCATGCAGGGATCCTCCCAGTCTCCGACCCTCTCCAACCCCTTGCCCAAAGAAGGTTACACCCAGGTTCTCACCTGCCCTGCAGTGTCCCAGAGCTCGATTCGCACAGGGGCTCCATCTACCAAGACTTGAACTGCAGAGGTGGGGAGGGGAAAGCATGACTTAGGCACAGCATCCTAGTCCCTCCAGACAGGCCTCACCAGCGCCACCTCCGGGCCTGCTCCCGGGGTCTTCCTTGCCCTCCCGCCAGCAAGCTACAGAATGCACAACCCTACCCAGTCCGAGGGGCCCCAGGGCTATAGGACATACCGGAGAAGGTGTCTAGTGCTGTAGGCCGATAGCGTGCGGGGTACCCATTGCAGGTGTAGCTGACGATGAGGCTGCTTTTGCCCACGGCGCCATCGCCCACCAACACGCATTTGATGCCCAGCTCTGGAGGGGCGCTGCGCCGCCGCGGAGGAGGGGTCGAGGCCGGGAGAGGCGGTGGCTCGGCCTCGCTCAGCTCCCGCGGCGGCATGGCCCTCTCCCGGGGTAACAGAGGGGCCAGCCCGGACCAGGCTCCGCGGCGCTCGGGGAAGCAGGTTCCGCAGCCGGACGCTGACAATCTGTCCAAGCTGGGCACGCCCGCTAGAGGCTGACAGAAGGTGTATATGTCGGGCCCCGCCCACCTCATCTGCATGTCCCTAGTGCCCCGGACCCCGCCCACCGACCTGGAACCTCCCTCTGCAGAACACCAAGAAATAGCAAAGCATCCAGAGAAGAAAGGGATATGAAAACCTGGCTCCACAAAGGTACAAAGACAAAGACCCAGCATATGATGCTTTAGTAAATTCACAATTTATTGTTAGTAGAAAGATGCAACTACAGAATGCATGCATAATACAGCATGTTCAAATTAACACATCACATTCAATCTTTTCTAAGTTAAAAACACTTTTATACACATATTACAAATAATTACAAAATTACTATACTGATGTTTATACAAGTATTAAAATCAGTATAGTAATTTTATTAATAAAGTATTTTTTAATCTACTGAGATTGAAGCTGAGAATGGAGCTCAGAGTGCTTGCCTAGCACATAGAGCCCTGGGTCTGATCACAGTACATGGTTTGTGGTGGATCCCTCTAATCTCAGCACCCTAGAAGGGCCAGAAGTTCAAGGCCATCTTCTGTTGAAAAGAGCCAGATGGACTCTAATGTGAGACCCTGTCTCAAATAAACAAATACCCTGGCATGGTGGCTGGTCCATGTCTTTATTCCCAGCACTGGGGTGGCAAAAACAGAGGCAGGAGCAGAGGCATAAGAATCCTTGGTGTTTGAGGCAAACTTGATCTACATAGTAACTTCTAGGCCAGTCAGGACTAGAGTGAAACTCTGTCTCGAAACCAACAAACAAAAATATATATACACAAATATATTATAGGGGCTGGTGATGTAATCTGTGGTAGAGTGCTTGCCTAGCATACATGAGACCCTATGTTTAATGTCTATACACACACACACACACACACACACACACACACACAGGCTGAAGAGATGATCAATGGCCAGTCAACTTCTATATAGTTAGAGTAGCCATTCAGACAAAAGGTGTGGAACTTCACATTGGATTTTATACCTTCATTATCAAATATATTTTTGAATATTTTAAAGATTTATTTTTATGTGTCTAGGTGTCTTGTCTGCATGTATGTCTATGTACTAGATGCATGCAGTGCCCATGGAGACCAGAACAAAATGTCAGATTCCCCCGAACTGGAATGATGGAAGGTTGTTATCAGTCATAAGGTGCTTGGAACCAATCTCAGGTCCTCTGCAAAAGTAACAAGTGCTCTTAACTGCTGGGCCATTTCTTCAGCACCCCCACCATACATCTGAATATAAATTCCCAAAATACATTGTTATCCTTTTAAAATAATGATTTTATTTGTAATTAAGTGTATCTTACATGGGCATAAATATGTGCATGTGAGTACAGTGTCTGAGAAGACTAAAGAGAGCCTGGGATCCCCTGAAGCTGGAGTTACATACAATTATGAGGCTGCCTGAGTGAGTGCAGGGAACTGAACTCAGGTCCTCTAGAAGGCAGCATGCACCTTTAACTACTGAGCCATCTCTCCAGCCTAGTACCTAATATCACTATCAAAAAAGCCCATCATAATTACCCATTTGTGGATGCTGTTTCTGGGCCACCTACTGTTGTCGGCCTTTAAGGAACTTACAGCCTTAGGAAGGTCAACTAGAGAGCACATGAGAGCTGGATTCTAATTTAGTCTCTACTGTAGCCAGAACAAGTGACAGCGGGCTGAGAATCCTTTCTCTGACTCTGGAGGCAGTCTTCATCTCAGTCCGCATGCACAAAGATCTCAGAGACAATTTCACACAGGCAGGAAGATATTCATGAGTTTGGGGAAAGGACAAGATGCAAAGGAGAGAGGCAGTGAATAGTAAAGAGACATCTGGTACACACGATGTCCAGCCTGATATGGTGTACTCATCTGTAATCCCAGCACTTGGGAGGCTGAGGCAGCAGGTTTGCCATAAAACAAAGCCAGATCTGGGTTCTACTCCCAACAGGACATAGATCTGAGTGAAGGCACACTTCTGTAATCCTAGTGCTTAAAAAGCAGCAGCAGAGCAGGGCATAGTGACACACACTGTTGATCCCAGCACTCAGGAGTCAAAGGCAGGCAGATCTTTGTAAGGGTTGACACATGCCTGGCCTACTTACTGAGTCCTAGGCCTACCAGGGCTACACAATGAGACTCTGTCTCAAAATAATAAAGAGGAAGAGACCGGAGCATCAGAAGTTCAAAGCCTCCTTTGAACTTTGGTTATGTGGCAAGTTCAAGGCCAGACTGGGAAATATGAGGATCTGTCTCAAAGGGGAAAAAAGCAAAAAAAAAATTAAAAATGTAAATTTAAGGGTGATACTTTTTAACCCTTTCTGAAGACATACAACTAATACACTAATGGGACAAACATAGATGGCTGCTGGGCATGAGTAAATGTTCTGCCATAGTCTGACTGGCCATTCTTCATTGGTCTCATGGGTGGAGCCATTTCTGACCAAGGTCCTTCTGTCTAAGCTGGTTTAGGTACAGTCCTGTCAGCAAGAGGGGGAGGGAGGAAACAACCTGGGGAGCTGGTGAGTCATCTATTTCTCAGCTGAGGACTTGGGATTCTGGCTGCTACCTCTGGGAAAGACCTCTTCGAGGTGTGGGGTTGTGTCTTCCTGCCTACTTGCCACATCTGTCCCAACTTCCAGATGTCTCTGCTAGGATTACAACGTGGCACCAAAATTATGTCTTGGATAAATGTTATGTTCTCGGATTGGTCAGGAAACAGATAAAAGAAGCCTAACATATGTGGACAGAAAGTAAGGAAGTGGGCTGGAGAGATGGCTCAGCAGTTAAGAGCACTGGCTGCTCTTCCAGAGATCCTGAGTTTAAGTCCCAGTAACCACATGATGGCTCACAATCATCTGTAATGGGGTCTAATGCCCTCTTCTGGTGTGTCTGAAGACAGCAATGGTGTACTCATATACATAATAAATAAATCTTTAAAAAAAAAAGAAAGGAAGTGCTAAACAGACAAACAAACATGACAGGGAAAATGTAGGTCATGCATATGAACAAGAAGCCACTGGAAGAGTTCAAACTGTGATGGTTCAAACTGAGCTATCTGAACAACAAGGTAAAGCAATATTATAACATAGTATAAGACAAATATTTGTGAACTCATACCTACAAATAATTTATACATAAAGAAGCTGAGGACAAGAATTTCAAATAATGTTTAAATCCTTGGCCTTGAAGGAGACAGGAAATAAATCTTTTTTATTTTTTTAGAAGTAGTGTATCGCAGGGTGACGGTGGCGCACGCCTTTAATCCCAGCACTTGGGCGGCAGAGGCAGGTGGATTTCTGAGTTCGAGACCAGCCTGGTCTACAGAGTGAGTTCCAGGACAGCCATGGCTATACAGAGAAACCCTGTCTCGAAAAACAATAAAAAAACAAAAACAACAAAAAGCTAGAAGTAGTGTGTCATGTAGAACAAGTTGGTGTTGAATTATCTATATATTAGAGGATGGCTTTGAACTCTTGATTCTCCTGCCTCTGTGCTCTAGGTGCTGGGGTTACAAGCTTGTACCATCATACCTAGACTAAACACCTGCTTTTAAAAATACGTATGTACACATGTATGAGTAGATACACGTGTGCATGTGTGTGGAGGTTGGACGACATTTTATCAGGCATTACCCACAGGAACACCATCCACCTCCTATGAAACTTAATTCTCATTGGCTTACGGCTTACCAACTGGACTGGCCATCAGGTCCCGGGGAATGACCACCCCTTGGCATCTGTATATGGTTCTGGGGCTGGAATTTAGGTCCCTGTTTGTAAGGCAAAAACTTTACCAATGGAGCCAGGAGGCACAGGCAGAAGGGTTGTAAATTCAACCCAGGATGAACTACATAGCAAGACTGTATCCCAATAAATAAAAACAGGGCTGGAGCAGCGGCTCAGTAGGTTAAGTACTTTCTGTGCAAGCTAGACAACATGAGTTCAATTCCCAGAGTCCATCTAAAAGTAGTTGGCTCTTCCACATGCACATAGCACTCTGTCTGTCTGTCTGTCTGTGTCTGATACACACAAACATAGAAATAAAGACAGAAAAAAATGGTCAATATATATGCCATACTAATGTAAGATATTCATAATTAAGGTAACCTGGGTGTAGGGTACATAAAAATGTCTCAGACAGTCTTTCTCAACTTTTCTGTTAATCTCAACTCTTCTAAAACAAGCAGTATCCTAAACAAACAAATCCACTATAATCCTGATACTGAATTATGAAAGCAATAATGTTTTGCTTCCAGAATGTTCAGTTTAGTTGTATGAGGCTCTAGACTTGTAAAAATGCTGTCGTTTGCCTCGAATAACAAACATAAGAACTGAAGTGAGAAGTGCATGTGCGTGTGTGCTTATTTGTGCATGTGTGTGCATGTGTGTGTTCCTGTTTTGTTACTGGATATACTGAAGTCTAAAAGATGAATTGTAAAATTGGAGGATTTCAAAGAAACTAGTGACAGCCTCTCCCCAGAATCAACAAGCCACAAGTCATGCTAAAGTGCATCGTGGTATCAGGCATTTCTGTTTGCTCCTTATCTTATTTAAATATATTTACCTTATTAAATACATTATTCTTTAGATTTATTAATTTTGTGTAGACCAGGTTCTGTTCCCAATATCCATAGGGCAGTATCCCAACATCCCAATATCCCAAGCCCCACCACAACTCTAGTTCCAAGGGATTTGGCACTTTCTTCTGACCTCTGGGGGTACCAGGCAAGCATATGGTGTGTGTGTGTGTATTTTTTTCAAGCAAAGTATTTGTATACATAATAATACTAAATCTTTTTTTAAGCCAAACCAGGTGACGGTGACAAACTCCCTTTAAAAAATATTCATTCATTTTATTTATATGAGTACACTGTAGCTGTCTTCAGACACACCAGAAGAGGGCATCAGATCTCATTACAGATGGTTGTGAGCCACCATGTGGTTGCCGGGAATTGGATTCAGGACCTCTGGAAGAGTAGTCAGTGCTCTTAACTGCTGAGCCATCTCCCCAGGCCAGTGGTGATGTACCCCTTTAATCCCAGCACTCTGGAGGCAGAGGCAAGTGGATCTCTGAGGCCAGTCTGATCTACCAAGCTAATTCCAGGACAGCCAATGGAATACAGAGAAACCCTGTCTCAAAAAAACAAAAAAATAAACAAAAAAAAAAATCCTACAGTTTCCAAGAAATATTTTAGTTCCACACAGAACTTCAGGGAAAGACAATCTTCTTTATCTCGTCTTTCCTCTGTAGAGTCCATATCCCTACACAAGGCTGCTGTCAAGAATGAGCCCAGAGATCAGAAAGCTTTGAAATAAAGAAGATGAAAGGGAAAAAATCTCATGGGTGGTTGAGATGGTTCAGCAATTAAAGATGCCAGCCACCATGCCAGATACCTGAGTCCAATCCCTGGGACCCACATGATGGAAGGAGAGAACTGACTCTCACAAGCCACCTTCTGCTCTCCACAGGTCTGCTGCCCAAAGGCACAAACACTCACACACTAAATAAATTAAGACGAATATCTAATAAAAAAATTAAATTAAAAAGGAAAAAGGAATTATATACTTAACACTTATTTACCAGCATTTTAATGGCAATAATGGCAGTGATACAATCATTAAATGCAAATTAGATTTTCCAGTTAACTGGATCACGAGAGCATTTGGTGTTATATTTAGTGCACCATGTTGTCAGGCATTTATGGAGTCACTGTGGAACCTTCTAGCTCCCAACCCTCGCCCTATCCTCCTTATCCTCTCATCCATGAGCTCTCAGCTCCGGACTTCTATCATGTCCTTCCACTTCCTGTTTTTACCTTTAGACACCTCTAGCCAGCCAACTCCAACAGATAATATCTGCCTCCAACCTGTAAGTGTCCTTAAACCCTGCCCAATACTACTGAAAGGCTTGCTAAGAGTTGTCACTTAAAATGCTACTCCAGCCCGGGCTGGATGCTCACTCCAGTGAAGCTTTGGAAGGTTTGCTAAGAGTTCCAGGCCAACCTGGGCTACAGAGAAGGGATCTGCCAAAAAAATAAAAATAAAAAAAAAATAAATTTCCTGGGTGACTGCCCAGGATGGCGGAGGGGCAGGTTTTGTTTTTTGTTTTTTGTTTTTGTTTTTTGAGACAGGGTTTCTCTGTGTAGCCCTGGCTGTCCTGGAACTCACTCTGTAGACCAGGCTGGCCTCGAACTCAGAAATCCGCCTGCCTCTGCCTCCCAAGTACTGGGATTAAAGGCGTGCGCCACCACGCCCGGCGGAGGGGCAGGTTTTAATGCCCTAGCAACAAAGCCATTCTGTGATGGCCCACTGGTCCCACACAATCATGGTCTTGCGCAGTGAAACATTAACATTTCCCGAACTTTCTACAGAAGGAAGTGTTTGAACACAAACCGTGGCTAAGGTCACTACCATTGCTCAGCCAAGCACCATCTTTGCCCTGTGCGAGGCCTGCTGCCCCACCGGACCAGGCAAGGCTGGCCGCCCTGGAATGTTCTACGGACTTCCTCCCTCCTATGACAAAACCAAAGAAAACAAAAACAAAAAAACTGGGTGGTGGTCCCTGCCGGCCTCAGGTTATGCGGCTGAAGCCTACCAAAGGTGGCTTACCTGAGGCGTCGAGTTCATCGTACCAGAAGTGTATGAACCAGGAGATAGCGCCAACGTGAAGCCAATGTGAAGCAAAGCGGAAGGGAAAGGTGGTGAACCGGAAGGAACCCTCGCTCGCGAGGCCGCGGAAGCAGGAAACCCCTCAGATTCACAGAGATGCTCGGGACCAACGTGTGGGCTCTGTAGACTGTGTGTGCCTAAAACCAGCTTCATCTAAAAGGACTCCTTTTAATTAATTCAGGTCCCTATTATTTCTGAAGAGTGCTAAAACTATTTTCTCAATGAGTAGGAAGGAACACACTGTAGCCCAGGATGACATGGAGCTCAGTATAAAACCCAGGCCAATGGCAAATTTGTGACAATCCTGTGCTGGGTTTATGGATGTGGGCCACCCACCTGGCTCTCAGCCCTTTGTTTCCAAGTGTCTGACTTTCACCTTTCCAGAGTTCTTTAACACAGCCTCTCGGCCTTGTTTTTGTTCATCTCTAGTGCACCACAAACCCCCAGGATGGTATAACAAACTGTACTGGATATGATTGAAAAGAATTTCTTTTTATTCTTTTATGTCCATTGCGAAGGTGTCAAGTGCCCTGGAACTGGAGTTAACAGACGGTTGTGAGATGCCCTGTGGGTGCTGGGAATTGAACCTGGGTCCTCTGGAAGAGCAGCCAGTGCTCTTAACCACTGAGCCATCTCAACTGGGTATTGCTGTGTATTCCCATAATCCCAGGGAGGTGGAGGCAGGAGGTCAGGAGTCCAAATCCAGCTTCAGTCCCATATCTAGTTCAAAGCCAGTTTTGGTTATATAATGAGTTTGAGGCTGTCATGACTTCCTGTCTCAAACAAAATGGAAAAAAGAAAGGGGAGGGGACAATGAGATGGATCCTCTTGGAGAGGACCAGAGTTCAATTCTCAGCGCTCACATGGTTGTTCACAACCATCTGTAACTCTGATTTCAGGGAATCCAATGCCCTCCTCTGGTCTCTGCTGGCACTGGAATTGCATGTGGTATGCATACATACACATGTGCAGGTAATACTCGTCCACATAAATAATAAAAAAATCTTTGAAAAGAAAGGTGTGGGTGGGGGCGGGGGTGCAATGGCTCAGCGTGTAAAGGTGCTTACCAGAGAAACCTGATGACAGGAGTTTGGTCCCTGGAACCCACATAAAGGCAGAAGGAGAAAACTAACAATATAAGTAAATAATAAGTAATTTTTATAATAATACGTTAAAATTTGAAATTAAAGGTTGAAAGACAGAAAGAGGGAGAATGAAAGGGGCTTCATTGAGATGGCTCAGAGAGTAAAGGGACCTGTTCCCGAGTGGGACAAGCTGAGTGTGGCCCTCCTGACACACGTGGTAGAGGGAGGGACTTGACTCTCACAAACTGTCCTTTGATCTCCACACAGAAATGCCATGGCACCATGTGCCTACACACATGCACACAAAAGTAAATAAAAGTTAATTTAAAAAATTAAAATGTGCCTGGCGGTGGTGGCGCACGCCTTTAATCCCAGCACTTGGGAGGCAGAGGCAGGTGGATTTCTGAGTTCGAGGCCAGCCTGGTCTACAGAGTGAGTTCCAGGACAGCCAAGGCTATACAGAGAAACCCTGTCTCAAAAAACCAAAAAAAAAAAAAAAAAATTAAAATGTGTCAGACATAGTGGTGTACACCTTTAATCTCAGGACTTGGGAAACAGAAACAGGTGGAGCTCTGTGAGCTGCAGGCCGGTCAAGGCTCTATATGGAAAATATCTGAAAGGGGGGAAAAACTAGGATTAGGAGTTCAAGGTTATTCCTAGCTACATAGCAAGTGTGAGACCAGCCTGGGCTATATGAGACCTGGTCTCAAAAATGTTACAAATTTAACCCAATGATGTTCTCATTTAATGTGGAGTACATTAAACTAGACGCGGTGCTTGTTCCTCTGATACATAAGGAGCTCTGACCACACCCTTACTGAGTGCTGTAGTCGCAGGTGTATGTCACTACAGCTGCCTCTGAACATTTCGCTTTTGAAATAATTACACACATATTGTACAGTGGCACACACCCTTAATCCCAATGCTCAGAAGGCAGAGGCAAGTAGATTTCTGAGGACAGCTTAGTCTACATAGTGAGTTCCTGGAAAGGCAAAAGGTACATATTAGAGAAACCTTGTCACAACAAAATTACATTTTGTATGTGAGGGATAGATGTATGTGTGTATGTGTATGGGTGGGGGTTATATATGCACTCTGGTGCACATGAGAGAATCAGAGGACAACGGAAGATAGTGGGTTAGCTCCTTCTACCTTGTGGGACCTGGCATCAGACTCAGGTCATCAGGCTTGATGACAGCGAGGGCCTTTATCCACTGAGACATCTCACGTGTCCATCATTGTATTTTATCTGTATGTTTTTCTGCATGTATGTATATGCACTACATGTGTGCGTGGTGCTGCAGAGGCAGAGGAGAACATTGGGCCCCCTAGAACTGGAGTTACAGTTAAGGCCCACCATGTGGGACTTAAACCCTGGTCTTGGCAAGAGCAAGTGCTCTTAACCACTGAGCCATCTCTCCAGACCCTCACTTAAAACCAAAACAAACACTATCCCCCCCAAAAAAACCAAAAAAACAAAAACAAAAAACAGGTAAAGATGGTGCCTTTAATTCCAGCACTTGGGAAGCAGAGGCAGATGGATCTCTGAGTTTGAGGCCTGTCTGGTATAGAGTGAGTTCCAGAACTGCCAGGACTACATAGAGAAACCCTGTCTTTGGGGGGTGGAGGGGAAGAGGTCAGAAGAGGGTATGGGATCCCCTGAAGCTGGATTCATAGTCAGTTTCAAGGCAAACGTTGGTGCTGGGAGCTGAATTCTGGTCCTCCGAGGTCGTGGCTTGGACTGACGCTGTGTGTATTCTGATGTTAATTCTGCTTCCTTGAGACAGGTTGCCTCCACTAGCAATCCATCAAGTACTCAGGTGATGTCATGTGAACCTTCTCCCCATTTTAACTGGTCAAATAAAGGCAAGAGCCTGTGACTGGGCAGTGGAGGGGAAAAGTGGGACTGGAGGTTTGGGGGGCGGGAGAGGGGCAAACAAGAAGGGAAAGAGAGAAGATGGAGGAAGAGGAGGAGAAGCCGAGATGAACCAGAACTGCGTGGCCAGGAGAAACTGCAAGAACAAGGGGTCTTATAGCTGGGAAATAATTTAGTATAGTGTTAGATCTGCCCAATCTAGACATATAGCTTATAATTATAATAACTGGATTGTGGGGGTTTTTTGTTTTTGTTTTTTTGTTTTGTTTTTTGTTTGTTTGTTTTTTTGAGAAAGAGTTTCTCTGTATAGCCCTGGCTGTCCTGGAACTCACTCTGTAGACCAGGCTGGCCTTGAACTCAGAAATCTGTCTGCCTCTGCCTCCCAAGTGCTGGGATTAAAGGTGTGGGCCACCACCACCCGGCAGACTGTGTGTTTTTTTATATGGGCTTATTGAGGTTGGAAATTCCAGCAACGCTCTGAAAGAGCAGCAAATGCTCTTAACTACTGAGCCCTTTCTCCAGTTCCTTGTTTTCTTTATGTTTATTATGTGAGTCTGTGTATGTGGGCATGTACGGATGAGTGCTGATCTCCTTAGAGTGACAGGGAGTTGTGAACCAGCCCACACAGGTGTTGAGAACCAAACTTGGGTTCTCTGCAAGAGCAGAATGCAGTCTTAACCACTGAGCCATCTCTCTGGCGCCTGAATCTTTTACTTCTACAGATGAAAAAAATGTTCTGAAATTATTCTATATCAGAAAAGAGAGGAGAGGCTGGAGAGATGGCTCAGCAGTTAAGAGTACTGGCTGCTCTTCCAGAGGTCCTGAGTTCAAATTCCAGCAACCACATGGTGGCTCACAACCATCGGTAATAGCATCAGATGCCCTCTACTGGTGTGTCTGAAGAGAGCAGCAGTGCACTCACATAAAAATAATCTTAAAAAAGAAAAAGAAAAAGACAGGATATGCATCGTGACAAGTGTTTTTTGTTTGTTTTTAATGCTGAATTGCAGGATTATGAACGAGCCTCTGTCGGTTTCACTAATTTAGAGGTTACTCCACTTTTCCTGTGAACCGACCTCATGTCTCTATTAACATGTAAGCAACTTGAGAACAGGGAAATTCTGGAGTAATCCCTTCACAAAGCATCAGCATCCCACCTGACAGGAGTTTACTATCTACGATGTAATAAGGGAATGGTGATGGCTTGACAAATGATGATAAAACTAGCAGTCACAACTTCTTTGACGCCACAGGCATTTGGCCAAACAGCCAAGCTACAGCACAGCCAGATCTGTAATTGCTTCTCCCTTAAAGACTGGCTCCATTGGCCTCACATCTCTTGAACCATGGCCTGTTACTGTTGGAGTCCATTCAAATCTCTGGGGTAAACAGTAAAACATGTGTTCTTACGTGGTGGCGATGTGAGAAAGTAACTAAGCAGTGTGCGTGTGTATTGTCTATATATGTTCATGTGGGTGTGTGCACACTTGCATGCAGGTGTGTGTGCACCTGTGTGTGGGCCAGAGGTCAGTCTTGGGTGTCTTCTTTTATTATTCTCAACCTTATTTATTTATTTATTGAAACAAATACTCTCACTGAACCTGGAGCTCACTAGACTGTCTGGCCTGGAGCTCCAGGGCTTGTCTCCATCCATACAGCAGCACTGGAGTTACAGATGCATGTCGCGGGGTCCACTTTTACACACTTTACTGAGACATATCTCCAGCCTGAAAATCAGTAGCATTATAAAAAGAGGGCCTATGTTCTAATTTTCTTTCTTTCTTCCTTTCTTTTTTTTTTTTTTTTTTTTTTTTTTTTTTGGTTTTTCGAGACAGGGTTTCTCTGTGTAGCCCTGGCTGTCCTGGAACTCACTCTGTAGACCAGGCTGATCTCGAACTCAGAAATCCGCCTGCCTCTGCCTCCCAAGTGCTGGGATTAAAGGCGTGCACCACCACTGCCTGGCTCTAATTTTCTTTCTATTGCTTGGATAAACATCATGGTCAAAAGCAACTTGAAGAAGAAAGGATTTAGCTGGACTTACATGTCCATGTCACAGTTTAACACTCTGGGAGCCCATGACAAAAACTCAAGGCAGGAGCCAGAAGGAAGGAACTGAAGCCATGAAAGAACACTGTTTGCTGGCCTACCTCCAGCTTGCTTTATCCTTCCAAACAAAGTCTTACTGTCTAGCTCTAGCTACTGTGGAACTCCCAGATGCTGGCATTAAGGGTTCGCAAAACTATGCACAGCTCTACAAACAAATACGGTGGGAGCAGTTTCTCAGTTGAGGTTCTCTCTTCGCACATGAACTTGGTCAGTCTGACTGGACTTTGAGTAGTGTGACTAAGAAGATGGGGACTCGAAAACGACCTGAAGAATCTGCATAAGTTGGAATACAGGAACAGGTGACCTCATAGCCAGAGTCTACCCAGCTAAGCTCTCATCCTGTGAAAAGAAGAATCTTAATGACTTTTCTGCTCTTAAAAAGCAACAACAGACTAAGACTGCTGGAAGTGTGGTCCCACGTGGACTGGGCTTTATCGGAAACCAGCGTCAGAATGTGGCCGTATTGTTCACGTGGTTCTGGCTTTGCAGTCAGGAAGGAGATTGTGGGATATTCCTCCACAGCTGCTGAGGCCAGGTAAGTAGCAGGGAAACCCCTAGGTGTTTAGCCCTGAAAGGCTATTGCCCGAAGCTGTAAAGAGAAGCCCTGGACTGTACTGGAGACTACAAGATGTTGGACATGCCAGAGATAACGCGGACCTGCTAGGGAGAGCTGGGTACAGGAAGTGGAATCAGCATAAGAGGAAGAATTATGCTGTAGTCAGGAAAGCCAGGAGGGTGGAGTCAGGATGTGAGGTTTGCCTTGCAGGGCTTCGGTCTTGCTTTGGTCCCGTATCCCTTCTATGCTCAAAGTATCTGCAAAAGGATATTGAAAGAATATCTCCTTCACAAGGCATGGTTCAAGCTTATAATCCCAGCACTCTAGAGGAAGAAGCTAGAGGGCCAGGCGTTCAAAGTCATCCTCAACTACACAATCAGTTCGAGGATAGCCCAATTCATATGAGACCCTGTCTCAAGTCTCTCCTTCCAATAGAAAATAAAACTGTGCCTACTTCCTAAGACTGTAGGTTGGGCTCATTTGGGGGGAGTGTTTAGAACGGGCCCATACAGAGACAACTCTGTGAGAGGGGACTCTACAGCAGTTCCTTCTTGGCCAACGCTGGTTTTCTCAGATGAAGTCAGGATCCTGCCTGAGAACTATCAAACATTTACAGGGTAAAGTAACTTTCAGAGTTTTGTCTTCTGTGATCTAGATGAAAAGAAATTCTGGGGCTTGAAGATAGTTCATCGGGTAAAGGGGGTAAAGGCACTTGATGCTAAGGTGGATGACCAGAGTTGGATCCCTGGAATCTACATGATTGGAAGGAGAAAACTGTCTCCCACAAGTTGTCCTCTGACCTCCACATGCACACTGTGACACATGCCCTCATTCAGCCCCATGTGCATAGCATCAATAAATGTAATTACATTTTTAGATTTATTTAATTTTGATGTGTGTAAATATTTTGCCCAGATGAAGGTATGTGCACAGACATCAGATGCCCCTGGAACCAGAGTTACAGATAGTTGTGAACCACCATGTTGGTGCCAGGAATCAAACCCAATTTCTTTGTATTTGCAACAAGTGCTCTCAAGTGCTTAGCCATCTCACCAGCCCTCTGGTTTAATTTAAAACAACAAAAAACAAGTGATGAAGAATTGGGTGAAGGAAAAGCAAACTTAAGAAAATAATAATGTCTAAGGTTTGGCCTTATGGCTCAGGCCTGCAGTCCTAGCATTCAGGAGGCCAAGAGAGAAGAACTGTCATGCGTTTAAGGCTTGTTTGGGGATACACAGTAAGACCCCATCTCAAACAACAACAGCAATAACAAATGGACACAGTGGTATGTGTTATGCCATAGCTCTCAGGAGAAGCATCAGGAATTCAGTGTCGTCTTCACCGATACCTGGTAAGCTCAAGGCTTTCTGGGATACATAGTGAGTTCTAAGTCTGCCTGGTACACATAAGACCCTGTTCCCCAAAACAAAATATACAAAATGTATATTTTAAAAATAAAAAAGAGCCAGGCAGTGGTGGTGGCGCACACCTTTGATCCCAGCACTTGGGAGGCAGAGGCAGGAGGATTTCTGAGTTCAAGGCCAGCCTGGTCTACAGAGTGAGTTCCAGGACAGCCAGGACTACACAGAGAAACCCTGTCTCGAAAAACTAAAAAAAAAAAAAAAAAAAAGAATTCGGTCCATACAAAGGTAATCAGTTCATTGCTTTGTTATCTCTTGTCCCCTCCTTGCTAACTAACAGTCTAACATTTGGGTCCCGTCTTGTTATTGTCAGTGCTGGGACCTGAATCCAGATCCAGGCCTCTACACTCCGACTCAGGGAACTTTTTGCATGTTTTATATATTTTTTTTATGTATATGAGTACATTGTCACTGTCTTCAGACACACCAGAAGAGGGCATTGTATCCCATTACAGATGATTGTGAGTCACCACGTGGTTGCTGGGAATTGAACTCAGGACCTCTGGAACTTGTATCCTGTAGACCAGGCTGAACTTGAACTCATGGAGGAGAGCCTGACTCTGCTTTGGTTTTTCAGGACAAGGTTTCCCTGGCAGCACTGGAACTCACTCTGTAGATCAGGCTGACCTGGAACTCACAGAGATCTGCCTGTGTGAGATTAAAGGTGTGCCCCATCACCGCCTGGCAACTCTATTTATAAACAGATTTCTCACTGGGCCTTGAGCTCACCCATTGTGAGATTGGCTGGTCAGTCAGTACTGGAAGTCACCTGTCTTGTCTCACAGCAGCACTGGGTTTCAGATGCCTACTTTGTTGTTGTTTTAATTACTCTGCCTCCTGAGTGCTGGGGTCAAAGGTGAGTGTCACCATCCCCTGACAGATACCTGCATGTAGCTGCTGGGACTCCTTCTTCAGCATGCATTTTACCCACTGAACTATCCCCTCAGCCCTCCCTGTTTTTGAAATAAGGTTTCATGCAGCCCAGGCTGGCTTCTACTTTGCTTTTGTAGTGAAAGATGAACTTTTTTTTCTCTTTAAAAATTTTTACCTTTCTTTCTTTCTTCCTTTCTTTCTTCCTTCCTTCCTTCCTTCTTTTACTTTTGCTTTCTTAAAACAGAATGCTTCAAGAATGTGCACGCATAGGGGCTATGCTAACCTCTGTATTATTTCAATCTTTTAGTATGTATGCTGCCAAAACATGTCCCCCCCCCCCTCTTTCTCTCTCTTATTCTCTTATAATTTTGACCTTGAGCTTCTAACCTTCCTGTTCCTACGTCCTAACTGCTGGACTATAGGCACCAGACCTACGTCTATGCTGTGCTGAGGGTCTCATCCTATGAAACTAGTCACGCCCTGTTGTCTGCCAAGCAAGTTAGATCCACAGCCCAATTTCTTTCAAATCTAAACCTTTTCAATTCAACAGAGAATCCAAGGCTGAGGGCGAGGCCCACGATGTAGCACTCACAGTATTTGTGAGACACTGGGTTTGATTCTTCTGGTCTGGATCTGAATTTAGTCAACAATTCGCTATTGGATACTAGTAACATCTAAACACAAACTCAGCACCCAGTGATCTGTATAACATCTGACTGTATGCACACTATTAAGAGATTTTTCTCATTTTATAAATGTAGAAACTGAGACATGAAAGAGTTCATTTATGGGAATGTCTAATAAACATTTACTAGTGAGTTATTGGTGACCGCCCTGGAGCAGGTTACTGGTAACACTGGGGGTTCCCCAGTAAGTTCCCTACCAGTGACCTGGGCTCAGTCACGTGACCTCCACCCCCTCTCACTCAGCTCCTCCTCCGTCCATTACACAAGTTTCAGTGCCACTACCCACCAGGTCTCCAGCTGTCCCCACACTCTCCTTCATCTGTCACATCTAACATGTCACTAAGTCTATGATGCCTTCCTCTGAGATGTTCTCCCATCTTCCCAGTCCTCTCTGTCTCCTGGTTGGATACTTTTTTTTTTCGAGACAGGGTTTCTCTGTGTAGCCCTGGCTGTCCTGGAACTCACTCTGTAGACCAGGCTGGCCTTGAACTCAGAAATCCACCTGCCTCTGCCTCCCAAGTGCTGGGATTAAAGGCGTGCACCACCACTGCCCGGCCTGGTTGTATACTTAAGGCCTGTCCTCTGCCTCAGTCTCATGTTCCTTTCAAACACCTGCTATCTTTCTAGTACTAGCATCAGGTCTTATATTCCAGTGGACCATGTAACAGCCTCCACAATCTGCCTAAAGCCAGCCTCTCTCTATTGCCGTCTCTTCACCTCCATGCATTATACATACGGTTTATAGGTTTTTGCTCGTGATTTCCCTAATGACTATATATAATGTCCTTTTCTTTTTCTGATACTAGGGTTTGATCCTAAAGCTTCCCACTTGCTAGACAAGGACAGTTAACATAATTCAACTGATAGAGTGCCTGGAAGCAGCCTGTGCTTCAGTTTTCCTGGTGACCCTTGCCTCTCCCCCTACACTAAAGAGCTACTATGAGGCAGCTTATTTAACCTGGCACATGGCTTAAATGTTAGCTCTGCTGTGTTGTCAATTTCTTCCTGTTTTGTTTTCTGGGGGTCTCACCTGTAGTCCAATCCTTAGTAATCCTCCTATCTCAGCCTTCCTACTGCTCGAGATTAAATTTTGTATGGTTTTCTTTTTTCGGTGTAGGAAAAAAAAATCCAGGTCTTATACCCGCTGGGCAAGGTGCTTATGCATCACTGAACCACACTTCTAACCCACTCAGCTGCTTTCACTGGAAGCTAGTGGGTCCCTGGGGTGGAAGAAGGGACGCTAAGACTGTTCTGACTGTGCTTGTGAAGGTGGACAGAGGTAACAATTCGACTGAGGAACAGGAGGTAGTGCAGATGGGGCACAGCTGGCCTTTAAGTGACAATGAGAGTGAGTGAAGCCTGGGCTTTGCAAGCCTGTTACTGGACGCCGCAGGGAAATCCCGGGCTGCCCCCTAGCGCCAACATGAGGAACTGCAGCAGGGTCGCCAGCTGCAGCTGCTTGGGGGGGCCCAGCGCTGGCTCCACCCCCGCCGCCCCGTGTCTCCGACAACGCCTCCTCTTGGAGGCTCCAGTGCCCAGGACTCCAGTTAATACTTGAGTCTGAAAACCCGGAAACACGTCATAAGCACGCGTCACGGGGGCGGGAGTCAGCTGAGCTGCCTGGGCGAGGTTGTGATCACCTGGGATCTGCTAAGGGGAGCCTATAATCTCTTGGGACTGGAGCTGGGGTGCAAAACTACGCCATATTCTAGTGGGGGCTCCTCGATCGTCTCGTCCTATACAGAGAAAGCGAAAAGGGCCTCAGAATTTTTAAACGGTTCTCAGGATCTGTCGGACGCTGGGGAAGCACAACTTGCAAATCCAGGAGGACTGGGGTCCCAGTTGTGACCCCCAGGCCCCAGACCAAAGGCCCAGAGTTTGATTGCCATGGCGTCCATCCTGGATGAGTATGAGGACTCATTGTCCCGCTCGGCCGTCTTGCAAACTGGTTGTCCTAGCGTGGGCATCCCCCATTCTGGTAAGTTAGAAGAGGCCGTCTCTGCCTCTTTGTTATGCTAGCATTTACGGGGGAGGGAAACTCAAGAACTTGCGGCGTGTGTTTAGAATCTCAGCACTAGGCCTCTCTTGTCTTGCCCAGCTTCTCAGTGGTCTAAGTTTGAAAGGGCCACAGGAGCAGCCGCGTGATCTAGGCCCTACCACTAAGGTCCTTCAAAAGAGGGAACTTGGGCTTAGATAAGGAAGTACTTGTAACAACACTTGTCTACCGGGCTGCAGTTTGACTCTTGGGAGAACTGAGAATAGGTTCCAGCCATCTCTTCGTGTCTGATTCTATGAGTTTTTTAGTTTTGTGTGCGTGTGTGTGCGTGTGCGTGTGCGTGCGTGTGTGTTTTCCCACCAGACTTCGTCTGGAGGTAGCAGAGAAGGCGGAATGAGAACAGAACTTAGTGGAAAGTGAATGTTATAGGTGAAGGAGGTCCGATCCTAAAGGGAATTTTGTCATTGAACAGGAAAGATGGAGACGATTGGCCCGGGGTAAAGCTGGCTGCAGTTTAGAGTATAGGAGAGCAGTGCAGGGTTACTGGTACTAGGATGATATTGCATCGGACTAGAGAAAGCATCTGCAGCCTGTGAACAGTACTGATAAGACTGGGTTCCCAGAACTCCCTACATTCGATGGAGACTCACTGAGCCATACTGTCTGAACAGGGAGGAAGGGCCTTTAGTTCTCTTGGGATTGGTGGGCCAAAGACCAATAAGAGAGAATGCCAAAAACCATCTCTCCCCACTCCTCCCCTGCCCCGCCCCAGTACTACTGGGAGGATGCACATCACGATACAACCTCGTCTCAGGCTCAGAGAACCAACCCCTTACTACTGCTGCAAGTGTGAGAAGAGCCCAGGACCCTTCCTATAAAGACAACCAGAAAACTATTTCATGTTGAACTCTTCGTGAACCGAGGTCCTGTGGGTAGGAGTATACTTGGGAAATAGAAGTATCGGCTTACACTGTGCTTTCTCTGGGTTTTCTGGGCTACCCCACTCCCTTCTCTAGATGCCAATTTTTTTTCTTCCTTCCAAACCTGTAGGGTATGTAAATGCCCACCTGGAGAAGGAGGTGCCTATCTTCACAAAGCAGCGGATTGACTTCACCCCCTCCGAGCGCATCACCAGTCTTGTTGTCTCCTGCAATCAGCTCTGCATGAGCCTGGGCAAGGACACGCTGCTCCGGTAATACATTTGGAGACTTTTAACTGACTAGGGTCTTCTTCCATACTTAGCAAGTGAAACAATAGCTTTTCAGGAGATACACTATTCCTTCCGAAAGAGAACCAATGTGGTTGAAGAGGGAGACCTATGTTCAGATTCCAGCTATGCTGTTGATCTTGGTCTTCAATGAGTCAGCTAATCATTCTTGTCTTTCAACAGTGAAAGGTGGTCTCAGCCCCCCCAAGAGTCAGCCACACAGATCACTGGAACAGTCTGGAATCCTGGCGTATATCCACTAGCTGGCAAAAGTGTTGACAGAATCCTTTATCATTTGGGATAAGCCACCTGGAATAAAACAGTTAGACCTCTGTCTCACAGTGATGAGTCCCAGAATGAATAGTTTTATAACAACTGGTGTTGGGGGTGTGGCCCAGTGATAGAGGGCCTGGCATTCCTGAGGCCTTGGGTTTGATTCCAGGCACTGCAAAATGAAATGCTGTAGAGAAGTGAGGCTGGGGTTGGGGGAGTACTTGCAGAGCACCCTTAGTCCTTGATTAGATACTCAGCATAGCAGAAGCCGGATATGGTGGTCCACACCTGTCCTCACAATGCTTGGGAGGAGGAGGCAGGAGGATCTGAAGTTCAAGGTCACCCTTGGCTTCATTGTAGATTTGAGGCCAGCCTGGGCTGTTGGAGAGCCTGTTTTAAACAATCAGACTTAAGTGTGTGGCACATACCTGTAATCTTAGCACTTGAGAGGCTGACAAAGGAAGATTGGAAGCTAGCACTGTGTTGAATAGTGAGACTCTACCTCAGAACAACAAGAAAAGAAACCTCTTAGAAACTAGTAAGAAGCCGGGTGGTGGTGGTGCACGCCTTTAATCCCAGCACTTGGGAGGCAGAGGCAGGTGGATTTCTGAGTTCGAGGCCAGCCTGGTCTACAGAGTGAGTTCCAGGACAGCCTGGGCTATAAAGAGAAACCCTGTCTCGAAAAACCAAAAAAAAAGAAAAAAGAAAAAAGAAAGAAAGAAAGAAAGAAACTAGTAAGATGAGAATTTACAAGAAAGGGGAATGTAAACAAAACCCACAAGCAGTGTACCCAGCAAAAACTTGAGGGATGGGTTCAGACAGTAAAGTGCTTGCTTTGTAAGCCTGGGAACCCAATTTCAGATCCCCAGAGCTCATATAAAAAGCTGCACTTGGCAGAATGTGTAACCCCAGCTCTGGAGTGCATCAGAGACAAGTGAATCCCAGGAACTTGCAGGCTAGCCAATCTGGCCAAATTGGTGGGCTCTGGATTCAGTGGGAGGCCCCTGTCCCCAAAAATAAAGTGGACTGGAATTTGCTTCCTGGCACCCTCACTGAGTTCAACTCCAGGACTAGGGGATCCAGTGCCCTCTTCTGGCCTCTGTGACCACCTGCCCAAGTGTACAAGCACATATGTGTACACACATACACACACTTAAATAAGATGAATATTTAAATTATATTCTAGGTGTGGTAGCACATACCTTTAACTTTCAACACTTGTCAGACAGAAGCAGGTGGATCTCTGTGAGTTTAAGACCAGACTGATCTACAGAGCTAGTTGCAGGTCAGCCAGGCCACAGAGAAACCTTGTCTTGAAATAAAACAAACAAACAAAAGAATTAAGTGCTCCTAACCAATGAGGCATCTCTCCAGCCCCTTACCTCCTGCTAACACTTGGGGCTCAGGGCTCAAACTCAGACATCAGGTGTGGTGCTAAGAGCCTTCACCTGCTGGATCATCTCACCAGCCCCAGAAATGTATTTATACTTCAGGAGTGGAGGCAGCAGGATCAGAAATTCGGGATCACCCTAGGCTACACAGTAAGATCAAGGCCAGGTGGTTTTACATGAGGCCCTACCACAAAAATAAACTAATAGGGGACAGAGAGCACTCAGCAGTTACGAGCACTGGTTGCTCTTATGGAGGCCCTGAATTCAATTTCCAGCACCCGCTTTCAGCTATCTGTAACTCCTGTCCAGGGCAGCCACCTTCTTCTGACTTCCATGGATGGGTGCATGGATACATACATATGTGCAGGTGAAACACTCATACACTAGGCCAGGCGGTGGTGGCGCACGCCTCTAATCCCAGCACTTGGGAGGCAGAGGCAGGCAGAACTTTGTGATTTTGAGGCTAATGAGTTCCAGGACAGCCAGGGCTACACACAGAGAGACCCTGTGTCAAAAAAAAAAAAAAAAGAAGAAGAAGAAGAAAAGAAATAAAAAAGTTAAAATAGTAATAATAGTAAGATGCTTTAGTTGTTTAGTTGTTTATCTGAACCAAGATCTTTGTTCTCACCCGGAAAGTACTCCCATGGATCCACGTCTCCAGCACAGGTGTTATCACAGTTACCTTTGTGTCGTGTCGTGTTTGGGAAACAGGCTCTCCTGTAGCTCATGGCTGTAACTCCCTAACCAGCCATTTACACCACTCAAGTACTAGAGCTACAGATGTGTAGAGACATTACTAAAACCCATCAGATTGGTAAAATTCAAATCTAGTAATAAACAGTGCTGGCAAAAGTACAGGGGAATGGACTGCCGTGCCGGGCACGCTGAGGTCCTGGGTTTTAATTCCAGCATCAGAAGTGTGATTAAAAAAATAAAGGACTGCCATTTATGGTGGCACACACCTGCAAAACTTTTGAAAAGTTAAGCTGGCAGTGTCTTAAGATTTAAAACATCAGACTGGTACAGTGATTTACAGGATAAGGGGCCTGCACCCAGTCTGACTACCTAAGTTACATTCCTCAGACCCTTAGACCCATGTGGTAGAAGGTTAAAACTGGTTCCTGCAAGTTGTCCTTTGTCCTCAACTCATACACAATGGCACATGTGTCTACACGCACACACACATGCACACACACAATTTTTTTTATAACTAACTGGGTGGTGGTGATGTCTGTCTTTAACCCTGGCACTTTTTACCCACTGAGCTATCTGCCTGGACCTCCCTTGGAAAGAAATCTCAAAGGAAGCCATTACTGAAACAAGACACCTTTCAAAGTTGCTGTGAAGACTGAGATGCCAGGTTAAACTGAGGCTTGCTAATTAGTAACTGTCAACTCCCTGTTCTTGTTTCCTTCTGACCTCATAACTTGGAGTCAGCCTGTGTGTCTTCCCAGGCTTGAGTGGGGGCAGAACTTGACTGTGATTCTCAGAGTGGAGTAGGGGACTTCCTAGAGCTAAGCAAATGGTCCATGTGTGTTAATACATGCAGGCGAATGTAGGCACCAGTGCAGGCCAGGGCCGTCAGATCAGCTGGGGTTAGCTTGGGCTGTTATGAGTCACCCGACATGGCTGCTGGGAATTGAACTCTTGTCTTCTGCCAGAACAGTGCGTGCTCTTGACTGATGAGCCCTCGCTCTAGATCACACTGAGGGTTCTTAATAAAGTTGACAGTTCTTGAGATTATATTAAGAATTTTGGGGGTTGGAGAGATGGCTTAGTGGTTAGGAGTCTCACTGCTCTTCCAGAGAAACGAAGTTCTATTCCTGAACTCATGTTGGGCCTGTGACTCCAGCTCCAGGAAATCTGACTCCTCCCTCTGCCCTTTGCAGGCACCGCCCATGTGTGGCATGCATTCACATAAAGATATATACATGAATAAAAATAAATAAATCTTTATGTGTCTATGCAAACTTAGACTTTCAAGCCTGTGATCTAAAAAGGAACTTCGCAAGTGACAGAGAGAGGGCTCCGTGCCTAAGAGCACATGTATTCATGCAGAGGACCTAGCACCCACATGGCAGCCAACAACTGTAGCTCAATTCCAGGGGATCCAGTACCCTCCTCTGACTTCCATGGGTTCCTGCACACACATGATACACTTACATGCATTCACGGGCCACTCACACACTATATTCGTAGATACAGATATATAGATTTTTTTTTTTTTTTAAAGATGGGAGACTTCTCTTAAGAGTGACACCATAGCTGGGTGGTGGTGGCGCATGTCTTTAATCCCAGCACTTGGGAGGCAGAGACAGGCGGATTTCTTAGTTCGAGGCCAGCCTGGTCTACAGAGTGAGTTCCAGGACAGCCAGGGCTACACAGAGAAACCCTGTCTCGGAACCCCCCCCCCCCCTAAAAAAAAGTGACACTGTAACTCTTGTCCTTACAGCATTGATTTGGGCAAGGCAAGTGAACCCAACCGTGTGGAGCTGGGGCGCAAGGATGATGCCAAAGTCCACAAGATGTTCCTGGACCATACTGGTAAGTGGTGTTGGAGATCTGAGGAGGCTTCATGTGAGACTTCACTGCCTACATGGGTGGGATCTGAACAGGGAGGGAGAAGCAAGATCCACTCAGGTGCTGTTTCCTGTCCACTCCAGGCTCTCATCTGCTGGTTGCTCTGAGTAGCACAGAGGTCCTTTACATGAACCGCAATGGACAGAAGGCCCGGCCGCTGGCTCGCTGGAAGGGACACCTGGTGGAGAGTGTGGGTTGGAACAAAGCCCTGGGCAACGAGAGCAGCACCGGCCCCATCCTGGTCGGCACAGCTCAAGGACAGATCTTTGAAGCAGAGCTCTCAGCTAGCGAAGGTGGCCTCTTCGGCCCTGCCCCGGACCTCTACTTCCGCCCACTATACGTGTTAAATGAAGAAGGGGGTCCAGCACCTGTGTGCTCCCTTGAGGCTGAGCGTGGCCCTGATGGGCGAGGCTTTGTCATTGCCACCACTCGGCAGCGCCTCTTCCAGTTCATAGGCCGAGCAGTAGAAGATGCTGAATCCCAGGGCTTCTCGGGGCTCTTTGCTGCCTATACAGACCACCCACCCCCGTTCCGTGAGTTTCCTAGCAACTTGGGGTATAGTGAGTTGGCTTTCTATACCCCTAAGCTACGCTCTGCACCTCGCGCCTTTGCCTGGATGATGGGAGATGGTGTGCTGTATGGCTCACTGGACTGCGGACGTCCTGACTCCCTGCTGAGTGAGGAGCGAGTGTGGGAATACCCAGCGGGGGTTGGTCCTGGGGCCAATCCACCTTTAGCCATCGTTCTGACCCAGTTCCATTTCCTACTGCTGCTGGCAGACCGGGTGGAGGCTGTGTGCACACTAACAGGGCAGGTGGTGCTACGGGATCACTTCCTGGAGAAGTTTGGACCACTGAGGCACATGGTGAAGGACTCGTCCACAGGTCACCTATGGGCCTACACTGAGCGTGCAGTCTTCCGCTACCATGTGCAACGCGAGGCTCGGGATGTCTGGCGCACCTACCTAGACATGAACCGCTTTGACCTGGCCAAAGAGTATTGTCGGGAGCGGCCTGATTGCCTGGACACGGTCCTGGCCCGAGAGGCTGATTTCTGCTTTCGCCAGCATCGCTACCTGGAGAGCGCCCGCTGCTATGCTCTGACCCAGAGCTATTTTGAGGAGATTGCCCTCAAGTTTTTGGAAGCCCGGCAAGAAGAGGCGCTGGCCGAGTTTCTACAGCGGAAGCTGGCTGGCTTGAAGCCAACTGAGCGTACCCAGGCCACGCTGCTGACTACTTGGCTGACAGAGCTGTATCTGAGCCGGCTCGGTGCTCTGCAGGGTGATCCAGAGGCTCTGAATCTCTACCGGGATACACGGGAGTGCTTCCGTACCTTTCTCAGTAGCCCTCGGCACAAAGAATGGCTCTTTGCCTCCCGGGCCTCTATTCATGAGCTGCTCGCCAGTCATGGGGACACAGAGCATATGGTGTATTTTGCAGTAATCATGCAGGACTATGAACGGGTGGTTGCATACCACTGCCAGCATGAGGCCTATGAGGAGGCCCTGGCTGTGCTTGCCCGCCACCGGGACCCCCAGCTCTTCTACAAATTCTCACCCGTCCTCATCCGACATATCCCACGTCAGCTAGTAGATGCCTGGATTGAAATGGGCAGCCGGCTGGATGCTCGGCAGCTCATCCCTGCCCTGGTGAACTATAGCCAGGGTGGTGAGGCTCAGCAGGTGAGCCAAGCCATCCGCTATATGGAATTCTGCGTGAATGTGCTCGGTGAGACCGAGCAGGCCATTCACAACTACCTGCTGTCACTGTATGCCCGAGGCCAGCCAGCCTCACTGCTGGCCTACCTGGAACAGGCTGGGGCCAGTCCGCACCGCGTACATTATGATCTCAAATATGCACTTCGACTCTGCGCTGAGCACGGCCACCACCGCGCCTGTGTCCACGTCTACAAGGTGTTGGAGCTGTATGAGGAGGCTGTGGACCTGGCCCTACAGGTAAATCCTGACCTTATCTAGGAGAGGGGCCTGGAGAGGAGTAACTTACAGAGCTGGGAAGGTCCAGGGAGGTAAGGCTAGCACCTGCTGGCTTCTTGTGGAGAGCAGTGATGTCGAGGTCGGAACCTCAGAGGGCATGCTCATTGCCTGTAATCCCTGCACTTGGCACTTAAGGCAGAGAGATGAGGATTTGAGGCCAGTTTAGGCTACACAGTGAGTCCCTGTCTCCAGAAACAAAAAACAAAACAAAGCAGGAGAGGGAAAAAAAGAGCACAAACTAAAACACTGGCATTTGCATCCTAGCTTTGCCAGCTTGCTGTGTGATTTGGGGCTGGTTTCTGTACCTCTCTGAGCCTTAGATTATCCATTAAATGGTGATAATGAGTTGGCATGATGGTTTGGCAACTATAAGCACTTGTACAAGCCTGACAAGCTAAGTTCTATCCCCGGAGCTGATGGTGGAAGGAAAGAGCTGACTGCCACAAATTGTCCCCTGACCTGGACGCTGCACTCCGATGCACATGCCTACCCTTCCCTCATAATTGTAATAAGAGAAAAATAATTATAAAGAGATTTGTGAAGATAATGTTAAGAGTATTTTTATCTTATAATATGAATTAGTACTGCGTAAGTAAAGCATTCAGGAGCTGATGACAGTGGCTATACAGTGAGCTCTAGGCCAGCCTGGACTACATAGTGAGACACTGTCAAGAAAAAATCAACAGGGATGGTGATACGGTTCAGAGGTTAAGCACAGTTGCTACCTGGGTTTGATTCCCAGCACTCACATGATGGTTCACAAGTATCTATAACTAGTTCAAGTAGATCTGATGGCCTCTCCTGGCTTTCATAGGTACCAATAAACAAAATAAAACAAGCACAGAGAATGGTGACTGATCCGGATGTTAGCTGAGAGAGAAGATGCTAAGTTACATCTCTCAAATCATGAATGCTCGCAGGAAAGGAATATTTGCTTATTTGTTGGTATGTGGTGTATGTGCACAGTGTGCAGACGCATGAGTGGAAGCCAGAGGAGGACAGGTGCTGTCCTCAGCTGTCACTCTCTGCCTTCTCCCTTTGAGGCAGGGTCTCTCTCAGAACCTGGAGGGTCTGGGATCTGGTTCACTGATAGCCCTCAAGCCCCACCGATCCTCCTGTCTCCTCTCTGGGGTTACAGGTCTGTGTAAGACCACATTATGTGGTTGCTGGGGTCTGAACTGATGATGTGTAACAAGTGCACTTAACCACAGAGTCATATTCCCAGCCCTGTGTGTGTTTTTGAAACAGGGTCTCCCTGGGTATGAACCCTAAACTGATTAGGGAATCACTGTAGCTCAGGCTGGCCTCAGGCTGAGCCTTAACCCAGGATTTAGAACATTGCCCCAAGAGCTCAAATAGCTCCCTCTGTGACTTGTTTTACCTCAGGTCTGCCATGGCCAGGCTGGCTTTAAACTTGCCAGCATTCCTGTTCTACCTCTTGGGTGCACCATCGTGCTTTGGGCATTACCCACTGGTCTCTTTACATTCACTAAAATTGGAGGGCCTGCCACCAAAATAGCCTTTCCCTAGCTGCGATGGGTCAGACCAATACAGGGTTCTGCTATGCCTCTTGCTACCTGGAGTGGAGAAAATCCTGCTTAGGCCTCTCCTCAGGCCTGGTGTTCTGTGGCCGTCTGTCTTTCCTATAGTCTGGTCGTAGGTGGAACATAGCTTGACCCTGACACCCGTGGTTTCCCCACAGGTGGATGTGGACCTGGCCAAGCAGTGTGCAGACTTGCCAGAGGAGGATGAGGAACTTCGCAAGAAACTATGGCTCAAGATCGCTCGGCATGTGGTACAGGAGGAGGAGGACGTACAGACAGCCATGGCCTGCTTGGCCAGCTGCCCCTTGCTCAAGATTGAGGATGTGCTGCCCTTCTTTCCTGACTTTGTCACAATCGACCACTTCAAGGAGGCAATCTGTAGTTCACTTAAGGCCTACAACCACCATATCCAGGAGCTGCAGCGTGAGATGGAAGAAGCCACAGCCAGTGCCCAGCGTATCCGACGAGACTTGCAGGAGCTTCGAGGACGCTACGGCACAGTGGAGCCCCAGGACAAATGCTCCACCTGTGACTTCCCTTTGCTCAACCGACCTTTTTACCTGTTTCTCTGTGGCCACATGTTTCACGCGGACTGTCTCCTGCAGGCCGTGAAGCCCGGCCTTCCTGCCTACAAGCAGGCCAGGCTTGAGGAGCTGCAGCGCAAGCTTGGGGCTGCACCTCCTCCGACCAAAGGCTCTGTGAAGGCCAAGGAGGCCGAGGCTGGGGCTGCAGCTGTGGGGCCCAGCCGGGAGCAGCTCAAGGCTGACCTAGATGAGCTGGTGGCTGCCGAGTGTGTCTACTGCGGGGAGCTGATGATTCGCTCTATCGACCGGCCCTTCATTGACACCCAGCACTATCGGGAGGAACACCTCAGCTGGCTATAGGAGATGCCCCTATGTGGGTGGACAGTCAGGGATACAGCTACCAGACCCTCCTGAGAAGGCCATGCCCTGGTGGGTGTTCAGTCCTTGAGATTCCAGGTTTGTGACTGTGAGGGGTTGCAGCCAAGCTTCTGCCCCAAGGTTTCAGGTGTGACCACATCCTGTGTCCTGCGAGCTGTGCTTCAGACCTGTCTTAGAGCTGCTCAGCCCCAGGCAGCCCGGGGTGTGATATCAGCCGTGATCCTTTGACCCACTACATCTGACGTTCCTCTGAGCAGCCCGCTGCCCGTCTGCCTTCCGTCACGTGACAGCCTCTGGCCCTCCAGCTTGCTTGCCCTCTTTCTGCCTCAACTAGGCAGCCCAGGAATGAGCAGGCAGCCCTGCAGATCCTGGGTGCTTGTGGAGAGGGTGGCACTAATTGTAGACATGGGGGATGCTAATGTGACCGGGGCTCCAGTGTCTGAGCGCCCTGAGGCTGAGGGCACACCAAGGGGAAATAGCAGCAAGTGGAGAGCATTAAATCACGCTGCAGTGATGACTGTGGACTGATGGCTTTGTGTTGATGTGGAAGCTCATGGGATATAATCCCAGGAAGGGAATGCCTGCACTGGGTGTGGTGGCATGGAGGAGGGCACGGCCAGCCAAGGCTACATAGTGTGACCCTGTCTCAAAGCGGGGGTGGGGGGGTGGGGGGGCACTCCAGGGTCCTGCAAGCCTTGAAGCCTTAGCACGAGGTCCTTCACCTGGGAGGAGACGGGCCATCAGGTTTTCCTTGTTTCCTTCTAGCCTCTGACTATAATTCTTAGAGATGACAGTTCCTCACCCTAAATCCTGCAGCTATTCTCTCCTCTGGCTGGCAGGTGGCGCTCCTGCTCACCGAATCATCCAATTTTGGCACCTTGGGGCACAAATTCTCACACTAACGAGTCTTACTAATGCTTCCTTGGCCATTCCCTTCCTAGTTGCAAGAATTTTCTAGAAGTCCCCATTGCCTGGTCAGGATTCTAAGCCCTTAGTTCTTTCTCCAAGTGTTTTTTATTAGCATATGTTATATATAACATATGGGCTCCTTGGGTCATGCTCACTTCCTCTCCCTGTCTCCCACTGGTCCCCCTCCTCCTCCTCCTCCTCCTCCTCCTCCTCACTAGTCTTCCTCGCTTCCACTGTCACGTCTGTGCTGTGTGCAGGTGTGCTTATGCGTGGGTGTAGTTCTATGCCCGCCTCACTGAGTTTCATTAGGGTTGGTTACAGGAAAACAGGCACCTTACCAGTGTTTGCACCACTACGGAAATAAGAAAGCGCCTCTTCCTCCCCATCAACCCTTAACTGAGCATAAGTCCTTCCATGCCAGTGTAAACAGACTGGGCCAGCCATGTGCAGACCCTGTACAGGTAGCTACAGCTACTCTGAGTTCCAGTGCCCAGAACGTAGGGTGCCAGCTACCACCTTTCCTCCTGCTTTTTTTCTGCCTCTTCTGTAGAGTTCCCTGAACTTTGGAGGAGGTGTGGCCTGATCCTCATTCATAGCTGTAAGTCCCTCGTTCTCTCCAGTGGCTCTTACACATTCTGTATTTTGCTTGCCCTTCTGATAGACTGGATCTCTGCCAGCCTGGGCCTGGCTTTGCTATAGGCATTATCAAGCTCTGTGGCATTTGATCTTGTTCCTGTGATTGCCTTTCCTTCCCAAGACAACACTTTCTTAGTTTTAGTTGGGCCCAGAAGCTACATCTTGGGATATCCTGGAGTCAGGCCTTCCAAGGACAGCCTTTGCCCTCTGGACAGGTGTTCAAGGTGCATTGTCTGACTTGATTGATATGAATCTATCAGCTGTCCCAGAATGCACCAACGTCCCTCAGCAGGAGACCAGCTGATCTAGCTTAGAAATGTCCCTTTTCTCCTCCAACATAATCCTGTCTCAGAAATGTCATCTGGTTCTTAGCGTATTTGGCCTTGCCAAGTTCCCTAACTCCCTAGAGCAGTAAGATCTCCCATGGTATCTGAAGATCCTGTCTTCCAGAAGCAAGGGTAGGAGCAGGTGCGGAGAGGTACCCTCTGTCTAGTGGGCATCCTAATCCTATTCTCTCAAGGAAGATTTGGGAGAAATTTCTTGTATCTCTTCTCCGTGTGGCTTCAGGCCCTTCACACTTAGATAAGACAGGAGGCACCACAGTCAATGTGGTAGTGAGTATAAAACCTTGGTCTCGCCAAACTGATTGCTTGCTTGTGGTTTAGATAAAACAGCTTGGAACTGCTGTCTTTGTACATAATGGGGGCCTAATACATGTTAGTTAAACAAACACTGCCCTATTGGTCCCTTCTCCCAGAGGCTCCTGCCCCTTCTGTCTTGTCCTAAACAGCCCATCTGGTCTTAGGCTGCTTCCTCTTTCCTGGGAAAAGGCCCTAGTCTTCCCTGGCATTGATAGAATGGGGTTCCGGTGAGTCAGGGCAACGGGAAGCTACAGCTCTTAGATCCCTGGAAACTAAGCAAGACTTGGAATAGAGAGCAGAGAGAAGGCCCTTGGGGCTCTGGCCCTAAGCCTGGGGAGGGGCCAAAGAAGGAGGGGGAGGGAGCAGTTGTGTAGGCAGGGGCCAAGATGAATGAGCTGCCTCTGGAGCCTGGAAATAGGAGGTCACTGGAAATAGGAGGAGGGGCCACAGGCAGTGACGCTGAGACTAGGGCAGGAGGCCTGTAAACAAGGAAGCCACCTGGGGGAGATAGAGGGCGGCCTCTGGTCCTGGGGAGCAGGTGCTTCCTGAGGCCCGCCTCACCAGCTGCCCTCGGGCACTAGGGGGCGCTGTGGACTGGCGTCCGGACCGAACTGCTCTCCACCAGCGCTCCTAAGGGGTGTGGCCAACGGAGGGTGTGCCCAGCCAGAGACCTAGTCGTCCCCCCTCTGTCCGCCACCAGCGGCCCTCCCTCCTGTCCCCAAAGCGCACTGGCCAAGGGCACTAGCCCAGACACCAAAGGAGCAGGGCTCAGCTTGGGTGTGAGCTCATTTCTCCTCGGATACCAATTCCTGCCCCTCCTCTCTAAGGCTCAGGTCTCAGGCCAGGGCCTGGCATCAGCTCTGTTGGTTGGGAGGGGGCTCCGAAGCCACCAAGCTCCTGACTGCCCTTAGTGCTGCTCCCCCCCCATCCCCTGGCGCCAGGGAAACAAAAGATTAGGGGCCCAGAGGAACTTATCAGGCCCCACCACCACTGGGTGGGGGAAGGGGGCAAGAGGGGCACACCTCCTCTCCACTCCTCCAGCACTACTGATTCTTCGAGACACTTTCACAGGCGGAAATTCCCAGAGGTCAGAGGAGGGAAACGGTTAATTCCTTTTATTCAATGGGCCCCCCCTCCACACCCCCCCCTTGCCTCCCCCCCCCCCCTTCCCGCCCCCCCCTGTGTGAACAGGAAGTTGAGAGGAAAAGGCTCTGAGCAGAGCAGCTGGGAGCAGGAGGCAGGGAGGGAGTGGGCAACAGGCCCGGTGCCAGCCCTCCCCTCATGGTTGTTTGTTGGAGAGAACAACTGGCTGTGCATAGAACTTGCAGTCTCGGATGGCAAGGAGCACCTGAACTAGGGCAAAACTGCTCCAAGCCCCTGCCCTCCAACCTGTTGTCAGACCAGAGGCTGGTGTCCTGCCAGTTCAGGCCACCCTTTGCCCAAACTCTGGCTGCCCTGACCACAGTATCTTACCCATGCTGCCAGGCTGGGCATCTCAAGGCTGGAGGCAGCAAGCAGTTCATACAGCCTCCAATCCTGGCACTGGCTCCACCACTCAGCCCCTTGGCCCTGCCAGTCCTTTGAAGCTCAGTCAAAGCTTCCTGTTTGGGGCAGGCGATGCCAGGGCCCCTCCCCCACCATTGTTCTGTAGAGACCATAGGTCCATCTGTTGCCCCCATGGTGGGGCCCCTAGGCAGTACCACACGGGAGCAGCACCACAAAAGACCCTGCTGGCAGCTTTTCTCATTGGGAGCACGGTTGTCCCTGCAGCAGGTTGAGGATAAACAGCCTTCAAGCAGCAGGCCTCAAGGGGCGGTGAGATAGGAGGATGCCAGCGAGTAGCTCTGGAGCAGTGTGGGCATCTCCTGCCCTCTGCTTCCTCCTACACCTGAGCATGGAGATGATACATGAGCCACCAGGAAAGGGGTAACATTTTCCTGCTCAGATTCCAAAAGGGAAACTGGTGGAGGGGGCAGCGTTTGATGGAAGAGATTCCACTTTTCAAATGCCTCATGGCTGGTGACTTCCTCTCCCTGAATAGCTTTGCCTTTGCTCAGTTCTTGCCTTGAAGTAATCCTTGAGGCAAGCAGCCAGCACCCATTCCAAACTCTCACAGAATGTTAAACCACCCCAGGTTGGTGGCTAGCAACTGATGCCCACTGAGAACAAGCCAGGGCAGAAAAAGGGAGAGGGTACTGGTTTGACTCCCAGAACAGTAGATGCTGTTCCTGGTTTCCAGGCTGTTGTGGCCAAATGTGATTCCCAGGCACATAGCAGGTGCCATCTTGTCTCTGCATCGCAAGCCTGCTCCTAACTCCCTACCGTGGGCCAATCGAACCATTCAGGCTGTTTCCCCCTCACTTCTCCATAGGAGTTAAAACTCAGATATGGTCTACCCTAGTCTCTCATCATATCCCCAGCTCAGAACTCCTGCTCCTGGCTCTCAGAAGCAGCTGGAACTCTGACGCCTTAGCCAGTGTTGTGGGAACTCTGCTTCACAGGGTATTCTGTTCTTCCACTGTGTGAGTCCTGGGGATCAAACTCAGGTCGTCAGATTTGGTATCAAGCACCTTTACCCACTGACCCCTCATACTTGACTTCCATCACCAGCCAAAAATGCTTGAGCTGAGGGCTAGGAAGGTGATCCAGAAAGAATAAGTATAAGCCTCTCCCCTGGGTTTATAGCTTAACCACACCCCTGAACACAGTTTTTCCTTCGGTAAGATGAGAATACAACAGACCTTCAACAGCCAATTGGAAGCTTCACTGAGTGCAGCAGAGCTTGGTACCTAAGCAGTCCACGTGCCCCTCTTCTTGAGGCCCAAAGCAACTCTTCTTCTTTTTTTTTTTCTAAGACTTATTTATTTTATGTATGTGAGTGCACTGTTGCTGACTTCAGACACACCAGAAGAGGGCATTGTCTCCCATTATAGATGGTTGTGACCCACCATGTGGTTGCTGGGAATTGAACTCAGGACCTCTGGAAGAACAGACAGTGCTCTTAACTGAGGAGCCGTCTCTCCAGCCCCCATAGCAACTCTTGCTTCACAAACTCTTATCTCAAAAGAGGCTTGCATGGGAAGGCTTTTCAGGTTTCTTGTAAAATAGTGACTCTAGGAAAGAAGTCCAAGACCAGAATGAGGAATCTCTCAGCCATGCAGAATGCAACCCTGAGGTGGCATAGGAATGCTCCCTAGGACAACTGGGCCTCGTGTTCCAAGAGGAGCACAGGGCTTAACTCCAGCTTTCCAGGCTCAGGGGGCCAGGCAAGGATCACTCTGGACACTGACCAGGCCCAGACCCTCTGTCAGCCTGTCCTTGTGGTCCAGCCCAGAGCTTGCACAACAGCCTGGCTGGCAGACACTCCCCTGAGAGCTTCAGGAAGTCCCCCTCATCCCTCTTTGATCTTTGACTCTTGGGTCTACAGACTGAATTCCAGACAGATGTCCTCTCCTTTACCTTCTGTCCTTGGTCCTTCCTCTAAAGGCTGGAGTTCAAGCTATCTCAGATCCCAGCTTACTGTGCTTCTTTTCCTGGACCTTCTCTATACTCCATTAGAACCTCCAAAGGAGAAGCTCCCCACACAAGCCAGTGAGGCTTTTTGGCATAGACATTTGGTGTGTGACGCTCACTTGCCATGGGTTCTCCTGACAGCAGGCATCCTCTCAAGTGTTCTGGCCACCCGTGATCCCTGTCTCAAAGTGCAACAAGGTACAAGACAGGAAGAGCAGACAGAGCCCCCTTCCCTCTGTGTCCTCTGAACAGTCAAAGTCCCTTGATGCTGTTCCATGTTCAACTGTGCCGTGCCCCTTGGCGGTCGATTTCACAATCAAATAATTCCCTTTGGTTTTTGAGTGGAATTTTTGCTTTTATTTTTTAGGGTTTCTTGGCTTTTTCCTAAAAGCAATCAGTCTAAATTTGTCATCACACCCCCCATTTCTGTACCTCAGGGCCTCCTTTTCATCCCCTGGAATCTGGAAACCATATGTGTGGGCAGAAACCCCCCAGCATCCCCCAGCACCCTGGCCTAGCAAGGCCCCCATAGAGCCAGCATGTTTGATGGGGAAGAGCCTGCAGGCCAGGCTGGGACTTAGAAAGGGAGTTTCTCTTTGGACCTTCCCAGCTTAAGCCGTGGATAATCCGTGTGGTCTGGTGGTTAGGGCAAGAACACACGAGGTCTGTCCCCAGTAATCTCTTTGACTAACGCTTGAAGTGTGGGAAAGTCCGCTTGTCACCTAGGGGGACTCAGTTTCCCTACTCATTCAGGAACTCAAAGTTTCCCTACCTAGATCATCTCTTCACCTGCCTGGCTAGAGAGAATTTTCATCCAGAATATCTCATTCCACTCTGGATCTTACCTGAGGCAGAACTGAATCACAAATTCAAGACTCACCTGGGCATAGAGTGAATTCAAGATCAATCATGACATCTTAGTGAGATCCTTTCTCAGAATTTTAAAAACTGGGGGCAGGAATGGGGCGACTGAACCCCCCATTACCTCCAAAAGAGATGAAGGAAATAGATTTTTTTTTTTTTTTTGGCAAAGTGTCCCAAGTAGTGTAACAAACAGCCTGACCTGGGATGTGACTAAATTGCTTAATCCTGTTTTTGAAGGGAGCTTACTTATTTGCAATGTTCTTCCTCTCCCCCCACCACAGGGATCGGATCGATCCCAGGACTCTATACTTGTGAGGTGAGGCAGGCACTATACCACTGAGCCACACCCCCAGCCCCACTTTGTGAACCTCAGTTTTCTTATCTATAAACTAGAGACTGTTATTGTATGCACCACTCGATTAAATAAGAAAAATATGCAAAAGGGCCTACAGCTAAGCGTATTGTAAAAGCCCAATAAGTGGTTGTTATTCTTAGTGACATGTCAAAAGCTTGACAGGTGGGAGTGTATTTTCAGTACCTCCTAGACTTTCCTGCTAGGCTGTCCTGCCCAGATCTTCCCTGGGCTGCTCCCACCCCCAGCCCCCACCTCCTTGCTTTAGAAACACAAAGATGCAGCCCTAGTCCTTGTGGATCAGGGCTGAGGCCTGGCTGGTCTGTCCAGTCTCCATGGCGACTGGAGCCCTCCCCTCCTTCCTTCCTCCAGAGCTTTCTGTTTACTGTAAACAGCTGGCCCAGCTCAACCCCAGCTGAGCCGCCCAGGACCAGCCAGACCCTCTCTGAACCAGGGCCTGGCTTGATGGATGAAGGTCTTACGCTCAGTGTCCTCAAGATCCATAAGGCTTGAGCAGGCCACCTCAGCTAGCAGGGAGGGCAAAGGGAAGGGGGTGGGGGCTGTCAGATCAGGCCTCAGAGACAAGAAACAGATGCAGTGTAGTTAAAGAGGAGCTCTCCACTAGAGCCCGGGGGGAGTCTCTGGCTTGGCCTTAGGTTGACCTGGGTGCAAATTCTGTTTATTGATTTGTAAACTGCAGATAATGATACCTTGCTTGAAGGGAATGGTTGGCACTTGGGCAGATCGCAGATTGGTGTTTACACCTGCAATACTGGATCAGGGCTTGGTTCACACTATGACACTGGCTGCATTTGTTATATGACTGCTCGTTTACTCTTCTGCACAGGGTCCTTGCACCACAAGTCTTGGCTATTCTTTGACTTGGCATGCCTCTACTACACAAGCCTCTACACACACACACACATACACACACACACACACACACACACACACACAGGAGAGAGAGAGAGAGAGAGAGAGAGAGAGAGAGAGAGAGAGAGAGAGGGAAAGAGCGCAAGCGCATAGACGTGTTCACAGCAAGCATGCACACTCCATGCAGGGTATGAAGAGAAGAAGGTTCATGGGTTCAAGAATGGGAAGCCCAAAAGGATCTAGCTGTTTCCTAAGGCCATACCTAGACCAGAGCATGCTGACATTGGTGATGGAACACGCGTGTGCCATTTAGTCTAGGGCTTCACTCCACTCCTTCTACTAAGTCTCTAGGGCTGTACCTACCCTGTTAGTTCGGTGAGTACAATATAGTAGTACCAAGTAATCCTGTCAGGGTGAGGGTCCCCCTTTCTGCAGGTTATGTATTCGGGGTGATGATCTGGAATATGAGGCTACTGACTCCCAACTCCAGATGGGATCATGTTGCCCCTTTGATGCTCCGGCAGCCTTGGAAGTGCTGGCTAGTTAGGAGACTCCTGGCCTGAGATTTAGACTTGCCCTTCTAACCACCAGACCCACTCAGCAGTCCTGGGGCAGAAGCTGGGGTTAGGCAGGGGCATTCATTGATTTGACTCACTCCCCACAGGGCCATGAGTAAGTGCCACTCTGGATTTTCAGACCCACCTCACTCCCAGACATCTTGTTGGGGTCTTCCAGGACTGGGTCCTGGTGGTTCCCACATACAACCCTGGGGTTCCCTTCAGAGGAAGACTTGGGGGCTGGAAACCTGTGGGTCTAGCTGACTCTGCTGCTCCCACAATCCTCTTGCCCAAAATCTCTGCCTAACTGGAGTTTCTACCCTCACAACAGCCTAGACTACTTGAGAAAGAAGAGGAGCCCCCGGAACTAAAGTCAGCTGCGGAGACTGGACTGGAAATCCCCCACTTCTTACCTTGGCCACTTAGGGAAATGGCCTCCCAGCAGAGGGCCGCCTCCCGCCAGGGACTTTTCTCCTCGTGATGACACACAGAATACAGGGCAGCCTCAGGGACCCCAGCCTCGACAAGCTGTACTTTGCATGGTACTATCTGGGGCTTAAGTTGGCCTAAGGGAGGCAGGGAGAAGGCAGCCCCAGAGAACCAGTGAGGGGCAGCACCCAGAGCACCGCAGCCCCTCCTCTTGTAGCCAGTGTTATAGGACAGAAATGGCATTAACCTTGCAGGCTATTGTTTCAAATTATTTTTTCATTTTTTATTTTTTTATTTATTTTTTTATTGTTTCAATTTTTTTAAAAGATTTATTTATTAATTATATATTAATACACTGTAGCTGTCTTCAGACACACCAGAAGAGGGCATCAGATCTCATTACAGATGGTTGTGAGCCACCATGTGGTTGCTGGGATTTGAACTCAGGACCTCTGGAAGTACAGTCAGTTCTCTTAACCACTGTGCCATCTCTCCAGCCCTATTGTTTCAAATTATTAATGTATTTTTAAAGTCTTATTTTTACTTTATGTGTATGAGTCTTTGCCTATGTGTATGTGTGCCATGTGTGTGTCTGGTGTCAAAGGAGGTAAGACTATTGGATCCCCTGGATGTGGAATTACAGACAGTTGTGAGCTTCCATGTAGGTGCTGGGAACCCCACCCTGTAAAGACACAAAGAACCTTAACATCAGAGCCATGTCTTCAGTTCCAAATGCCCCAAATCTTCCTTCCTATTTTCCCCTCACTTTGGTACTGGAGTTTGAAACATTCCTAGCTCTCATTTCTCTCTGTGTTCTCTCTTTCTTTCCACACATAACCCCTCTCCCCACCATGTGTATGTGTGTGGATGTGTAAATGCACAAAGAGAGAGAGAAAGAGAGAGAATCTCACTAAATTTCTAAGACATTTAACTTCCTAACCTGCTACTTCAGGTAGCACCCCGCCCCCAGCAGCTAGGATTACAGGTTTGTACCACCAGAGCCAGCAAAGATTTTTAATTTTTCCTGTTTTGATTACTATGTGTGTGTGTATATAATATATATATACATATATATTATACATATATAATATATATGTATATATATTATATATATATATATATATATATATATATAATAAAATATATGGTATGTATGTATGTTGTATGTGATAAGGACTCTCAATGAATCTGAATTTTCTTTGTTTTCCTTTCTCTCTCTGCTGGGAATCTGAACTCAGGTCTTTCTGCTTATGTATCAAGTGCTATTTGTGTGGCAGAACTTCTCCTGGGAAGATGCAACACACATCAACTCACTCCAGATAGGGAACCCATGACAGACCAAAGTACAGAGAATACCAGAGTCCAACTTGGTACACCAGTGAGGTCTATCGGAGTTGCTACAGGAATATTCATGAAGGGTTATTTATAGGAACAGAAACGACTCAAAAACTTGGGACCTGAAGCACACAGGTCACACAGGTCACAGTGTCCTCCTTTCTTAGTGGCTCAGTTGATCTAACCCTCTTCTAGGCAGCTGGCCTGGTCTCAAGAGTGTTTTCTGTTTGTTTGCTTGTTTTTGTTTTGCTTTTGCAGGTTGGTTTGTCTAAGAGTCTTCCTTGCAGGTTGGATTGATTCCTTTGGAGTGACTTTTAACTTTTATAGCTTACTGTGGCTGGGCAGGGCCTAGTGAATCTGGTTAGTTTCAGGGACTTCCTGAAGCTATTTTGAGTTGCTTCCTTCTTAATGAAATTCCTGTAGGATGTAATGTTTCTATCTCAAAAACAAAAAAACTATTACATAAGTGCTCTTATCCACTGAGCTATTCTCTCAGCTTCCAGCTACTGTGTGCTTTTGTTATTGTTGTTGGGACAGGATCTCATTATGTTGCCCAGGTTCACCTTGAACTCCTGGGCCTGAGGATACTTGTCACGTCAGCCTTTGAGTGACGGGGTGAAGGGATTCTAGCCAGCCAGAGCATTGCAAACATGTCTCTTTCAAGCTGTGCCCTTCTCCCTGACTCCATCTGCCTTCCTAAAAACCATTAAATTCCATTCCTAAAGCTAGACATCAAGGTCTATTCCCTTTTTTGGCTACTTCCTCATCCTGAGGCTGACTACCAAGGTCCAGCTATCAAAGTATTGAAGTCCAACAATTAAAAACCCCCCTTGGCTCGCCTAATTAATATGCCCAATTAAAATTAAATACCTTGTCTTAATATGGGGTTCCTTCTTTACCTTTATAAACTGCCATTTTTCCTATGTGCCACACCTGTCTATCCAGAGGTACTCCTTTGTCTCTCTGGGACAAATATCTCTGCTTCCTCTTCCTTGTTCCCATCCTCTTCCCCCTCATCCTTTATCTCCTGTCTTTGTCTCTTATTCCCTGCCTTCTGTCCCTCTGGGGCAAATAAAGCTCCTTTGTGTTGAGAACTTGGTCTCGGGGGTCCTAGGCCAGTACTGATTTTTTTCTTTAAGTGTAAGCTAACACTTGTGAAAACAGCACCTCGGATTTACTTTTAGCTTTGTTTATTTACTTATTTATTCTTGTGGTTCAGTGGCTGGAACCTAGGACCTCAAGCATGCTAGGGAAGCATTCCACCACAACTACATCCTCAACCTATGTGAATACTTATAAGCACAAAGCTTGAACAATGGGTATGGAGGAGGGGTCCTGAGGACCAGAACCTGAAGGTCATTCTCAGCTGCATAGAGAGTTCAAAGGCAGCCTGGGCCATGTAAGAACTTGTCTGAAAATAAAAGTGAAGAATTTTTAAAGGGCTAAGTTTGTGCATGATGATACACACCTGTAACCTGGGAAGTAAAGGCAGGAACATCAACAATTCAAGGTCATCCTTGGCTCCAAAACAAGTTCAAAGACAGTTTGTATTATATGAGACACTTGTTCAAAAAAATTAAAATAAGTTTTTTTTGAAAGAGAGAGCTATGGATCTACTTTAGCATATGTGATAAAGAACCACAAATAAAACAGAAAGAAGGAAAGGAAGTCATGTGTTAAATATTACTAGAATTCAAAAGGCTGGAGAGATGACCTGGTAGCTATGGGCACTTGCTATTCTTCAGAGGACCTGAGTCCCATTCCTAGCATTCACATGGTGACTTACAACTGTAACTCCATGCCGGGCGGTGGTGGCGCACGCCTTTAATCCCAGCACTTGGGAGGCAGAGGCAGGCGGATTTCTGAGTTCGAGACCAGCTGGTCTACAGAGTGAGTTCCAGGACAGCCAGGGCTACACAGAGAAACCCTGTCTCCAAAAAAATAAAAAACAACTCTGACTCCAGCTCCAAGGAATCAGATACTCTCTTCTGCTCTCCCTGGGCAACAGGCATGCACATGGTGCACGTATATGCAGATAAAACACCTATACACATAAAATAAAACAAATCTAAAATTAAAAAAAAATGCAACTAGGGT
Organism: Grammomys surdaster; assembly: GCF_004785775.1. Taxonomy (NCBI): domain Eukaryota; kingdom Metazoa; phylum Chordata; class Mammalia; order Rodentia; family Muridae; genus Grammomys; species Grammomys surdaster. Next base: position 21,705,872 of record NW_021604618.1, read on the forward strand.
TCACTTTTCATCTTAGCTAAAAAGTAAATTTCAATAGAAACTCTGTTTCTCTTGAGCGTCACCGCCCCTCCCCTCATGGCTGCCATGCCTGGTCCTGCACACAGTCCACAACATGGTACCATCCTGCTTATGGAGGACAGACGTCACCTTAAAGGAGATCATAAGGCACAAGTGGGTCAGTTAGCCTCGTCGGGTACTGCAGAATGTGATCTAGAAAGTCACACCTGGAATCCTTCTGTGTGCTGACATTTCCTTTACATTTATTTCTGTATTTTGTGTATGTGTGCATACACACAAATGCACGTGCTGTGGTACACCTGTGGAGGTCAAAGGACCTCTCCTTCTGTGTGAGTTCCAGGGATCAAACTCAGGCCATCAGGTTTTGTGGGGAGCATCCTTACCCCTGAGCCGTCTCCCTGGCTGTCAGTTGTCATTAGATTGAAAGGGACTTAATCATCATAAGCAAAACCCTATTGCTGCAATACTGTAGGTTCTCCACCCCAAAGATCCAAGCAGCCTTACCCCAGCACTAAGTACCCCAGTGCTACAACTGGGAGTTGATTGTTTGGGGGATGTAGTTCAGTTGGTGGAGGGCTAGCCTAGTGTACACAGAGAGCCCTGGTTTAGGTTCCTAGCACTCAATAAACTGGATCAGAAATTCGTGGTCTTCCTTGGCTACAAAACAATTTTGAGTTCAGCCAGGAGTACATGAAACCCTGCCTCAAAAATATAAGAAAGTGGGAATTTATAGAGGAAAGATGTACACATAGTGTTGATGGTGTCTGCTTCTGTTTTCTGGTCTGTTCTCTGTGGAGTCTTCATGAAGGCTACAGGAAATGGAGGTGTTTGCTGTTAGCAACTTTTGGTGTATTTGTGTGTGTGTGGTGGTGAGGTGGGGTTGTCTTCTCCCAGCCTCCACCATGTAGCCTAGACTGACCTTGATCTCAATATGTAGCCCAAGCTCCTGCCTTAGTACCCTGAGCACTGGAACTACTTACTCACTTGAACCACTATACCCAGCTCGTGTCCAGTCAGGAGAAGCTTCTGACAGCGAATCAGATCATTTTCATCTGTGTCCTCACAACAAGACCCATCTGGGTAAGTGAGGCAGGAAATCAATATGGCCATGTTGGAGATGCACAGCCTAAAACAGCAGGGTGCAGCGAATTGCCCAGAGCCACACTGATTGGCAGAGCTGAGGTTCCTGTGTGTGCTCGCTCTTCTTTATGTTCTGCCACAAGGCTGCCTGGTGGTTTGGAATTCTGACGTCGAAGCTGTAGTTCCCAGAGCACATGGGAGTCCCATGCCATGTGTGCAGGGAGGGGGAAGATGACCTCTCTGCCACTCTAGGGAGAGGGCCAACCCAGGACCTTCTCCCTGTCTTTGAACATGTAGCCTAGCTTTCTGGTCTGCTGTCTGTGGAGGCTTTGTGAAAGCTACAGAAAATGGAGGTTCTCACCATTAGCAACTTTGTGTGTGTGTGTCTGTGTGTGTGTGTGTGTGTGTGTCTGTGTGTGTGTGTCTGTGTGTGTTGGTGGTGAGGTGTCTCCATAAGCAATACTTCTATCAGGGAGCTGAGGAGGGGACAGGTATGCACTTTTCCCAGTCCAGAACTAAGTCAAAGTTGCCCCCCTGTGTCCAGTGAGCCAGGCTGGCTTGAGGGCCAGACTTCCTCCTTCACTCACAAGCTCAGATCTGGGAGGGTGGTAGAGGGAGAGTGAAGGGCAGCCTCAGCTTCCAGCCCTTCCCCCCTCCCTGACAGCTGTAATCTGCTTGGGAAAATCTCCCCCCTCCCACCACCCCCCCTTCAAACAGGAAAAAATATTAGTTGTCCCGATAACAAGGAAAACAAAATCCAGTGCAGGGCATCAGAGACTTCCTGAGGCGGGAACAATGTCCAGGGAGAGCTCAGTGGAGAAGGGCTAAGTTGGAAGGCTGAGTGGGAACCCTAAGGACACTAGTCCAGTCCTATCCGGCTGGCGGGGGAGGGGGATGACAGATCGAGGAACTTGGAAAAAAGATTTCCACCCCCCAAAACCTTGAAGTCTGGGCCGGTTAGCTACATCCGGGAAATGATTCACGACAGGGTCACGTCCCCACACAGAGTTCTAGCCCCTTTGCTCAGGTGCTAGAGCCTACCTCACTTCTCTCCTGGACCCAGCCTGTTTTCTCATGGAATAGCTATAGGCCCTAAGGGATTGTGAATAAGGAAGAAGAGTCACTTCCAAGTGACCACTTGACTGAAGCCACCGGGGCCTATCAACGCTCCTCCTTGCCCACAGCCCCTTCCCTGGGTAACTTTCCACAGTGCTAAGAGCTGGATGCTTGTGAATATCTTATTCCTTGTCCCTGGGTGAGGATACTCTTCTGGGGCAGCACTGGCCCCGGGGCCCAGTGGGTGGGTGTGATCTCTGAGCACTCAAGGCTTTGCAGGCAGGCACCCCACCCCAGGGGATAGCTTTAGAAACAACTACCCCTAGGCCTTATCTTAGACCAGTTCCATCAGAATCTCCAGAAAACCACTCCAGTGACTCCCCCGTTGTGTGGCCTTGCTCTAAGCCCCTGTAGCCTGTTAGTTGCTTCCTGTCTCCTTTTCATCACCACCATCACAGTTGGACCTTTGGATCCAGCGGGAGCCCCTCAGAAGTGGCCTTGTAGGCTGGTGGTCTCTGGAGGTGTGTACAGAGTTCTCTGGGCCCAGCTGGAGGCCAGCTGCCTAGCCCAATAGCAGGTTCTGGGTTACTCCAGCCCCTCCCTCTGCTTCTCCTTCCCCCTGGGCAATGAAGCCTTAGGCCTTTGTTCTCAACCAACAGGAGTGTGACCAGAAACCCACCCACAGTTTAATTACAGTCCCATTCAGTGGCCACAGGCTGGCCACCATCCTCACCCAGCCTGCTCAGCTTCGGCCCCATGGGGCCTCCAGCCCAGGCCAGCCCAGTGCAGCTCCCCCATGTTCAGGGTCACACCAGCTTTGTTCTCAGAAGGACCTACATCTCCCCTGTCCTAGTACCTTCCTTCATCCCTTGTTCTGCACAAAACATAAATGCTGTGACCTCCCTGGAGCCTGAGTGACCCTGATACAGTGCTGCTCTGTGACAGGCTGCTGTGCCAACTCCTGGGCTTTCCTCAAGTCCTCAGAGTCAAATATGATTTCCGGCTCACTTTTGAAAAACATGATTTATTTTATTTTATGTGAGGCACAGTTTGCCTTCATGTGTGTATGTATACCACACGGTGTGCTCACAGAGGTCAGAAAGAAGAGAGCATGGGGGGCCCTGGACCTGAAATTATGGTGGATTGTAAGCCTCCATATGGGTGCTGGGAACTGAACTCAGGTCCTCTGCAAGAGCAATGGGTGCTCTGCCGAGCCATCTCTCCAGCCCCAACTCACTTTGTATTGTTCATAAGTATGTGCCCGGTCACCTGCTCAAGTTTGTGGGGGATATGTACTCAGAAAGTTAGCCACCCTGCTCTCAAAGGCCTGGTCAGATAGAAGGAGGCACCATCACAAGGCTGTGGTATTTACAGTCCCTTAGACCTTCCCAAGGGCTCTGGCCAGGGTGGTAGGTGGAATACTGCACTTTGTTCAGTGACTATTTGGTTGGTAGGTGACTTTCCAGCTGAAGATAGACACCTCAGGAGCAGGGCAGCATGGCTTCCCCTACAGCAAAAAGCTGGAGAAAAAGAAAGACAGAATGGAATGTCACCTGAAGCCTGGCCAAAACGAAGCACTTAAGGTCCTCTTTAACTGCTGTCCAGGCATTTGGCATCTAATGGACTTGCAAGTGAGAGCCCATTGGTTGCCATACCTTCTGCTCAAGGAGTCCTGCTCACCTGAAGGACAACCTGGAGGAGCTGGACCTTAGAGAAGTTTTTGTGTTCTCCATGAGGGGACCATCTTGGGTCTCTCCTTTCCCTCTGGAAGAGGCAGACATGGTCCCCAGTCCCCATCACAGTATTTTTCAAACAGGTGAAAGATGCTGTGGACAAATGGCCACCTGGTTGTGGTCAAGGGGAAGCCCCAGTGTGTGTCCCCAGAGATATGTAACTGGCGAAGGCACTGCGTGCAGCCTGTCTCTCCGTAAGCTGACCCTTGGCCTGGGCAGTGGGGACCAGGCCTCAGAAGCTTGGAGTGAGGGGGCCTGGGCGGGGGTCTTGTCCCAGCTGCCCAGCTATGGGTACTAACAGGTCACGCCAGGGGCACCAGAGATGGGGGGGACCACCACCTGTTTTTCCTTGTTTTGTTTTCAGGGCGCTAATTACTGTGCTGAGCTTGGAGCTGCCTAATGAGGCAGTTTGGATTTCCTGTTGTTCTGGCTTCCCAAGACCCTTAAAGGGCCAGCATCGAACTGGGAATATGCTCTGGGTGGGACAGCACAGTCTCACAGGGGTGAACACAGAAGAGCTATCTCTGGGCAATGAGCTAAGGAACCTGTTCCATTCACTGCTTCCCTACCCCCTAGGTGTGCCCACCCAGAAGTGCTCTCACCGGAAACAGGAGCCTAAGAACCTTGTGGTTTGGCCAGGGCTCAGGGTGGGGTGAGGGAGGCAAGAAGGCCAGAGCTGGGGAGGAAAGGCTGGTGATGTCACCAGTGCCCAGACTGTGAGAACCACTGCAGCACCAGGCAGGAGGGAAATGCTGTGACGTCCTGTCGTGTGCACCCCCCCCCCACACACACACACTCTTCCCGCTGAAAATAAATACTTGTTGTCTGAGAAACCTGAGCCACTTCTGAAGGGCAGGCTGCAGACCAGGCTACCCCTAATTCAACCCCCTCAGTGCCACACCAGCATGGCCTGCAGAATGCATCCAGTTCTTTTGCACTTTGGGATTCTCCTTGGCTACCCCTAAGAAGCTAAGCACTGGGATGTCAGGAGTGCACTCACATGCATATCACAGACTGCAGACAGACTAGTAGGCAAGTGAGGAGTCTCCATCTGTCTGCTTGAATCTCCCTCAGATCTGAAGCACAGCCTTGGCTGCAGGATCTATCCTAAGTGGCCCCCTGGGCTGAAATGTCCAGGCTGCAGATTCCCCTGGGTACCTAGGAGGCCAGGCCTGAAGCACCCTCCCCTGCAGACAGGGTGACGACATTGTTGTTCTTATACTACAGGGCCTTCCGCCTGAAGTTCCGGCTCCTAAATGGTGGGAATAAGGGTCCCCGAGACAAAGTCGGCCTGGTTCCCGCAGCCACCTCAGAATGGACGGAATCCCCATTGTGTATGGTCGCCCCATGCCCGCCCTCACTTACCCTCACCGGACATGCCAACAAACAGCTCATTGAGCCTGGGGAGGGCCCCCCCCCCGAGAGACAACAATGTCCCCCAGAAGGCCACAGTAGTGAGCTCAGCTGGGGGTGGAGGCTATCATGGAGAGTGATGATCTCAGCCTTGGGTGAGCTGGCCAGTGTGACAAGCCGACCTGAGCCTGGCACCCCAGTGAGACTGAGAAGGGCTGAGCCTGCAGCCTCACTCTAACTGCTCCACCCCCATGCTGGGAGCAGACTAGGACTTCCCATAGTCATAAGCTGCACCTGCCCGAGTGCCAAGCAGGTGCAGCTGGTGAGTCCTTGGAATCCAGAAGAGATATCTTGGACCCAAGAGACTGGTGAAGACATCATGGAGGTCCAGACCAAACAGCTCTCCCAAACCATCTGCCCACACTGATCACAGTAGAACTTGCAGATCAACAGTGAATGTACTTCCTGTGACCAAATCTTCTAAAGAGACTGGGACAGTCTTGCAAAGTGTTGAAACCTGGGTGGGAGGTATTCAAGCCCTTACACAGCACAGAACAGGTCTAAGTGTTCCTGAGAACTCACCTAACATAAAGCATTTGGTATAGACGGCCAGATGCATGGCCTCAGGTCATTCTCCCAAAATACTTTTGTGGATTCCAGACTTGAGTAAACCTTTTCTCCTCTGCTGACCAAGTCTCAGCTGTCAAGCAGGACAGCCTGTGACTGACATAGAAGGAACTGGGGTGCTCTAATATGTGACCAAGCTGCCTCTACTCTACAGAAGCTGGACAAGCCAGGAGCAGGTTTGCAGAGACTGACTTGGAAAAGCGGGGGTGGGGGGTGTCTTTGGGGGTTAGAAGTTGGAACCCTGCCTGCATAGAAGCCATGGGGACTAATCCTGGCAGGTCGCTAGGGCTCTGGCATTGTCGACTACCCAGCCATCCATCCATGGAAGCTGTTACCTCAGGAGCAGACCTGGGCACTTTGGTAAAATTGGTCCCCAGCCTCACATGCAGGAAAGCTCTGTGCCTTTGGCCTCTCTACGCCACCCCACACTCTGTGTGCCACCGCCAGGGGGTAGCCATACAAGCACCTCTGCTCCATTGAGACTGAATTTATCTGCCTGGTGAGTTTCCATACCATGATCACTAAGCTCATATCCAGCCTCACAGGTTAACTCTCTGTCCTCTACCCGACTCTGCCAGGAACACCTGCTCATTTCCTCTCTCATCCTCTCAGTGCCCCGTTAGGAATGGTCTCCTTTCCCCTTTGCAAGGGCAGTTCTCGGGCTGGAGAGACGGCTGAGGGGATAAGAGTGTTTGCTGCTATTCCAGAAGAGCAGAGTTAGGTTCCCAGCATCCAGGTCAGGGAGCTTGCAACTACCGATCAGGTGATCTGGCACCCTTTTCCGGCCTCTACAGGTACCTGCACACATGTAGGAAGCATACACACATATATACAAACACATAAGTTAAATAAACAAATACAATAAAGTTCTGGGTTTTAGTGGGTTTTTGTTTTTTTGTTTTTTTGTTTTTGTTTTTCCAGGTCTCGTGTAAACCCTGCCTCCTGGACAAATCTTCCTCTGAGACTTCCCGTCGGCTAGCTACCACGACCTTTTCTTTTCTTTCTAGTTTTCTTCCTTTTTTTCTTGTTTTGTTTTGTTTGTTTGTTTGTTTGTTTTGGTTTTTTGAGACAGGGTTTCTCTGTGTAGCCCTTGCTGTCCTGAAACTTACTCTGTAGACCAGGCTGGCCTTGAACTCAGAAATCCCTCTGCCTCCCAAGTGCTGGGATTAAAGGCGTGCACCATCACGCCCAGCTTCTTTTTTTCTTTTAAAAGTATATTAATGTATTCTCTCTCTCTCTCTCTCTCTCTCTCTCTCCCTCTCTCTCTCTCTCTCTCTCTCTCTCTCTGTGTGTGTGTGTGTGTGTGTGTGTGTGTGTGTACCAGAGAGCATACATAGGGGTCAGAGGACAACCTTAGGTTATAGTCTTCACCTTTTACCTTATTTTTTTTAAGACAGGTTTTCTCATTGTTCTAGATCCTTCCTTCTTTGCCCCCATTTTCCTGTAGACATACTGGGATTACAGACACAGTCACTAACCACAGCACCTGGCTTGTTTGTTTTTGTGTTTGTATTTTGAGACAGGGTTTCTCTATGTAACCCTGGCTGTCCTGAAACTCCTCCCTGTGTAAATCAGGCTGGCCTCAAAGATCTACTTGCCTCTGTTTCCGGAGTACTGGAATTAAAGGCGTGTGCCACCAAGCCTGGCTGCCCCTGGCTTTTGTGTGGGTGCTGGAGATTCAAACTCCAGTCTCCCTGATTACACAGTAAGGCCTTTACCTGTTGTCTCACTTTTCCAACCTCCTACATTCCTTTTCCTGTGCCTTCATCTTGTTTCCCCTTCCCATGAACAGAGAGTCAAATCCTGTATGCCCTGTGGCCTCACAAGGTGGCTGTCCCCCCTGGGTGGCTCTTGTGCCCAGCCTTTGAATGTATGTTTCCTCCATGCTTATGCTTACACACATGCATATGAACTCAGTGGGGCCTCAGGAAAATGAACCACAAACCTATAGTAGGTAGCATGCTCTCTCTCTGTGTGTGTGTACACACGTGTGGCTTCCCAGGGCTTCATGAAGCTACCCAGGACTTCATGCACGTTAAGTACATGCCTTCCCACTGAACTGCACGCCCAAGCTCTTGGCTGCACTCTTGATGGATTTGTCTTGGTGCCTGGGAGCTGCAGTGACAAGAGGAGGTATCAAGGCCATAAGAGCAGAGAGGAAGGTGGGGAAGAGGCACAAGGAGGTTCTCAGACGCCAAGATAACTCTGACAATGGCGGTTGGTGCTCCTGCGACCTAAGTAAGACCCTGGAGAAGGGCAAGTGGCCAAAGAAGTGTTGAGGTCTTGCTCTTTGTTGCTGAGTGCACAGAGTTAGCTGTACATAGTGAGGACCCTGACTTTTCACCATAGCTCAGGTATTTCAGTCCCCAAACCTTGATTTTCATACAATGGTACTCAAAGGGCTGCAGGAAAGAAAAGCAGCATTTTGAGTATTTTTCTAGATACTGGGCAGGAGGTTCTCTGTTAACCCCAGACAGGTCCAAGTTATTCATTAGCAAACATCAGTATGCAATTCTCATTAACTCCAGGGGAGAGTTCAACTTGGATTAGCAACTAGGATACACAGTGTAGACACTCTGACACAGGAAGTCCTCCCATATGTCTAACCTAAATCCTTCCTGCCACCACTGAAACCCATTTCCTCTTATTCTGACTGTGTTGGGAGAAAGGGATAGTCTGCCGCTGTGCTCTGCTTTAGACCCATCACCTACTTGAGGATGGTGGTCAGCTCTCTCCTTAGTGACCTCTTGGCTCACATAGCTGTTCAGAATTGGCACCTGTCCCCAGGCTCTTTCCCCAGTCTCTTTCTCTTTATGTGAGAAATATGCAAAGGTACTTCCTGGTCCAGGCCTGACCCTTCCAGGAGACTGCGGGGCACAGGGCTGATTAAACCCCACTCCTAGGTTCCTGTTGGTAGACAAAGACAAGGGTGTGGCCCTATCCCCCATCTCTTGCTTGTCCTGAGTGGCAGTTGGGATCAGAGATCAGAGATCATGTCAGGAAATGAGAGGGCAGAGTTGCTTCTGAGAGATGAGTTGGGCATTCGTGGGAGAAGGTGTGGGGCACAAACGTACCCAGGGACTCTCAGAGGTTGGGTCCATATGAACTTGCAAGCTAAGGAAAGCTTGAAGCTTAAAGGAAGGTTGTGAGGAGAGTGGAGACCTGGACTGCTTTGCTTCTAGGAAAGGCCCAGGAGAAAGTAAGCCTGTAGAGAGGACACTAAAGGTCAGCCTGGCAAAGGGAGGGGTCGGCCTGGCAAGGGGAGGGGTAGGCCTGGCAAGGGGAGGGGATGAGCAGATGAAGCAGCTTCTTTGGAAACCACAGGATGAAGAAGTCAGGCTGAGAGGGTGAACGGCTCCTCTCCACGGGCCACGTTCCTCAGCCCAGATTATGGTTGGAGGCAACGAGCATTTGGACGCTGAAGAGCACACATCAGGAGACCTCCAGCCTGACATGTGTTTTCAGTTCAAGATTTTTGTTTTGTATTTCAAGACAGAGTTTCTCTGTGTGTAGCCCTGGCTGTCCTGGAACTTGCTTTGTAGATCAGGCTGGCTTGAACTCACAGATTCGCCTGCCTCTGTCTTCCAAGTGCTGGGATTAAAGGCATGTGCCACCACACCGGGCTAGGATTTTTTTCCTTAGACAGGATCTTACTAGATAACCTTTGGTGTCTGGAACCTCTTCAGTTCATAGAACAGACTGGCCTCGAACTCAACTGCTTGCCTCTACCCCCTGATTTTGTTTTGAGTTTTCTTTTTTTTTTTTTTTTTTTGGTTTTTCGAGACAGGGTTTCTCTGTGTAGCCCTGGCTGTCCTGGAACTCACTCTGTAGACCAGGCTGGCCTCGAACTCAGAAATCCGCCTGCCTCTGCCTCCCAAGTGCTGGGATCAAAGGCGTGCGCCACCACCGCCCGGCTGTTTTGAGTTTTCAAGTGTTTCTATGTGTGTGCCATGTGTAGGTCCCTGAGGGAGTTAGAAAAGGGAGTCAGACATCTTGGATCTGGAGTTATAGATGACTCTGAGCTTCTCGACGTGGGTGCTGGCAACCACACTAGGGTCCTCCAGAAAACTAGGAAGATTAACTAGAAGTTAAGGATGGCCTTGAACTCCTAACCCTCCTTCTACCTCCATGTGCTGGGATTACACTACTTCCAGTTAAGCCCAGGGTCCCTCAGTGAGATAGTCCTGAGCCTTCCCTCCTGTCCCATGCCTCCCTGCTCATTGGTAGATCGTGGACAGGAAGGAACCGGGGAAGGGGAAACCAGCGCTCTGGGCAAGATGCCATGGAGGCTGCCTTAAACCCCAACCTCCTCTGTGGCTGGAAATACCCGCTGTGTTGTTCCTGGCCCTAGCTTTCCAGGCATCTCCTGGTTTGGCAGATGTAGCTGAGGCAGCTGTGGGGTCATCATCAAGCTGGCCCTTGCTACCAGGCTTATCTCAGTTCTGCAGCTGCCAAGTCTATGCCCTGTTCCACGGTCTTTCTTTTTAACCCAGCACCCAAGAGGCCATAAGAAAGCTTCCCACTCAGAATGCACAGTCAAAAAGAAGCTTCTGGAATCCTTAGCTTCTCCTGTCAGGCCTACTGTCTCTGCAGCCCCTAGATGCTCTTATTGAGAAAGAAAAGCCCCTCAGTTCCAGGATCCATGTACTGGAAAGCCAAAGAAACAGTATGAAACTACTCCAGGCCCTAGGTGAGGACCCCAGAAGAGATGGGAGGGCTTCCTGGCCTTAGGAGAAACCCAACTCTACCATGTCTAGTAGTCCAGCCCACTTGGGCACCCTTTATTTAGCATATGTTGAGTCGTCAGTCATGAGCAATCAGCCAATGGACAGTGAGGTGGGCTCTCTTGGAGGTGTGAGGGAAGCTGAGCCTCTCTGGGTGGCCAGCACCCTCACTGATTAGATCCATTCAAGGACAACACCTCTTTCTGCAGGCCACTGCTCTGAAAGACCACCCTCAGGAGGAGGGCTGTCTCAGTGGGAAGGTTTTCTCTAGAAAGCCAAAGCCTAGGCAGCTATTCTCCAGGTTGTTTAGTCAAGAACCTTATCACAGGCCTCCTACAAAAAAAGGCCCCGAAACCTTGACTTTTCACTCTCTTCTCTTTCCCCTCCTCCATTCTGCTCCTCTTGCCTCTTCCTTTAGGTGTGTGTCTGTCTTTTCCTCTACCTGTGAAATCATTTGTGCCCCGCCCCACAAGGTGGCCTCTGGTTGTCTTCATGTCGCCTAGAGGGAAAGAAAGGAACTAAATTATTCTTTGAGTCTTGCAAACTGCATAGTCCAATACCTTCACCCTCCCAGGTCGCTATTACTATCACACTGGAGAGATGAAAGAACAGACATAGAGCCCTGGTTAAGTTTCACGGCCAAGTCCGAGTTATACTCATTAACCAGACCAAGAGGAGAATGGGCTGAGACCGAAGGCCACCTCAGTGTTCAGGCCTTGCTCGGTTTTCCTCTTCAAACGTTAGAACCCGTTGTGACTTACAATACCATGCCCCTCTTCTCTCCCTAGCCCTCGGATTTTATCATCAGTTCCTGCATCCTGTTTCTTCCTTGAAGCCCCCCAGCCGGTCCTCGAGGCCAATGCTAAGTCATCATCTTCCTCTCTCCTCCCTCAGCCTCAGGCCTATTCTCTGGGGAATCCACTCTGACCCTGGGCAAAAACTCCAAGTACGCAGTTTCTCTAAGAGGCAGTAGGGAAAAGTGCGCCGCGCTGCGGGGCGCTGCTTGCTAAGCGGGAAACCGGTTCCTAACCGCTGGCGCCCCTCGAGGGGAGGGAAGAGGGCGGAGGTGCTTCTGCGGCGGCATCTGTCCGAGGCGGGCGGGAAGCTGCTGCATTAAATTGTAAAATCGATTTATTGACCGGCAGGTGCGAGCAGCGGCAGATGGAGAGCAGCGCTGCCGGGGCGCATCTGCGGGGAGCGGCGGCATCGATCCTGGCCCCCCTCTGAAACCGTTCGTCTTGGGCCTTTCTGTCGGTTCAGTCCTAAATGCAGGGCCAAGGTCCGAGAATCTGCGGCGCCTGAGAGGCTAGAGTAGTTCATTTCCCTTCCCCTACCCCCTCCTGGCCTCAGGGCCCTAGCTGCGCCCCCACGGCTGCCAGGCTCTGCCAGCCCCACTGCCCCAGTTGGCACGCGGCGGGCCAGCCTGACGCGTGGCAGCGCCCTGCGGCAGATGAGGCACGCGCCGGCCTCATTTCAATGTGAATGGATCGAATGAAGCAGCCATGTGGCAGCAACAGTTTGCAAATCTCCCCGCCTTCTGTGCAACTCCCCGGCCGCGGCTCCCAGCACGTGGCCCCTTCTCCGCAGCGACCGCAGCAGAGTCTCTCAAGGCTTAAGTGCCCCGCCCCCAGCCTGTCCTGCGGGCGCAGTAGCCTAGACCCCACCTCGCCTCTACCCAGGTGCAGTGTTCCAGGTCCAGATCGCTGTCCCCTGGGAAGGGTAGTGGGCGAGAGGAGAGATAACACCGCGCTGGAGGCCTCCGAGCTGCGCTGGTGGCCCTGGGGAGCGCTTGTAGGCTTCTGACTAGGAAGGAGGCCCGAAGCCGCACCCCAGTAACCTGTGGCCAGTTTGGGGATACGGTGGAAAGACAACTTTGGCGTTTTTTTTTTCAGTTCTGGAGGCTGGTTCTGCATAATGAGAGAAACTGAGAAGTAGAGTGCACAGTGGCCAATAGGAGGGAACAGTAGAAGCAGAAGACTTGTAGGGAGAAAGGCTTCGCCTGGCCTCCCCGCTACTCGTGCTTCAGAGCTGGGAAATGTTGAGGGTGCCGTGGGGTTGAGAAGCTGTGGGCCCAAGGAAGGACTGTAGTTTATGGGAACTCGGATCGTATGGCTTAGAGACCTATGGAGCATCTACACCAGGGTCAGAGTCAGCCGGCCCTGCTTAACTAGCCTCACAACCTTCCATTCCTTTGAGTAACCAGAAGGGTGTTGTCTTTCTTCCTGCGGAGTAACAGAGAAGGGCTCCAGCTGTGTGGTCTGAAGAGACGCTGGGCACCACAACTTGAGCCCTTCGTGCCTAGCAATCTGGGTAAAGATTGATCCCAGCAGATGGAAACTCGAGCGGGGACCCAAGGCTAAGGGTGGTGTCCTGTCTAGGAACAGTGTAAATAGCTGGTTCTGGTGAAGAGAATAAAAATTAACACTTTCCTTCCTAGGTCAGAAATTTTCTAAGTGGATGATTTACATTGTCCATTTCTGAGGAAAATGTTAATTTCGACTTTTGTTTGGTCTTTTACTATTTGCCAAATATTTTGGCACATTAATGTGTATGAGGGTAGGCCACTTCCAAGACTAACAGATATCCCGTGTGGAAGTAAATGACTCCCTTGGGAGTCTAGCAAGTGCCGGCGTTAGAGTTTCTACGAACTCCTAGGCTAGGATTTTAGGATGAAAACTAATAGAGCCAGGTGGGGTTGCACACGCCCATCTCCAGGAGAGAGAGAGAGAGAGAGAGAGAGAGAGAGAGAGATCGCCCTCTGGCATTCTAGGCAGGTCTACTGACGCATAGAGGATGCAGGAAGAGAGGATTTGGAAGTCCACTTGCCAGGACCGCCGGGAGGTACGCCCCGAGCTCCCCCTCCCTCGGGCCTGGGACTCGGCTTGCCCATAACCTACATTAACTCACTAGTGCAGCCTGGGCCCATCTGCCGGCCCCCGCCTCACCTCGGTTCCCCACGCCAACCCTCTCGCGCCAGATGGTGGCTGGGAGGGGTGGACGTGCGTGGGGGACCCCAGAGCCTGTCGCCTCACCTCACCCCACCCCCATCCCACGCTCACAACCTCATGTTTCTCAACCCCCCCTCAATCCTCCATCACCACCACCCAAGTCAAAAAATCAGACCATGTTCGTCATTGGCAGCTGTTGGGCTCCACTTCCCCCTACCACGGCCTCCCTGGGGCTGGAGCCGCGTCCCTGCTCCCCTCAACCCCCGCCCGCACTGATCTTATCGTCCGAGGACAGCCAGCCATCACCAAGCGGGCAGGCTGACAGCTGAAGCCACAGGGCCCCCACTGCCCTCAGTGTAGGGGAGAGAGAGAGAGAGAAAGAGACAGAGACACAGAGAGAGAGAGAGAGAGAGAGAGAGAGAGAGAGAGAGAGAGAGAGA
>NW_021604618.1:21719860-21743846 GCF_004785775.1 Grammomys surdaster
AGAGAGAGAGAGAGAGAGAGAGAGAGAGAGAGAGAGAGAGAGAGAGAGAGAGAGGTCTAGCACCCCCAAGACTGGGAGAAGCCAGCCCTCAGGGTCTGCGGTCTCGGGGGACCACTACGGGTTCTGGGAAAGCAGCTGCAGGGTTTGTGCTCGGAGGCCACCCGGGAGAGGCGCGCGTGCGACAAGGGTGAAACCGCCCGAAACTCAAACAACTCTGTGCGCCTCCAGTTCCACCCTACATCCTGCCCTATGGAGAGAGATCTAGGCCTGTTCAGCCTCGAGCTCTCTCACCTTGCCTCTCAAGTGGCCCAAGGAAATTCTGGAATTAAGAAAGTTTCCTTCCTACTTCAGAGGAGCTAGGGGACGCGGGTGGGGGCCAGGATGGGGATATGGAGCCCAAGCGCGACCCAGGTGAGATGGGCACTGAGGGAAAGACTAGAACCTCATTACCATACAGCTGAGGACGTGCCACTCCCCCCCACAACTACTTCGAGAACCACGCCCCCCACCTCTCTTTCGGACCACTAGTCCTGGCTCTAGCAGGAGCCAGGAGGGATTGGGGGTGGGGGACAAAGAGAGAAGGCACGCGCTGGGCACGCCCCGCTGCTTGAGAGTGACACGCCTACCAGGTGCAGAGAAGAAGACCGGAGTCTTAGACGCTTGGCCCTTTGCCTTGCTTGGAACGGCCATGGAAAGGTTAACGCGTCAGATGGCTTCCCTGCGGTGCTGGGGACGCGTGGTGGGTGGGCACACATAGGCTGGAGGCCAGCGAGGCAGAAGCTACCTAAAGTCTGGGATGGAAAAGGAGATCCAAGTCCCCTGGCCCTGGTTTTCGCTTTCCTAATTTAAGTTTTTTCCCACCTGCTAGAGGATTGTAGGTGTCTAATGCCTGGATCAGGTGCACCGCCTTCGGGGACCCCTTAGAGTTTCTACCTCCAGGACCATTCCGGAACCACCCCACCTCCCGCCACATCACTTGGCCACCCTCCTAACCTCTGGTGGCGAGGGTCTCAGCCTTTAAGCAGACGATCTCTAAGGACTGCTCGCCGGGCACGCGCAGAGCCGGGAGCCCAGAAGTTGGAAGAGGGGCGGGGACCTGCGCCCTACTGGCTGGCTGACAGGGGGAGCGGCGGGGGCGGAGGCCCCCTCCGGTGGGTGCTGGGACTGTAACCACTAGAGGCCTCGAGGGGAGGGGAGAGTGACCGTGAGTCTGTCTGACTGACAGGCCGCGAAGAGGAGCCAATATATATAAGAAAGGCTCCGGAGCGAGCAGCTTTCAGTAGCGGCGCTGCTCGCCGGCCAGGAACCCGAGGCCAAGAGCCGCAGCCGAAGCCGCTTGGGTGCAGTGTACTCCCGCACTAGCCGGCTTGAGACCCTAGGATCTGCTCCAGGACATATACTTAGAGCAGCCACCGCCCAGTCGCCCTCACCTGGATTACCTACCGAGGCATCGAGCAGCAGAGTTGTCGAGAAGGCGACAAGAGAGCAGCGTCCCGAGGGGAATCAGCTTTTCGAGAACTCGGCTGGCAAACGGACTTACGGAAGAGCGACATCCCTAACCAGCAGATTCAGAGCCCCTGAGTGGAGAGGACACCCCAAGGAATGACGCCTGCGTCCCAGAGCGCCTGTCGCTGGGCGCTACTGCTCTTGGCGGTACTGTGGCCGCAGGTAATGCCCCGCGTCCTCTCCGCCCCCTCCCGCAGCGCTCCGGGCTTGTGCCCCGGCGCCGACTGAGCCTGACCGCTCTCTTCCCTCCTTCTCTCCGTCCCTGTGCAGCAGCGCGCGGCGGGCTCCGGCATCTTCCAGCTGCGGCTGCAGGAGTTCGCCAACGAGCGCGGTATGCTGGCCAATGGGCAGCGCTGCGAACCCGGCTGCCGGACTTTCTTCCGCATCTGCCTTAAGCACTTCCAGGCAACCTTCTCCGAGGGACCCTGCACTTTTGGCAATGTCTCCACGCCGGTATTGGGCACCAACTCCTTCATCGTCAGGGACAAGAATAGCGGCAGTGGTCGCAACCCTCTTCAATTGCCCTTTAACTTCACCTGGCCGGTAAGCACAACCTAAATGCACTGGGAGATCACCGAAGGGAAAAGAAGGGAGCGCTCGGACACCAGAGCCCCTTTCCTAAGCTCTCCCCGGAGAGCCCCAAGGGCTCTTTCTCTCCTGCCCCCGCCCCCCTGTTCTCTCATGGGATCATCCCGGAGAGGCTTTCATTAGCCTTTCTTCCTAGTTTCTTCCCTTTCCTTCTCCCCAGTTCTTGAGATACGAATTTCATTACCCAAACCCCAACGCTGCCCCGCCCGCCCACCCCCGGCTCTCACTTACACTCCGGCATCCCTTATCCCTCCCCTGCCTTCTCAGCTCGCGCGCTGCACTGCGCGAACACCAGTTATGTTGACCCGAGCTCGGTAACTGTATCCTGCAATTAGATTAATTAAACAGGCTACTGCGAGCCACCCCCTCCTTTCCCGCCCTGCTCATATCGCTATCTCTATGTCCCCCACCCCCCTTTTGCTTCCCAGGGAACCTTCTCACTCAACATCCAAGCTTGGCACACACCGGGAGACAACCTGCGGCCAGGTGAGTATCTAACGCCTCAGCCACAGGGGGGCGACATCACACAGCGCCGAAAGAGTTAACGAGTTATAGGCGGGGGTTGGGGGGGACGCAGGCTTGGGGGTGGGGGCCAGGACGCCTTGCTTGGCCGGAGCTGCGCCCCGCGCTGGACGCTCGGATTCCGCTCGCTGCCTGGATTCAGAGCACAATTGCGTTTCCTGCGGGTTATTTTTGGCGTGGGAACGCGGGGAGCACGGCGGTGAGAAAGGCCGAGGCTGCCAGCGCCGCTGACGGGCCCCTTCCTGTATTTTACACCTTTTGCGAATTCCGCTCCTTTGGAAAGGGAATAATGGCTTTGGGATGTTGTTCTGACACAGAGGAAAAGGATATTTCACCAGCACAACAATTCTCACTTTGAAAAGGAAAGAGAAAAACCATTACCTACCTCTAGAACAGAACCCCTGAAACGGCACCAAAGAACCCCTTGCTCCCAATTCTCGAACCAGAAACCTTCCCCCTTTAATTTTTTTCTTTTTTCCATTTTGACCTCTTTTCCTCTTTCCCCTCCGTATCTGCCTCCACAACCCTAGGATATCTTAACATCCGTCTATTGTACCTTTCTTGAATGCTATCAAGCCCCCTGCACATGCACACACCCAGGGAAACTAAGTAGGAAGATTCTGGGACCCTCCGGCCTGTGCTTGCTGGCAGGTGGGGTTCATCTGGATAATTAGTCAGAGTGTTAACTGACCACCATAGTTACAACTAAAGAGATGGCTGCCAGTAGTCAACTCTCTCTGAATCCGGTTCTCTGACCTGAGTCTCTCTCTGCAGAGATTTCATCAGGAAATTCACTTATCAGCCAAATCACCATCCAGGGCTCCCTTGCTGTGGGTAAGATATGGCAACCAGATGAGCAAAATGACACCCTCACAAGACTGCGCTACTCTTACCGGGTCATCTGCAGTGACAACTACTATGGAGATAGCTGTTCTCGCCTGTGCAAGAAGCGTGATGACCACTTCGGACATTATGAGTGCCAGCCAGATGGCAGCCTGTCCTGCCTGCCGGGCTGGACTGGGAAGTACTGTGATCAGCGTAAGCAGCCAGGCCCCTGCTGGAATAGAAGGGATGGGATTTTCCCAAGACAGCACTATACAGTTGTGTCAGCTTCCCTCAGAATGGGTCTGTGCTGCTTTCTAGCTGGGTCTCAGGACCACCTGGGGATGGTGTCAGAGCCTCCTCCCCAGTGTGCCTAAGCCCACAGGGTCCTTTTCTTCCTTCCATGCAGCATGATATTCTTCCGCCCACTTGTCCCTGGTCCCCTTTAAGATAACCATGGCTCCTATTGGAGGCCAAGAGTAGGAAGTGAGCCCAGGAGAGCAGGATTGAGGCCTCGGAGTCCATGGTACCCCAACCTCATCCAGCCCTATTTCTTTTCCTTAGCTATATGTCTTTCTGGCTGTCATGAGCAGAATGGTTACTGCAGCAAGCCAAATGAGTGCATGTAAGTAGGGACAAGAAACAGGAGTGGGGGGGCTCTCCCTTGTGAGCAGGTGTCCCACCTTACCTTCGGCTTTCCTCTTGTCTTAACAGCTGCCGTCCAGGTTGGCGGGGTGACCTGTGCAATGAATGCGTCCCCCACAATGGCTGTCATCATGGCACCTGCAGCATCCCCTGGCAGTGTGCCTGTGATGAGGGCTGGGGAGGTCTGTTTTGTGACCAAGGTGAGTGAGGGAAGGAGAGATGGGGTGGACAGGGCCTGAAACTAGAGATGGTGACTAGACCCCTTTCTTGGTGCTCGATAAGTGACTTTCCTACTATGGTTCAAGGACAAGTCTCAGGACTTGTCTTGGTGTGTGTTTGTGGGGGTGAGTATTAGGGATGGAACTCAGGGTATCTCACACATTAGACCAGCACCCCACCTGTGAGCGCTACCCCAGGCCTCTCACTACTTTTAAAGGCTCTTTACAAGGGACTTAAAATGGGATGGTGGGAGATTCTTTTCCAGGTCCTGAAGAGCCAGGATGACTAAAGAGGCAAGGGGTAACAGCTTGGCAGCCTGCAGCTTATACTCATAAATTCTAGCAAGACTAAAGAGAGAGGGAAGCTGAGCTCTGTTCCTTTTTCTGCCTTGTAGTTACCTATTAACCCCCTGAGTGTTTGCTCACCTTCCAAGGCTGTTTGAGCAGCTCTCCCCTAAACAGCTGTCTGGTGGGGTGTGCCTGCTGGCTGCCCTGGGCTGTGGCCAATCTGGGCCTCTGGGTAGAGGGAACATGTAACTGCCTTTTTAGTGTGGGCCACAGCCACCTGCCTTACCCCAGTGACACTTGCCAGGCAGCTGCCTGAGCTCACAAAGTCTCTACCTGATATTTGAGGGTTGCCACTCTTCTGCCCACACAGGAGTCTTTGAGCTCCAGCCTTAGAGAGGGAACCTTTTCTTCTACATGCCTGTAGCCAGCTGCATCCTCCCATTTTCAGGGTCAAGCACTGTGCCTGCTGCCATAGCAACACCACACAGGCCTGGAGAGGATGGGGAGTGGGTTTGCCAAGCTGGAAAAAGCTTGCCTAGGTCCTGACTTGTTGCCAGCATGGAATTCAGTTCTTGTGCTCTCTCTCTCTCTCTCTCCCCTCTCATCCGTCTCCTCTCCATCATGTCTCTCTTTGTGACATACAGAACTTCCCTCCTTTTTTCTGCTCCCCCCCACGCACACACATACAAGCGAAGCTTGCTCGTTCCCTTTCTCCCATCCACACTCACTCCAGGTGACACAGTCATACACTCATTGTATGCAAACACAACTCTTCCAGTCCCTCTGTTTGCTTTGTCTGGCTCTTCCTCCTTGTTCCTCTCCAATAAGAAAACAAATAGCTATCATTCAAAATACACTTTTACCTCCTCCTTTAGAAGATGCCTGGCCCTGCCTATGGTGGCTCTCATCGCCCAGATACTCTTTCCACCTGTTGAATTTTTACTCCTCCTTCTAGTCCTTCCAGGCATGCACCTCCTCTGTGAAGCCTTTCCTGACTTCCTCATTGGCTAGGGGCCTCTTCTTCATCCTGGTCTGGCTGGAAGTGTTTGTGAGCGTACCCAGCAGGATGCTGACCAATTGCGCTTTGTTCCCAACTTTTGTTATATTTATACAGTTTATATGTAGTTTCAGGCAATTTAACACTCAGGATTTCACTGGCAGAGAAAGGAGGGATGCCTGGGCCTGGGAAACTTTTGTGTTTAAGTTTCTTTGGGCCAAATACAGGGTGACCTTGCATGGAGGTAGGAGAGTTCCTGGTCCCACTCAGCTGGTTGCTTCCTGTCTCCACAGATCTTAATTACTGCACTCACCATTCTCCATGCAAGAATGGATCAACGTGTTCCAACAGTGGGCCGAGGGGCTACACCTGCACCTGTCTCCCAGGCTACACTGGTGAGCACTGTGAGCTGGAACTCAGCAAGTGTGCCAGCAACCCCTGTCGCAATGGTGGCAGCTGTAAGGTGAGACCCACATCAGCTTAGTAAGGCACAGGTCTAACCAGGGAGCATCCAGGCAGATGTTGCATATGCATGCATGGATGGGTACTCTGGACAAGCAGAGGCTAGGCACCAACCTCATATACCCTTGTCCCATCCCCAGGGTCTAACTTTAGCCTGTTTCTGTTCTCTCTCCAGGACCAGGAGAGTAGCTACCACTGCCTGTGTCCCCCAGGCTACTATGGTCAGCACTGTGAGCACAGTACCTTGACCTGTGCGGATTCACCCTGCTTCAACGGGGGCTCCTGCCGGGAGCGCAACCAGGGGACCAGTTATGCCTGTGAATGCCCCCCCAACTTCACTGGTTCCAACTGTGAGAAGAAAGTAGACAGGTGTACCAGCAACCCGTGTGCCAATGGTAAGCTCTTTCTGTCACCTTACTACCCTGCTGACCCCTGGGCCAGAGAGCCTGAGAGAATCAGGGAGAGGGAAGCCTGTCTGCTACTCTGGGCAGACTGACTGAAATGGGCTCCTCTTTGCTTTGGAGGGTGAAGAGCTTCATGCAGTAAGGAGGGCAGAGCTTTGCAATAGGCCGTAGGTGAGAGGTAGTGCCCATCTGCATGACTTTCATTCTTATTCCCATGGATTCGCCCTGGTCTGACGAGGTTAGTCTGTGACCCTCCTCAGGAAGCCTTGAATTAGAGTAGGATGTTGGAGGCTTCACAACCCTTCTCAAGGGAGGCCAATGATGGTCAGAGCTCAGTACCTTGAGGCCTCATCTTTCCCTACTCTCGCCTAGAATGAGTGTAGCACAAAGAATCTGGAACACCCAGTGCTTTTTGATACACAGAACACTTCGGTAATCTTTGTGCACTTAGTGCACTTAGCCGACAGGTGATGGTCTATGAGGCAGGCAGGCAGCCACTTAGGAGCCCGCAAGGGCCTGGCCGGGGCAATGTGATCTGTTCTCACTCAACCCCCCTGAGCCACAGGTTTATCATTCCTGAATGGGAAAATGAAACTAAGTGTCTTTGGTGCGAAGATTAAGTTAAATGGTAATTGCACCTGCATGAGCTCTTAGGTGGGTGGTCTGTAGTACTCCGCCTTGTGTCTTCCCTACCTGGTCCTGGAGCTACCTGGGAAAGGATCAACTTCTCCAGTTTAGCAGGTGAGGAAACCAGGGCTAAGGGATCAGGTAAAGCTCCAGGTGTCAGATCCTCAGCTAGAGAGATCAAGCCAAGCATATCTGTCTGACCCTAAAGTTCTGTAAGACACCAGGAACTCCTATTGAATAGGCCACTGCAGCATGGAGAACCACGATCACCCTAAACTCCAGGGCTTTGGAGTCTTTGTACAGTTCTCTCTGTAGAGAGCTCTCTGTCCATGCAGGCTGAACGGATGGAGATAGAAGAGCTTAAACTCATGGAGGAGTTCTGTCACGCGGGAATTCACAGGCTGTTGCTGACTTGGGTCCTGTGTCTTTACAGGAGGCCAGTGCCTGAACAGAGGTCCTAGCCGGATCTGCCGCTGCCGACCTGGATTCACAGGCACCCACTGTGAACTGCACATCAGTGATTGTGCCCGAAGCCCCTGTGCCCATGGGGGCACGTGCCACGACCTGGAGAACGGGCCCGTGTGCACCTGCCCTGCTGGCTTTTCTGGCAGACGCTGTGAGGTGCGGATAATCAACGATGCCTGTGCCTCAGGGCCCTGCTTCAACGGGGCCACCTGCTACACTGGCCTCTCACCAAACAATTTCGTCTGCAACTGTCCTTATGGCTTTGTGGGCAGCCGCTGCGAGTTTCCCGTGGGCTTGCCACCCAGCTTCCCCTGGGTAGCTGTCTCCCTGGGTGTGGGGCTGGTGGTACTGCTGGTGTTGCTGGTCATGGTGGCGGTGGCCGTGCGGCAGCTGCGGCTTCGGCGGCCGGATGACGACAGCAGGGAAGCCATGAACAATTTGTCAGACTTCCAGAAGGACAACCTAATCCCTGCTGCCCAGCTCAAGAACACGAACCAGAAGAAGGAGCTGGAAGTGGATTGTGGGCTGGACAAATCCAACTGTGGCAAACTGCAGAACCACACATTGGACTATAATCTGGCCCCAGGACTCCTGGGGCGGGGGAGCATGCCTGGGAAATATCCTCACAGTGACAAGAGCTTAGGAGAGAAGGTGCCACTTCGGTTACACAGGTAAGCCACACCTGGAAGCCTATAGCTTGGCCATGGACTCTTTAATAGTTTGACTGGGTTTCCCAAGCTGAGTGGGAGACTGGCATCAGGCTCTGGCTACTTTTAATCTAGTAAGATTATAGTACTGACAGCAAGATACTCCAGTTACATTACTATAGGAACCTGGGCACAGTGGCATACACTTGTAGCCCTAACTACTTAGGCTAAGACAGGAGAATGGCAAGTTTGATGCCTACCTGGGTAACATAGCAGCAGATCATGTCTCAAAACCATTGATATGGCTCAGAGGGTAAAGGCACCTGCTGCCAAGCCTGGGGACTGAATCTGATCTCCAGGGCCTACATATTGGAAGTTGTCCTTTGACTTCCACAATAGTGCAGTGACATATTCATGTGCACACATGCATGTGTACACACACACACACACACACAAATACAAGTGTAATAATTTTTAAGAATTCTGCTAGGGATCTTTGGCTAGGGAAGTCCCTCTCATTCATTCATTCATTCATTCATTCATTCATTCATTCAGTTTTAACTCCCAAATACCAAGTGTCCACAGTGCATCTCTCGTGATTTCCATCTTCCCACAGTACAGTTTATCTCTAGTGACAATACTGGCTTTTTCTAGGCCTATGACTTTTCCGATTTGGTTGGCTCCTGTAGCTCCCTTAGGGGCCTATTCTAACTATGTGTCCCTGAAGGCCAGCATTGAGCATCTGCCCCCTACACCCTCACACCCCCATACCACTGCAGCACATACCCTTTAACTTTTGGGGATCTAGACTACCACTTCACTGCACCTCCAGGCTCTCCCCTCCCCACTCCCTCCTTCTTACCTGCCTGTCTTATGTTCCTTCAGTGAAAAGCCAGAGTGTCGAATATCAGCGATATGCTCCCCCAGGGACTCTATGTACCAGTCAGTATGTTTGATATCAGAAGAGAGGAACGAATGTGTCATTGCCACAGAGGTGAGTGCTGGGCTGGCCTTCCATGTTGGCATGTCCCCTCCTGCTTTGTATGGATGGAAAAAACTGTCCTGGTCACTAGCAACCTCGTTCCTGAAGGGGTGGGTCAGAGATCTCTTCCTTGGTGTTTAGTGGCTCTTGGGTGCCCTGCTGGCCCCTCTGCCACAGAAGGAGTTATACAGGAGCTGGGGTGGTATGCCTGACTTGGTAGCTGTACCAGTGAAAGGGACATAGTCAAGGAGCCAGAGAAAGCTCAGGTAGAGCTATCAGGAACTATTTCCTACTAGCCTTTGGGTGAAGACAGTTACCTGTGTCTGCCTATTCTACTTTCTCCATTGAACTCCACATCTGTGCAAGCTTCCAGACATTTGTATGCCCTAGAGCAGAAGACTGAGGGTACCCACCTCTCCCTCAGCGGTGTCTCCTAGAGAGGCCCAGGGCACCTCTGGATCATTGCCTACCCTCAGTATTGCGCATTCTGTATGTGTTCTCCAGGTATAAGGCAGGAGCCTACTCAGACACCCAGCTTCGGCCCGGCAGCTGGGCCTGCCTTCTGCATTGTTTACATTGCATCCTGGATGGGACATCTTTAGTATGTACAGTGCTGCTCTGAGTGGGAGGGAATGGCGTGAACTGGACACACTGTGAACCCGCCAAGAGTTACACCACCTCTGCACACCTTCAGGAGTCTGCCTGGCCTCAGATGGGCAGCCTTGCCAGGGGAACAGAGTTGAGGAGCCAGAGGAACATCAGTTGAGCTGATACATAAGGTGCCTCTCGGACTTGGACTTGCTCTGCCAACAGTGGTCATCGTGGAGCTCGTGACTGGTCTCCAGAGAGTGGCAGTGACCCCTGCAGTGACTCTAGTGGTCTTGGCACTGCCGTAGCTCCTGTAGGCATCTGTATTTCCAAAGTGCCTTTGCCCAGACTCCATCCTTACAGCTGGGCCCAAAAGAGAAAGCAGAGAGGAGGCTTGCAAGGGACAGGCCTCCTGGAGGCAGGAAAGTCTTGGAGTTTGGCATTTAGCAGGAGCTACCCTGCAGGCAAGGAGAGCCTGAGGGGACAGGTATGAATCCTGCCTCCAACCACAGCAAGTGGGGTGCCACCTACACCCTCTGGGCAAGAGTTGGTCCACTCCCTGGTCCTGGTGCCTCTGGGCTTGTGTGAACAGATGGGCTTGGGGTGTGGCCCCTTTTGCCAGCCAGGGGACAGGCCTAACTGGAGAGCTCAGGGCCTTTATGCTAAAAATTTCAACAAGGGAGTTGGGGGTGGTGCTGTGGCCTAGGCCCTTCCCCCCCCTTACACCCATTTCTGTGCCCTTGAGCCTGGGCTCTACTTGTGCCCACTGGTGCCCCGAGACCAACCTTGAAGCCGATCTTCAAAAATCAATAATATGAGGTTTTGTTTTGTTTTGTAGTTTATTTTGGAATCTAGTATTTTGATAATTTAAGAATCAGAAGCACTGGCCTTTCTACATTTTATAACATTATTTTGTATATAATGTGTATTTATAATATGGAGCAGATGTGTACAGGAATTTATCACTTCCTGGGTCCTGTCTTTGTAATAGCAGAGTGGGGATCTTTCCCCTGCCTTCCTATCCCAAATTCGAAGCCCCTTATCTTCTCGCTGTGGAATGGCCCTGAGGGAGCCCTAGGCCCTCTGCATGCTTGGGTTTGGCATGTTGTGTGGAAGGGTGGTGTCTCAGTCCAGTCTCTGGGGAGCTTTGCCTCAGCCACTTGATCCCCAGCCTAGACCAGCCTCTCATGCCTGGCTTTAAGACTGTGTGTCACTACCCCTCTTTAAGTTCCATGGGGCCATTTTCCCCTGACTGGAATCTCTCTTCCTTTTCCCCAAGCCAGAAAAGAAGCTATGGGTGCCTTGATTTTCTCCCATTGAGGAAGATTCTCTCATTACTTATTCAAAAGGACTCTTTTATTAGATAATGAGTGAAGTCCCCTCTGGTTACTTCCTCCTGTCCCTGGGGCATTTGGGTTGCACTGGTACCTGCCCTTCTGAGTACTAGTGCGGAATTGGTCTGGGAAGAGGACAGGTAGGGATTTGCCCTAGGTTTATCTTTCTGAAAGTTGGGCGGAGCTGAAGGGATGGGTAAAGCTACAAGAAGGGGAGGAGTCAGAGCCTGCCCTGAGTCTGTTGCTCAGGCTGAGACACTAAAGAGCGAGTTTCCAGTCTACACCATGCCCAGTTTCCTCTAAGGCACAGGATAGTCCCTAGGGTGCTGATCCTCTCTCTGCAGCCACCAATATACCTCGTCGAGCAAATTTCTGGAAAAACAACAACAACAACCCAAAGCCAGTGAAAAGCTATGCAGAGGCTCCCAGCCAGTTCATAGTAAAGCAAACCAGACCCAACAGATGCCTGTCTCTTAGTGGAATCCAACTTCAGGAGGCCAGTCCCAGCTCCAGCATGGTGAACAGGATCTGGGTGCTTATTGGAGTCCCAGGAGTGTGCACATGTTCCTGGCTTGGTCATCATCCCGTTGCTCTACTGCACACACAGGCTATCAAACAGGAAAACATTCAGGGAACCGTTCCCACAGCCTGAGCCGACGGCAGGGGGAAGAACAACACGACCTCACTCTTCCTGCCCAAAATGAAACAGGAAAGCGGCTCCTAGGCTCTGGGGGGCGGGGGAGGCTGGGCTGGGACAGAAGTCGAGATGACGAGGCTCCCATGTGGGGGACAGGTAGGACACCCGCAGGCCTGCACGTCCACACCACGGGGCTAAGCTATATTGCCATATGGTCAGAGAAGAGCCCTGGAGGGGTCCTGGTGGCTGGCTCAATCCATTTACCACTTCTGATACCTTAGTCTAGGAGCTGAGAGAGAACCCAACACATCATCGTGGCTTTCTGATGCAAGCTGGAACCCGAGCAAGGGACTTAGTGTAGTACGCTTGTGGGGGCTCCAACCTGCAGCTCGTGCTAGGCCCTCTTCCCAGCATCTCAGGAGTGGGCCAAGTTCTCACTTGGAGTGTGAACAAGATATAATTTTCTTCCAGGATTTCCTGAAGGTTTCTCCTTGAGGGGCCACCCCCCCTACCACCACCACCACAGAGGTAGGGTATTTAAGGGTCTCTTGATCACTCAAGAGTCCAGGAGACTTGACAATAAACAAGATTAGACTATAGCTCCTGACGCATTCTCAAGAGCCTAGCAAATGCTCGTCTTTGTATATTTTATAATAGAATTAGCGTTTAGCAGTTCCTCAGTAGTTTGGCGTTACAGTCCTGCCTAAAGAATTAGTCTGACCTCCTGGTGACCTTCGGGCCTGAGGACAGCTGCTTTTCCAGAGCTTGTTGGCTGGTGACCACCTGGAGATCCTTGTGCTCTGGGTTGGGAGGGGCCGCGGTCATGCCTCTCTTGGCTAGCCCAAGCAGGGCCACAGTTGATCTCATCTGGGGACAAATGAGGGTACAATGGTTCCGACCTGCTTCTACTCAGGCTAGTTGAGGCCACTAGTCTCAACCAAGGTGCAAGGTGTACAGTATATCAACTCTGCCCCCACAGAGCCCTCCTTTGGCTCCCTCCTCCCCTCCCTATGTTATCTCCACGTGGGTCTGCACCATCTGTGGGCCCAACCCTCCGCCCCCGTGTGACCTGCTGCATTCCGGGAAGGAGATGGAAGTGATTCACTTAGGGAACTGTGACTGTCCCTTCCCGGGGGGGTGGGGGTGGGATGCTCCTGGGAGACCCCAGAGGTCTTTCCCCAGGGGCCGCGCCCACCACCCGACACGTCCCAGGGTTGCCTGGACCGGACTGGGCAGAGGAAGAGGCAGGTGCGCCGCCCGCCCGCCGGGGTCAGCCCTCCACCTGCCGCCACCGCCGGGCGCCCGAGAGCGCTGCGGCTCCCCGCCCTCTGCTCTTTGTTACAGCCCGACTTCCTGTTTGTGGTCGCCGACCCCGGCTTACTTCCCGGGCCGGGAAGCCGCCGAAGGCCGCGAGTTTCTCGGGGACACTCCCACTGGGTCCAGCCTCCTCCCTCCTACGAGTCCCGCCCCTGGCCCGGGAACCCCGCGGGGCTGAAGCCGCGGGAAGCGGGAGCCTCGGGCGGGTGTCGCGGCGGGACCGCAGGGCCGTCGCCGCACACTAGAGGGCGCTGCGCGCCTGTCGAGGTTGCTGTCCCTCTGGAGGCTCACGGAACCGCCCGGGACCAAAGTTTCCAGTGCAGGAATCCTAAATCAGCTTGTGTCTCTGCCCCATAGAGCTCTGTTCTGGTTCTGTACCACTAAATGCAGGGAGTAATTGGCGATGCTTTCCTCCAGATATTGTCCTGGTGTTCAGAAAGCAAAGCCTCTTCATCTGCTAAAGCCACCTCTGCCGAATCCCCATCATCTTCCAGCAACCACCTGTAAGTGGTCATTTTTTGACCTGGGTGGAAGAAAGCAGGTCTGTGTTTGAGCGAGTGGTTAAAACTTAACTTCCTTCCTGTACCATCATCCCTCACTGACAAGTGTTCTGGGACATCCATTTCCTCAACACTCTTTGAATTCCTATATTAAATATAGGCCAGACATTGATAGCAAAGGATAGTTGCTTATCTGAAGAGACTAACCAATCTGGAGAGGCTAACCATTCAGTTATTGATTGATTGATTGACAGATTGAGTCAGGGACTTAGATTAGGCTGTCCTTAAATTCTGTAAGTAGCTAAAGATGACCTTGTCTTGGGGACAGGAAAAAGGGGTAAGTCCAGTTGAAGTCACTTGTAATAGTGAGCTACAGTGGTTTCAGTTGCAAGCTGCTGTGACTTCAGGATTGTGTCCTACAAATTACCAGAAATGAAGCCTGGGGACTCCAGAGCTGAACACCCGAACCAACACCATCAATCAGAAAGAAAAGCGGGATATAGTAGTGCTCACCTTTAATCTCAGCACTTGGGACAAAGAGTGGTCTACACAGCAAGTTCCAGGTCAGCCAGGACTACCAGGTACGGGCAGGGGTGATCTCAAACATTAACACAACAACGAGAAAGAGAGACAGAGACAGAGAGAATCCCAAGAGGGTTCAAAAGAGGACACTGCCCAGGTGACAAGGGTTATGTGCTTTTAAATGTTTACAGAGCAAAGAAAAAAGTAGTAAATGACCCCTATCTGTGCACAAGATGACATATTTCTTTCTGGGCATTAGAGTGCTGGCGTGAAACACTACAGTTATTGAACTGTCATCACGTGGAAGGTTCTTGATTCGTGAAGCACCTGCAAACAGTGAGGGGTTTTGACCCACAGAGCATCTATGATGGTGTCAGAGTCTTCCCCAGGCACTACCTAAGTTACCCTCTGTTTCCTGTCTCGATCCATCCTTATGACAGGTGACCCTAAATGACTTGGGAGGAGATAGAGCAAAGAGCAGTGGAGCTACTTCAGGCTGAGGAGAAATGTTGAATATTGACATAAGTTAGGGCCCCCATTAGGAGACTTGTCTAGTGGCTCATGGTAGAAGTTTGAGCCATCTCAGGTTGTATGGATGTAATATGTATTCCATAGAGAATACAACCACATCATAGGATCAAACAAACATATAAAAATTAATACATGTATGATAGATGATAGGAAGGACTAAACCCAGTGCATTCTTTCTTCTAGGATCTGACCTTGCCAAGAACCTTGAGCCATTAAACAAACCCTTTTGGTGTATCTTTGGTTTTTGATAGTTGTTTGTCTTCTTCCCACCTCCCAAGTCCATATTGTTTACTCAGAAGTAACAGATCTCATTAATAAGACTGCAGGTGGGCTGGAGAGATGGCTCAGTGCACTGACTGCACTTCCAGAGGTCCTGAGTTCAAATCCCAGCAACCACATGGTGGCTCACAACCATCTGTAATGAGATCTGATGCCCTCTTCTGGTGTCTGAAGACAACTACAGTGTATTCATATATAATAAATAAATAAATCTTTAAAAAAAAAAAAGACTGCAGGTATCACCCACCTGAACAGTGAGAAAGTCTAAGGCCTTTGCTTGTTTGTTTGTTTGTTTTAATTATATGGGCATGGGTGTATTACTTGCATATATTCCTGTGGACTACATATGGGTCTAGTGCCTGCAGATGCCAGAAGAGTGTGTCAGATCCCCGGAGACTGGAGTCACAGAGGGCTGTGAATAGTCAAATGTGTTCTAAGAATCAAATAGTGTGCTCTGACAAAGGAGCTAGTGCTCTTAACCAGTGAGCCATCTCTCTAGCCCATCTGTGATGGTTTGAATACGCTTGGCCCAGGGAGTGACACTATTTGGAGGTGTGGCCTTATTGAAGTAGGTGTGGCATTGTTGGAAGTGTGTCACCATGGGTATGGGCTTTAAGACTCTCATCCTAGTTCCCTAGAAGCCAGTATTCTGCTAGCAGCCTACACGTTAAGATGTAGAACTCTCAGCTCCTCCTGCACCATGACTACCTAGATGTTCCCATGCTCCTGCCTTGATGGTAATGGACTGAACCTCTGAACCTGTAAGCTAGCACCAATTAAATGTTGTCTGTATAAGAGTTGTCTTGGTCACGGTGTCTATTCACAGCAGTACAACCCTAATGCAGACACCTTCCCTTCAGTTTTGAAGGAGTACATCAACTAACAAGTTAAAGCCCTGCTGCTGAGTTTGGGGCGTGAAGGCTCAAGAAAACCACAGGATTTGGGAGAGAGTGTGAATACTTAATTGGAATTCAAATATGGTGAAACTACTAATCATGAAGAGACTCGTAAAGATGTCCCAACTGTCATGTAGGGATCCGCAGAACTTAGGGATGTAGCGAATTAATCATATTTAGGGTATCATCTTACAGTAGAGAGTACCTGTTTTAGAAAAGATCCCAAATTAGAAAAGCCTTCTGATGGAGGAAAATTTGAACCTTGAAGTTCTATGTATCAGGGGAGATATTTACTATGCTGTGTTGATCCCACCAGAGAATGAACAGCGTTAGGTAATGACAGAAGCCATGAAATAGAAAAAAAAAAACTGTCTCTTTTAAAGCTAACACCAGTGGTAGGGCCCTACCTGAATCCTAAATGCTTTGTTGGAAGATATCCCTGTCTGAATAGCCCAGAAGGATCCCAGGGACCCTGTGGGCTAAGATCTGAAAGTCTGCCCTGGGGGATAATCATCTACTTAGAGAGGTTAATCTTAGGTTGAGTGTCTATGAGATTTAGCACAACCAGTTCCTAAAGAACAGCAGCAGGTGTGGTAGCTAGAATACCCAACCCAGAGCTCACATCTTCAACCATAAACATTAAACACCCAGAGAGAAGCAGTGCAAATCTCTAAACTCTCAAAACGTTTAACTCTCAAAACCCTAATGACATACTTCTTCTAGCAAGGCCACAACTAAACCTCCCCACCAGTACCCTCAACTGGGGACCAATATTCCAGTGTGTGAGACAATGGGGGACATTTACCATTTGAATCATCACAAGGACTGTCCCTAAATCCCTGGGGGTGAGGGCAGCCAGGTAAACTGAATAACCTGGGAGGCTGGGTCGTCAAAGGCAAACAGGTATTGGGAATATAGATACAGAGGTATGTAGAAAAGGGCACCCATTAATCCATTTGCAGTTCCTTGGGATCTGGGCCAGGAGAATATGATAACAGCTTCATTTGTAAATCTGAGGTCCTGGACTTCTCTCCTTTCTCCGTAAGGTTTCTCCCTGAACAAATGTGTTATAAGGACTTTTACTAGCCCTGCTATTTTAGATAGTGTATGATGCAAGCACTCTCCTGCCTCAGATTTTCTTTAAGATTTATTATTACTATTTTATCATTATTATTATTAGTATTACTAGTATTGAGCTAGGTTTTCACCATGTAGCTGTAATTGGCCTGGAATTTGCAATGTAAACAGGATGGTTCTGAACTCACAGATTTTACCTGCCTCTGCCTCCTATTTGCTAGAATTAAAGGTCACCACACCTGGCCTTATTTTTTTTTAATGATATATATGCATGTATATCTGGGTGGGCACATGTACACCTGAGTTCAAGTACCCACGGAGACCAGACGGCATTGTAACACTGAGAATGGCCTCCATGTCTAAATACTTGGTCCTTATTGGTGGAACTCTTTGAGAAGGATTGGGAGGTATGGCTGAGTTGGAAGGGGTGTGTCCATAGGATTGGCTTTGAGGTTTCAAAAGCCTCATGCCATTTCCAGTGCTCTCTAGCTGCTTCCTGGTGCAGATCTAGATGTGAGCACAAGATGTAAACACTCAGCTTTTTCTGCCACCACACCCTTGCCCTACCATCACAAACTCCAACCCTCTGAAGTCATGAGGCCAATGATTTTGTTGTTGTTGTTGTTTTGTTTTGTTTTGTTTTCTGAGACTTAATTTCTTTGTGCAGCCCTGGCTGTCTTAGAATTCACTCTGTAGACTAGGCTGGCCTCAAACTCAGAGATCCTCCTGCCTCTGCCTCTCAAGTGCTGGGATTAAAGGACCTCAGATTTACAAATAAATAATAAATAATAAATATTAAAAATAAATAATAAATAACAATAAATAATAAAGCTGTTATCATATCCTCTCCTGGCCCAGATCCCAAAGAACTACAAATGGATTAATGAGTGTGCATTTCTACATACTTCTGTATCTATATTCCCAATACCTATTTATAAATTGCCTCAGGTAGTGTTTTGGTTATAGCAATAGAAAAACTAGTGTAATCCTCCCAGAGCTGGAGTTACAGGCAGATGTGATCCTCTCAGTGTGGTCTCTGGGAACCAAACTCAGATCCTCTGCAGGAATGGCAAGCACTGTCAACCACCAGCCAGCTCTCCAGCCTTGTGCTTCAGGTTTTTTTTGTTTTTGTTTTTTCTCGAGACAGGGTTTCTCTGTGTAGTCCTGGCTGTCCTGGAACTCACTCTGTAGAACAGGCTGGCCTTGAACTCAGAAATCCGCCTGCCTCTGCCTCCCAAATGCTGGGATCAAAGGCGTGCGCCACCACCGCCCGGCGTGCTTCAGTTTTAAAAGGTATTGTTTGGGGAATAGGGAGAGATCTTAAGTGGATTTTAATAGGGGAAGTTGTTTGCCCTTCCACTTTGTCCCTTGATGGCTCATACACTAAGATTAATTTCAGTCTCTATTTTAAAAGGATGAGTCTTCATCCTGGGGCCATAGAGACAGGTGTCTCCAGGTGAGGCATGAGGTTTTGTCCCAAAAGGGGCATAGGACTCTCAGGCACTATTAGGAAGGCATGCAAGAAGAGGAAACATGACCTGGTTTCACTCTGACACAAAGACATTTAGGAGAGGAAGAGTTTACTTGACTTACAGTTCCAGGCTGCAGTTCACTATTCTGGGGAAGTCAAGCCATGAGCTCCAGCAGCTAGTCACATTACTCTATAGTCTGGACAGAGAAAAATGAAGGTACCTGCATTCTAGCCAGCTCTATCTAGCTTGTTTGTTTGTTTTGTTTTTCGAGACAGGGTTTCTCTGTGTAGCCCTGGCTGTCCTAGAACTCACTCTGTAGACCAGGCTGGCCTCGAACTCAGAAATCTGCCTCTGCCTCCCAAGAGCTGGGATTAAAGGTGTGCACCACCACTGCCCAGCTTATCTAGCTTTCTACCACCACGATCCTCTGCCTAAGGAATGGTATTGCCCACAATGGGCTGGATGTGCCTATATTAACTAACAATCAGTACAATTCTCTAGTTAGGTAGGTGACTTTAATCCCAGCACACAGGAGGCAGAGGCAGGTAGATATCTGAGTTTGAAGCCAGTCTGGTCTATGGAACAAGTTCCAGGCCTACACAGAGAACCCTTGTCTCAAAACAAAACAAAACAAAACAAAACAAAAAACAAACAAACAAAGCTTCTCAAACAAACAAAATTAACAACAACCAAACCAAACAAAAACAAAAACGGGCTGGAGAGATGGCTCAGCAGTCAAGAGAACCTGTTGCTCTTGGAGAGAACCTGAATCCAGTTCCTAAAACCCACATTATTGCTTACAACTACCTGTAACTCTAGTTCTTCTCTGGGCACCAGACACACATATGGTGCACATATATACAAACATGCAAAACACTCATATACATAAAATGAATAATTCTTTTTGAGACAGGGTCTCACTATGTATTTATGGCTATCCTGGTAGTCACTATATAGAAGGTTGGCTTTGAACTCACAAATATCCACCTGCTTCTATAACTCAATCTCTATAAAACCAAAAAGAGTGCTGGGAGTACAGCTCAGTGGTAGATTACTGGCTGAGCACATAGAAGCCCTGTCCAGACCAATCTGTGAATTTCCTGGCAAGAAAAGAGAATAAGAAGGCTAGAATTTGCCTCCATTGAATCTAAATATTTAGCCTGATCACATTTCTAAGCCACTCAATTCTTCAGAGCTGAGTCAACAGAGAGATAGCCTGTGACTCTGCCCTATATACAATGGAAAGTGGTAAATCTTAAACGAAAATAATTAGTCAACCTTGCATCAGACGTTGGTTAAAGAGCTTCAGCCCTCGTTAAGCCCACAAGGTGAATGCCATTCCTGTTATTTCACAGGTAAGGACATTGATGACTAGAGACAATGTGGTTAGGGTGGCCCCACTTGTACGTGCTCGAGTGGTACCCAAATCTGGACTCAGAGCCTATGTCTGGCAGGCTGGCATGCTACTGAAATCAGCAGTTTTATAAGGTAACTTCACCCTTAAGCATGATTAATTTAAGCAGTTCTTTATCTCCCGAAACAAACGCTTCTCCATCTCAGATAACCACGCTTGCTAGCAACAGTTGTTGATCCAAGTGTCTGGAATGGGAAGTGAGTAAAAACAGATCACGAGGAAATGGGAAGTGGCTGCTTTTAAGAGAACAATAAGGAAAGGTTAATTTGGGAAGACCCAAAAGAGGAAGCCACCAGGTACACATCATGTGCAAGACACATGTGACTCTGCAAAGTGGAGGTGATGCTTGGGCCATCGTCACCTCCACTGAGCTGGTACCTCTGTGGGCATGACATCAGCAGCCCTCCTGAAGGTACCTAGAAGGAAACTAGAAGGAAACCTGAGATGTTTGCTACCTGAGTGGTTTACTGCCTGAGAGAGAATGTTGACAAAGAGAAGGACTGGGACTGGGCAAAGGTGACAACAGGAAGGTGTTGAAGATCCCCTTAGCCAACCAATGCTGAGCTTGAGTTGAGTGAGATAGTACCCTGGCCTTTTCAAGGTAAGTGCCAGTACTTAAACCCCTCCTTCTCTCCCTCCCTCTCTCCTTCCCTCCCTTCCTCCCTTCCCCTCCATCCCCCATCCTTTTCTCCCTCCTTCCTTTTCTCTTCCCTCTCCCTCCTTTCCTTCACTGTCCTCACTAAGTCTGTGGATGGTCTTCTGCATGCCATTACTGGATTGACTCCCCTGGGTCTTCAAAGATAAATACATCTTGGGGGAGCTCTTACTTTGATGGAAGAAAGGATTCCAGTAAGGAGGCTTGGAGCTAGGCCATCTGTGTTTAGATTCAGGATCAGTAACTACAACTATGCCACTGTGAGTTGTATGCCTGACTTTCCTGTGTGCTTCTCTGTGAAATTATATTTACCTTCTGACAGAGTAAGGCGTTTGTAATTTTTTTTATTTATTTTTGAGACAAAGTCTCATTATGTAGCCCTGGCTGGCCTAAAATTCCCTGTGTAGACCAAGCTAGCCTCAAAGTTCCAGAGACCCACCTGCATCTGCCTCCCAGGAAAATTTTATTATTAGAAAGGATGCAAAAGTGTTTAGCAAATTGTCTGGCACATGGAAAATAGCCAATAAAGTATTGTTTCTTGTATGTAAACTGGAGGTGCAGAAGATAGATAAACAGATGTGACCTAAGGGGTTGTAGGAACATAAAGTGAGTGTCTACCTCTGTCTGGATAACATCAGCTTCTGGATCTTTGGTTGGATAGGAAGAGGCTTGAAGAAGAACATCATGGAGGTTCCCCAGGGGATTCAGACACATGTGCTTTTTCATTTAATTATACATTATAGGTGAATTTCCATGCTAGTAAGTACAGAGACGTAGAATTGTTCCCAATGGAGTCACAGATTTAATGGGCTGTATCAACTTTATGTTACCCTATGGCTAGATGTTTCTGTGCATGTGTGCCTGTATGTATATGTTTGGACTTTTGGATACTTTCTGGGTTCTTCTTTTTCCACCCTTCTCTACTCCTTTTCTCCACCTTTTCAAAACCCCTAACACTATTAAAGAGAACATAGGGTAGAGGGGAAAGGGGCAACGTTAGCCTTTGGCTCCTTCCTGTTGATGAGGGGCATTGAGTACCTTGGGGTAAGTTTGATCTTTGCTGTCAAGATATCTAATCTCTTCTCATCTCTTCTGCATGAACCAAATCCACCCACCACCCACCACCCAGTCCCTTCCATCAGGGCTCTAGCATTTACATCTTTTGAAAAGTTCCCAGAATTCCAAATGTCACACACTTGAGAAAACTATCTAGAGCTGGCAAAACCATACTGCTAGAGCAGGAGGCAAATCATAGTCACCTGCTGTGAAGCAGCCCCATACCCCCATGCCTGGGATTAAAACAAAAACATATTCCTGTACTATTTCTGTGTTTTTAAAAGAAACCACTAATAAGATTCTCACTATGAATTCTGTCATGTGAATTGAGCATGATTTAGTCGAACAATTTAACTATTTTTGGATAGTTTTGTATTTCTTCTGCTGGTGTTTACTATTTACTCATCACAAAAGCACTAAGATTAGAAAATAATTTTTTAATTATTATTTAAATTTTACATTTCAGGATGGCATCCCAGTACTTTGGAGGCAGAGGCAGCCAGATCTCTTCAAGTTTTGAGGTCAGTGTGGTCTCTGTAGGGAGTTCCGAGCTAGCTGTAGCTACATAGTGAGACTTGGCCTTAAAACGAAATCAGATTGGAGGTGTTAGCTCAGTTGCTAGCATGCTTGCCTAGCATATACAAAAACCTTGGGTTTCATCCTAGAATTGCACAAATCAGAGTTGCACACACACGCCTGTAATTCACCATTAAAGGTGTAGAAACAGGAGGATGAGAAGTCCAAGGTCATCTTCAGCTACGTAGCAAGTTCATACCAGCTTGGGATACACACTCTGTTACAACAGACAAAAACAAACAAAAATGACATTTCGGACTGGTGAGCTGGATCAGTGCGTAAAAGGGCTTGCCACAAAGCTTGATGACCTCAATTGGATCTCTGGGACTCCCAAAAGTTGCCCTGTGACCGTCACACATGCTTGAGTGTATATATCTACCCACATACACATGAAATAAATAACTATAGTAAAGAACTACCAACTCATTAAACATTACCATCTCTTAACTGCAACACCCATAGCTCAATCAACACTAGTATTTGAGGTCTGCACCATTATTCAGACATTCTTTCCCTGACTTGTTTGTTGCAAAAGGACTTCATGCAGTACCCCAGGCTTATTTGGAACTCACTGTGTAGCCAAGACTAGCCTCATACTTGTAGCAAGCCTCCTGCCTCAGCTGCCACAGTGCTGGGGTTCTGGTCCTGAGCCACCACACCCTGTCTGTTGTTTTTAATAGTTTTGCCATTGCTCATGTGACTGCCCATGTCCTGCAGTTTTGGTTTGCTATGCAGTCATCGGCATTTTTACTAGAATGTCTTCCTAATACAGACTGATTTTAAATGAAGTAAAAATAGCCATGTTGTTTTGAGACAGGCTCTCACTCTACAGCCCAGGCTGACCTTAAACTCACCATCCTCCTGCCTCAGCTTTCCCATGTGCTGGGATTACAGATGTGGGCAATCACCCTTGGCAGAACTAAACTTCTTTAAAAAAAAAAAAAAAACCTTACCTTTTCTTTTTAAAATCCCAGCCAGAATATAAAAAAGTGAAGTCCAAATTTCCTGCCATGCTGTCTCAAGGCCATGTAAGGACTCAGAGGTGCTCACTTGAGCATTTTAATGAAGCTTTTCCAGATTCCTCCTTGCAAACAAGCATGTATAGTCTGCTTCTTCTTCTTCTTCTTTTTTTTTTTTTTTTGGTTTTTCGAGACAGAGTTTCTCTTTGTAGCCCTGGCTGTCCTGGAACTCACTCTGTAGACCAGGCTAGCCTCAAACTCAGAAATCCGCCTGCCTCTGCCTCTGCCTCCCAAGTGCTGGGGTTAAAGGCGTGCACCACCACCGCCTGGCTATAGTCTGCTTCTTTTCTGACAGCTGAGACTAAAACCCAAGACTTCACACATGCCAGGCAAATACTCAACCACTCGGTTTCATCTCAGACTTTTTTTTAAGTTGAAAATTTATATAAAGTTATTTTACAACCTGTTTTTCATGTAATTATACATCATAGCTAGTGCTTCAATGCCAGTAAGCACAGCCAATCAGAACTGTGTCTTCACAGATCCAGTTAGGTGTACCAACTTTGTTATCATATATGCCTGGATACTCCTTTTCTTTGTGTGTCGTTGTGCACTTCTGTCTCATATGGAATGACAACTTATTCAATGTTTAGCTATTTCTAAGTATTTAAGGATTTCCTCCTTTGTTTTTGCTCCATAAATAACAAAGATTAAAACTTTAGGCACATGGCTTTTATTCATTCATATTTTGAAGAATTCCCTGGAGTTGAAAGAGGGAGTCATAGGGTTTTTTTCTACTGATTCATATTTTCAATGGTGCATCAGTTTTCTATCTCCCACCCAAGGTGTGGGGGAATATTCTCAGGGCTATTTTCTGTAAGACCCGGCAGAAAGGGACTGGCAGAGAGGAGAGGAAAGAAAGGGGAGAATAAACGTAGGCAGTGGTGTCAAGGAGGAAAATTACCAGATACCACCACTTTCTCCTCTCTCTCTCTCTCTC